>NC_039278.1:8061391-8661391 GCF_003368295.1 Carassius auratus | reverse complement strand
ATCATTGACTATTGCTACCATACACTGCTTTATTACTAACAGTCTTCAAAATACTACTTTCGTGTTCAACAGAAGAAAGAAACTCATGCAGATTTGGAATGACACCAGGGCCAGTAAATTGATGACAAAATGTTATTTTTTGGGTGAGCCGTCCCTTTAATATTATAACACTTACAGTGTTCCTGTAGCTCAACTGGTAGAGCGTTGCGTTAGCAAGCAAGCAAGCGCAAAGTTGGGGATTCGATTCCCCGGGAACACATGATAGGTAAAAATTGATAGCCTGAATGCACTGTAAGTCGCTTTGGATAAAAGCATCTGCTAAATGCATACATTTTAATTTTAATTTAATATTTCTGATTGTTCTGCTGCTGTAATGTATTAATGTCTTGCTAATGGCAGATTTATGATCAAATGCCAGAACCCAGATACGTTATTTCCATGGGAAGGTGAGAAACCCCAATAAGCTGATCTGTACAATCAAGTTTATTTTTATCATACTTCATTGTGTTTTTCCAAAAATAAAATTCTTGTTCCTTTCATCCTGGAAGCTGTGCTAACGGTGGGGGCTACTATCACTACTCTTACTCGGTGGTCCGGGGTTGTGATCGCATCGTCCCAGTGGACATCTACATCCCAGGTGTGTTTTTACTTCGTTCTACGAGAAAGATCCACCGGTGGCATGATCTGCAGGTTTCTGTGTGGTTTCGTCTGATACATGAACTCAAGCACAGGCGTTTACTTGTGAACAAACACATTCATTCTCAGGTTTTTAAGCTTTTAATTCATGATACGAAGTAATTTAATAGAGTAATGCACCAAAATAAAATATTAACTGACAAAAGAGCATATAGCAAATGACTTTGTAAAAGCGTTTCACTCCCCAAAGCCAAGCATAATTGTTGTAATTATCTATTGTATGATATGAAAAGTGAAAATATTGTTGTCCACATCACCCAGTCCTACTATAGCCTCAATCAGATTGTCTGTAATAAGTGTATAATAAGATGATATGTCCGTCTAGGTTGTCCTCCAACAGCAGAGGCTCTGCTTTATGGCACGCTGCAGTTACAGAAGAAGATCAAGCGAGAAAAGAGAGTGAGAATTTGGTATCGCAAGTGAAGTGTGATTGTGTTTGTGCGTCTGTTCTGAGATGTTTTAATACTGATTTAATACTGCTCATGTGTTGTGCTCCGGAGGCTGATTTCTCACCAGCTCCTCCTCTTTGTAGCAACAATAAAGACTTTCTGACTTCTGTTTGATGCAGATATCTGTGTTTTCACGGTGGGGCAGACTTCATCTACTAATAATTAGGTCAGAACTTATTGTATGTATGTACTGGACTCTCTCAATTTAGGTTAATGAAGCCATGTGACATTGACTTTTTTAGCACATTTCTCCCAGACACCCATTTTATAATGCAATGAAACATGTTACATGGTAGTATTTGCTGAATTTCAATGACCTTCTTGAGAAAAACACTAACTTCTGGATACTTCAGTGGTCCAATATCTGAAGAAAGTTTACTGTCACTGAACAACGTACAAAAAAAATCAATGTTAACTGATATAAAACATTAAAAAAAAACTAATGTTATGTAAAATAACCCGAAATTTAAAAAACAAAAGCTGGTAAAATCAAAAACGTTCCGTGAAATTAACATACAAATGAAAATATATGAATAAAATATTAAATAAAAACTATAATAGTACATTGAAACTAAAACAATACTGGGGTGTTGAGCCGCTTTATTCACACTCCTGAAAACCTTATTAAATATAATATAAAAAGCACAACATGTAGCAATTATGTATGCACATCTTAATTATGTATATTGTGGTTTGAAGTACAATCAAAAAACGAATAGCATAACTATGAATAGTCATTTATAAAATAACCTTTTTCTAGTCATTTTGAGAGTATTTCATACACTTTACCCTTATAAATGAATTAAATAAGTGTCAGAGACACTTGACAGAAGAATGATTTATATACAGTGTCTTATTTAACAACAGTTGGTGTGATCCTCTTATTAAAGGAGTAGTGTTTGCATTCAGTGGGAGGACTGCTGTCCATCAGTGTGGTGCTGATCTTCTCTGTTTTGGTGGGGAACCTGTGTCTCATCATAACACTAGAGCACAATGATATGGAAGGTTTGTGGGTGTGTTTTTCAGCAGCTCCCCCAGGAAGTGAGATTAGAGTCTGTAAGTAGGACCCTGACAGCACAGTTCGTTGTGTTTATCACTCACAGCAATCATCGACTCAAATGGCTTCAATGCAACTGTCCACAAACCTTGGTGAAGCTGAACTGATGTGTGTGCCAGGTCTCTTCTGACAAAGGGTATGTGTCTTAAACAATATCTGTGATTGGAGAACAGATATCTGTCACAATTCCATTCATTTCCACTTTATATAATACTCATTTTCTGTCTAGTGTAATTTAATATATTGCATACAGTACTGTGCAAAGGGCTATTAGTATTTTCACCAACAACAACAACAACAAAAAGGTTTTAAGCCAGTTATCTTTATATATTTTGCTGTAGTGTGTCAGTGGGAAATATCAGCTTACATTAAGGTTTCTTCAAGGATCTTGGAGACGTTGCCACTAGTTGTCAGACTCCTTGTGCATACAAAAATCTCACTGGATTACTACTATTAAAGTCAAAAAAGTGTATGGAAATAAAGTAAACAAACTAATATTTCCAACTGACACACTACCGCAAAGGAAAACGTGTTTGTATTTATTAGATGAACATGCTAATGGCCTGGCATGCACAATACTGGACATTATTAGACTAGATTTACACTACTCTTCAAAAGTTAGGTGTTGGTAAGATGATTTAGTGTTTTAAAAGAAGTCTCTAGGTTTCAATAAAAATGTTAAATATTATTACAATTTAAAATAACTTCTATTTTAATATGCTGTCAAATTATAAATATATTTCTGTGAGTCGAAGCTGAATTTTCAGCATCATTACTCCAGTCTTCAGTGTCACATGATCCTTCAGATATCATTCTAGAAACATTTCTTACTATTACGAATATTGAAAAGAGTTGAGCTGCTTCCTATTTTTGTGAGAATATATATAATTTTTTTCTAGATTCATTATTGAATAGAAACCTATATTCTTTTCGGAAAATCTTTGTAACATTATAAATCTCTTTACTGTCACTTTTGATTAATGCATCGATGTTGAATAAAAGAAGAAGAAAAAACAAGAGTTTTTTAAAGAAGTATCTTATGCTCGTCAAGGCTGCATTTATTTGATAAAAAAAAGAAATATTAATATTGCAAAATGTTATTACAATAAAAAAAATATGGTTTCTATTTGAATATCTTTTCAAATATAATTTATTTCTGTGATGCAAAGCTGAATTTCCATCAGCCATTACTCATCATGATCCTTCAGATATCATGTTGATTTATTATCAGTGCTGTCAACAGTTGTGCTGCCAAATATTTATTTGGAAACTTTTTTTAGGATTCTTCGATGAATAAAAAGTTAAAAAGAACAGCATTTATTCAAAATATAAATCTTTTCTAACAATATAAATGTTTATCACTTCTTAACAATTTAACAACACATTCTTGCTGAATTAAAGTAGTAATTTCTTTAAAAAAAAAAAGAGAGAGAGGGAGAGAGAGAATACAAATTTACTGAACCCAAACTTTTTAATTTTAGAAAATATTTATATTTAAAATATTTTTTTTAATCATTATTTTTAACTGTTTATTCATAAAATAATCCAAAAAATTATAAAAGTTTCCAAAAAAATAAATAAAATATTAAGCAGCAGAACAGTTTCCAGCACTGATAATAAATCAGCATATTAGAATGATTTCTGAAGGATCATGTGACACTGAAGACTGGAGTGAAGATGCTTTGCATCTTATAATCAATAAATTCGATTTTAATGTGTATTAAGATAGAAAAACATTATTTTACATTGTATTAATATTTCACAATATTACATTGATTCCTGTATTTTTTTAATAAACAAATGAAGCCTTGGCGAGCATAAGAAACTTCTGTTTTGATCCCAAACTTATGACAGGTAGTGTATTTGCAATTATTTTTCTTATGTTTTGTGTTCAGTCATGAGCAAGTAAACACTTTTCACCTCATTTGATAGAAGATATTTTGCTTATATTATAGTAGGCCTAAATATTCAAATGATTTTACCGTCAAAGTGACTGTGGGGTATGGCACCACATCTTCCCACAGGCCTTTCAGAGGAAAATCTATAAAAATTCATCAACTGGTTTTGTAATAATAACTCTGTAAATCAGATACAGATATATTTCCTTTACTTAAAGTGGCTGATTCGGCTCATTCCTGTAGTGTCTGTAGAACACGGTCATTGCACTCAACGATCCAGTGCTCTTCAATGGGGAACAACTCCACTTTAGAGGCTGCTATGGCCATCCCAAAGCCGATCTCAAGCACCCTTCCACCTACATTACCAAACAAGAGGAGACACGTTGTTTATGATTCACATGATTTCCTATTCATAATTTACTAGTTTCATTTTGTCCATTAAGTGTATATATTTGATATGCCATATTATTGACATGGGAAAGGTCCTGCCCCTGGAGCTGCAGGAGGTCATATTTCAGAAAGGAGTAAAAATAGGCACGTTAGGAGTAAAGAGGGGTCATAGTGTCCTGCCGTTCTCAAATGAATGGCATTTCTAGAAATTCAGTTTATAAATTATTGATGTGTGACACGCTCTTTGTAACTATGAAACCATAAATAACCTTTATGAAAAATGGTAATTTTAGTACTATGTGTGAATATATTCAGACGTAACGCATTTCAATGCAACCACACAGAAGGGACGCGCATTCATTCACGCGCGCCGTCTCGTGACGCGGTTAAGCTTTACTTCAGAGGCAACTGAATCGGATTCAGTGAACTAGTGTTTTGATTAGTGTTGATTAGTGTTATTTGACTAGTGTTTGTGTCACACACTCAAGGTCCACGCATTCTTATCTGACGGCCGCAACGTCAAAAGTTCACGTTCGAGGAATTCTAGGAGATGGTGATTCAAATGAATTAAGTAACGCCATTGGACGCTCCAGGTAGGTTATGAAGCAACGTCAGCGTTTCTACATTAACATTCATAAGTCCTCGCCAAAGTAGTGAGGGGAAGTCTCTGGCAAGACTCGTTTCTGGAATTGATTCTTTTGAACAGATCGTTCAGAACTAAATTGAATGATTTATGATTTATTTAAATTGGTCATGCTTTTTTTCAAAGATCATTATTTGGTGTAACAAAATATGTTGATATGCTTTAATGTTCAAAAAACACATTATTTTTTAAAATACTGTACACTTTGGTAGGTCCTCTATGCCTCTCTTAAATGCTTTGTTTTCTACAAAGTCCCTCCCTCCTTCCGACAAGAGCAGTCTGCTCTGATTGGTCAACTGACCCAGTGCATTGTGATTGGCTGAACACTGCAAGCACTCGTTAGAAATGTAACACCCCTTAATCTCTAGCTTCAGCTTCCAAAATAGATGTAATGACAGTTAAAGAGCCAGTAAGATGAAAATTCTAAGCTTCCTATCACTGTTTATAAGCCCTGTAAAATAGGTTTAAATCCATCCAAGGTTAAAAAACATTGTCATTTTATCAAAATATCATTTTAAAATTACCTCAATTCTCAGAGATCCCCAAACGGTTCGCGCGAAGCTGTTCAAAAGATTCAGTTTCCTTAAACTCCACCTTTCAGTAGCATACTGTGTTCTGATTGGTCAACTAACATAGTTTTGATTGGTTGTTCCGCACACAACTTCATGGTAAACAATGCGTTAGCATCTTTTTGGGGTGAATCATGTCTTATTCCTCTCATCGCGAAGCAAACAGTAAAATAAAAAACTTGAACAGTCTCACTGCTTTTTCTTCTGCGTGTGCGTATTCATGCTGCGCGTTTCAGTTTGAATCTGAATAGCGTGTTCAGCGCGGGGGCGTGGTCACATTAGAATGAAGGGAGACGTGAAAAACGGACATCGCGTTGTTTTCATATGGATTACTGTATCACAGAATATCTGTTAGCAGCACTTGTTACACTTCATTTTAATGACGTGTTTGTAAATGAAGATCAGCACAGACAAAGGCTGCAGACAGCACACATACTGATAAGACGCTCGGGAGAAAACAAACACATAACTATATAATCATACTTCGCGTTGTGATTCGGAGATGCTCGTTGGTCTAAATAAAGTTGGTAATAACCCTCTTTTATGGCCAAACGCTTTGAAAATCCCGCCTTGTACTCACTGAGATTAGAAAAGCAGTCATCAGTGAAATGTTGTGAACACAACAAAAGAGGTTTGTTGTACTGCTCTGGTATTGTGGTAAAAATGAATTTTAGCCATTGGTTCTTCTGATTTTCATTCTTTGGCAGTGAAAATAAAACAAACTTGCCTTTACAATTAAAAACACGATGTCTCCTCGACATGATCCTATAACACCAAACAGAGCGTCTGTGTGGGGGGTGGGGCAGGTCAGAGTTACGTTTCTCGCAAAACGGTAGGCGGAGATTATTATGCAAAGTGCTCCTAGTGACGTACATAGAGATGGGCAAAAGATTTGAAATCAATAACGACTCGTTTCAGCGATTCAGAGTCGACTCCTTACTTTAAAAGCCAATTTTATAAAACTTTATAAATAAAAATATAAAAGCCAACTTTATAAATCGTGTACTTTTTAGTTTAATTACTTTGCACATTGTTTACACTGATGGACAGCTACATCATACAATGTAATACAGGTAATTTTTGATTTCCCATCTGTGTGGCTCTTTAATAATGTCCTTAGATTTACAATCAGTTCAAGCACGAAAGAGGAAGAGAGTCACGTGAGAGACAGTGATGAAGCTCGTATGTGTTTGCAGTACACAAGACACGGACGGTTAAGATAGCGGACTTCACTGTGCAACCCTCTCTCTCTCTCTCTCACACACACACACACACAACGCGCAGAACTTTGCATTTGAACAGTCAATCGCGAACACTTAAACTAATAACAAAACATATACAGTAGCTGATTCAGAAGCACCAGATTGTTGTAGCAAAATCAGAATCACCTCCTCTCAGTGGTCCATGAAACTGTCGTCCATAAAATGTGTTGCTGTTCTGTTATACGTAATCTTAAAGATTCCTCAGTTAATCTACTTTCAGACCAAATAAAGTGCTTTTGCCTTCGCCTAGATACACATCTCCCTGACATGACTGCTTCAACACTAACTGCGGGTACTGAAACCACGCCTTCTTTCTTTGCTGAACATTTGGGCTGCATTACGCAAATCTTCCCACATAGTGATGTAGACATGTGGGGCGTGTTTGAATGAGTCATTTTAGGGGGGCGTGGCAGACTCTTAAATTTGATAAAGAATATCTCTTTGGATTTGAGACTTTAGTCTTTGCAATTTTACTGATCTTCTTTATGCATCAACAGCTTGTAACACTCCAAAGAGAAAGGACGTTTTGTGCCACACTTGAATGCAGCTATCGCCCTTTGAGATGGACGGCTGCTGTGGTCATTGTGGATTGTTGAATGTTGCCAGATGTGGTGGAGTTGTGTCAATGCACAACTACTGAAGAGATTGTCTCTGTTGTGACTTCAGTGTTTTATATTTAAAGAACTCCTGAATGTGCAAGAAACAGTGTAGTCAAAGAGTGAGTGTCAATAAAGTCCCCCGAGAAAGGAGAAGGGGGTGGTCTCGCATGCATTGCTCTCTAGACAGCTGAAACAGCTCCTGGTTCATGATGGTTAACCCAACAGCTGTAACCCTGTCCTTTACTTTAAAAAATGTATTGGTTAAGCATTTTTATGTGGCAGAACCTTGGTGTAGTGAATGTAGATGATAATGTAATGGCACTTTGATGTGTTGTGCAAAAGTCCAAATCTGGGACTCAAAAACTAATTTAAAGGTTACCCAAAAATAAAAATGTACACAAGCTGAAGTTGTTCCAACCCGTGTATTTCATTCTTCTACTGAATACACAAAAGAAGATATTTTAAAGAATGTTGGTAACCAAACAGCTGACAGTAGCCATTGAATTGCATATTATTTTTCCCTACTAAAAATAGTCACTGAAAAAATGGTAATTTCTATTTTTTCTTTTTCTTCTCAGAATTGCATAATACAACCTCTCAGTTCTGATTGTATTTTTCTCTGATCTGTGAGGCTTAAACTCAATCATTAATTATAAAGTCAGAAAAACGCACAATTATGAGCGAAGAAAAATCCCAATAGCCAGCTATCATGCACTCTATTTCAAGCCTTCTGAAGTCATATGATGGCTTAGTGTGAGAAACAAACAGAAATAAGGAGTAAATCCTCCCTCAATTAGCTGTGAACCACTTCATCCAGATTAGTGAGTCATGTACTGAATCAGTCTGACAAATCATTCAGACCTGGTTTGTGACCTGGAACAACCGAATCACTGAAAAAACACGGTAAATAGTGATTCATCCCTGAATTGGTTCTTGATGCCTTTCACATGAACTTTAATGAGAACAGAGCTGAATCATCAGGGAATGGCAAAGCTGGACAGCCTCAGTCATCAGTCATTTTCACTGCATTGAGAAAAAAAAAGAAAAAAGAAGCTGGGGCATTCTTCAAAATCAAATTATTGAACTTTCTTGGACATACTCATGCAAATATATAATATCTATTAATGTTGCTATTGTTTATTTATGCCCATTATAATTATATATTTTGTATTTTAATAATTATATCTATATTTATTGTATTGACATAAAACCTAAATTTATATTTAGTCATTTTGCAGATGCTTTTATCCAAAGCGACTTACATTTGGGGGATACATAAAGCGATTCTTCTTAAAGAGGCAAATAGATACAGGAAGTGCTTGTAAAACCAAGTTTAAGACATTTTTCAAATAAGTACAATGTAGAAAAATAAGGAATAAATAAAGATTTTTTATGATGAAGCCAAGTAGTTTCAAAAGAGAGGGGTTTTCAGTGCTGAAAATCATCAGGGATTCAGCATCCCGGATAGGGGTGGGAAGATCATCCACCCGTCAGGAATTGTGAACGAGAATATTCAGGAGAGTGATTTTGAGCCTCTCTGTGATGGTACCACGAGGCGTCGCTATAACAGATCTCAGATTTCTAATTTGATTTCAGATTTGATCTGTGCAGCTACCTTTGGATCATCTGGGCTGAAATGAAAGATAGCGCTGTGTGTCTTCAGCATAGCAATGGTAGGAGGATTCATGAGCCTGTATGATGTGACCCAGTGATGTTGTGTACTGTGAACAAGAGGGGTCCAAGAACTGATCCCTGAGGAACCCCAGTGATGTGCTTTGGATACCCAAGCCACCCTGAAAGACCTACCAGTAAGACAGGATTCAAACCAGTGAAGTGGAATCCCTGTGATGCCCAGTGATGAGAGGGCAGACAGGAGGATCTGATGATTGACAGTGTCAAAAGCTGCAGATAGATCCAGCAGAATAAGAACTGATCTGGAATCAGCTTTTGCGATCCACAGGGCTTCCGTGACTGACAGTAGCGCAGTATATATACAATAAATATACAGGTCTAATAGTTTGTTTACCGTGTCATTTTTTTTTTTACTTTAGCCTAATGGACTCAATTTCCCATCATTCCGCGCTTATTGCACCGCCCTTGCTGGGGCGCCCCGTGTCTCACGTCAGTGTTGCGCAGATTCGGTTTGAACCGAAAGCGGAGTGTGACCTTCCCGGGCGGCGGAGACCGGCAGGAGACCGAGCAAGCGGACCCATGTCA
The DNA here is from genome assembly GCF_003368295.1 of Carassius auratus. Lineage (NCBI taxonomy): Eukaryota > Metazoa > Chordata > Actinopteri > Cypriniformes > Cyprinidae > Carassius > Carassius auratus. The sequence goes on along the minus strand of NC_039278.1, from coordinate 8,651,611 downwards.
GCACTCCCGTCCACAACCCTCGCCACGGAGATGAGCAACAACATAGCTGGAGACGAAATCGGGTAAGACACGGTGTGCTGTATGACAGTGTTTGCATGTACCGTACCCGTCCCGTCCCGGCGGAGTAAGATGCGCAGCGGGCCGGTGCCGAGCTCCGCACTAACGCAGGTGCACCAGTGAACTCCTTCAGTTTGACAACGACATGCTCTCGCTTCACTGAACTGATAAAATGTATGAATAAATTAGCAAAGAACTAGACTGACAGAACAAGCATCAGCTGTCAAACTGCAGGCTTCTATCACTGTTTTTATGCGGTAAGTTTCTTATAAACAAACTGCAGTGTTTTATCACTCTCCTTTTAAAAAGTACGTTAAATAAAACACAAACTGGAGGTTTATATCGGTTTCTTTCTTTCATATCGTACGTTTTATACTCGAACTAGATTTTTGTATGTGCTCTTGTTCTTTTAGTTTAAAATCACAAACTGAAGGCTTGTATCACTCTGTTTTTATGTCAAATCAAATTTTTATTTTATTTTATTTTTTTATAATAATCATGCTATAAGGTGTATAATCAGACCAGAAGAGAAAGTCCTGCATGCACAGCCTGCTTAGTTCACATCAGCCAGGTAGATCATGTCTGAGATGGTTTGGGAGTGGATCTCTGGGTTATTCAGATGTATGGTTGATTTCTGCTTTTGACTCGTTAGACCGCACTGATCAGTCAAGGGCAAATGTGTTTTCTCTCATGAGCTTGACTCATGTTCCTTTATGAATGAACACAAATGCATTGTGACGTTCCCTCATCGTTGTGTTTCAGGAAGCTGTTTGTGGGTGGATTGGATTGGAGCACCACCCAGGGTGAGTGTAACTGTTGTATTAACCTTCTTATAGTCTCATACGGTAACATTAGTTGCTCTTCAATATTGCAAGTGGGTGCACTGCAAGCCTGTATCACCATAGTGTGTGTTGTTTCGCACTGCTGGCTTGATGCATGCTTTAATATTCTCCATTAAACTTATATTTGCTCTGCATGTTCCCAGAGCAGAAACCAGGCTGTCACTCAGGGGCTGAGCTTGTCTTTTCAGTATGTGGGTGCAAGTGAGAGAGCCGGTTAGACGCGAGCTCCAGAAATCGGATAAAGCCTGTATCAAATGGCATGCGTAAAATGCAATGAGGAAATCAATGGGAAAATGATCTAATATAGTTTTTTTTTTCTTTTTAATATGCATTTCATATAATGTTATACATTTCAAAGCCGTGTTAGTTGTACTTATTCCTGTCATATGATGGTTTTATGTAATGTCAGTAATTGTGTGTAATGTGGTTCGTGCTTTGACATGTTGCCGCATATAAAACCGAATTGTAATGTTCTGAATTTTGACCTTTGGTACATTTATGAAGTGTGCTGGCACATTTATAAGAATACATTACTTGTATGTCATATCAGCTTGCTCCACTGGGATATGCATCGCTGTTTAAAATTCATAAACTTGTTTAAAAGTTTGGGGTTTGTAGTACGGTCTTAAAAAGTCTCAACCAGGCTGCATTTATTTTATCAAAAATACAGAAAAACAGTAATATTGTAAAATATTACCACAATTTTAAATTGCTTATTTTAATATATCTTATAATGTTATTTATTTATATGCTGAATTTTCAGCATCATTACTCCAGTCTTCAGTGTCACATGATCCTTCAGAAATCATCCTAATTTGCTGATTTGCTGCTCAAGAAATATGTATTTTTTTATCAGGATTGCTCAATATTTATGTAGCGCAGCTAAGGCATTTTAAAGCACAGTGCTAATGCTGATTTCTAATAACTGAAATAACAATATGTAGGTAGGTATAATTTATATAATACATCTGCGCTGCATTGGGCTGTCGTGCATGTGTTGTGTTCTCAGCTGGTGGTGCTTCAAATCCCAGATATTACATTGTTTCTTTTTAAGGCTGAAGGCATGTAATGCCAAGCATTAATATGTCTGTTTGGCTCACTTCTGCCAGTTATCAGAGACCCAGCAGCACCAGTGAAGAACCACAGTTTTAAATGCATCAAACGTTCATTATTCCTTTCTGTGTGTTGTTAGAGACGTTGCGAAGCTACTTTTCTCAGTATGGAGAGGTCGTGGATTGTGTCATCATGAAAGATAAAAGCACAAATCAGTCCAGGGGCTTCGGCTTTGTGAAGTTTAAAGATCCCAACTGCGTACGGAGCGTCCTGGACACCAAACCTCATAACCTGGACGGAAGAAATGTGAGGAGAATTACTGAGGAACCTATTTTTTCCAGTTATGATAAATGCATCATATTTTTAATTTTTCACTTAAAACATCTGCATCATTTGACCTCAAAATCAAGTGTTCTTATGGCATGCTGTTTTGAGGGTATTTACTAAATAAGTGTTATCTGTTTATTCTCGTAGATCGACCCAAAGCCTTGTACGCCAAGAGGGATGCAGCCTGAGAAGACTCGGGCAAAAGACGGCTGGGTAAGAAAACTTGAAAATCTAAAACCACTTGAAATGTTAGTTTTTGCTCATTATACAGACGATTTCATGTATTATTGCTTGTCCAGTCTTTGCCTAACTCTAAAGAAGCTCAAACATTTTGTGTGTTTGTGTGTGTGTTTTAGAAAGGAAGCAAAAGTGACAGCAATAAATCTAAGAAGATATTTGTGGGTGGAATTCCTCATAATTGCGGCGAAGTTGAACTCAGGGATTACTTCAACCGATTTGGAGTGGTGAGATGGACACAGATGCAGAAATGTACCATTTCAGTTTAATCAAGCCTTATTAACATCTAGATAAATTCCATAATAATGTTAAAATGGTGTCTGAAAGGTTACTTGGTCGTGTTCTTGCTTATTGATCAGTAACCTAAACGTGCAAAATCATAAATATATTGTATTTTCATCTTTATATGAAGTGATCTTCACCAACACTGAACTGAAATATGTTTTATATATGATGCAAGGTCGGTTTGGTCGTTCACGGTCCTGTTCTCTATTTTGAAGGTCACAGAGGTGGTAATGATCTATGACGCAGAGAAACAGAGGCCTCGAGGTAATCCACACATTCATATTCGCTCCCATTGAGTCTTTCTCTCACCTCATGCACAAGACAAACTATTCCCTCCCAAAGAGAAGAGAACATCGCGCAGGCCATCTGCCCCTGTCATGAGTGTAATGCTTGGTTCGGTGTGTCTCGACTCTTGCATGGTGTCAAGGCAAATCAGCGGCATCCACATGACACGCAAACATTTGCATCAAACATGCTCAGTCAAGTTCAGAGTCTTTCACATCTGCTTGTGCCTTAAAGGAATAGTTCATCCAAAAAGTCCCCTTTTTTTTTACTCAATTCAAACCTGTATGATGTTTTTCTTTTGGAACACAAAGGGAGAAATTATGGAACTGTCTTTGCGTTTGTGTGTTTATTATTATTATTTTTAATAACTGAATGTGAGTGCTGTTTTTGAATAGATGCTTGCTAGATATGTTTATTAAAAAGTACTTTAATCTGTTCAAAAGACTTCGACCATAATGCTTGACTTTCATGTTCGTCTTTTTAATAGTGTTTTTTGGAGATTAAAAAATAGCAAGGGCCTCAATGTGCCTTTAAGACCCTTCATAGCTGCATAGAATTGTTTTTTTTACCAATTTCATCATTATAAAAAGAAAAACAAGAGTAGTGTGAATATTTTTCAGTAGAGTTCAATTTTGTGTTCCATGGGAAAATTAAATAACTGGATAAAGTTAGATGAAAAAAATCTTTATTTCAGTTTTCAAATACAGTTCATACCTGTTTTCCATAACAGCACTTATTATCATCTGAAAACACACTGTGGCCATGACGTGGTCCAGCTGGAAAGTTAAAGTAGAAACAAAGCAATAAAAAAAAACCCCAGCTACTTCATTTAAAAATCCTGTTTTACACAGTTTACGGAAGGATTGCAGCGCAATGTTTACATTTGCTCAAACCATGTTTTCAAGAAAACAGAGCCGTTTCCTTTGCATTTACTGTTTGAACTTACAATGCTTTTCACATTTCACTCTCATTGGGTAAACGTGGAATAGTTTGTCATGTGAACATTTGCAAGCGTTTTATTAAATTTCCTGAATCACTGAAATTAATCTCCATTAACCTTAAGACGTGTTCAGTTAACGTTTACATTTGATTGATCGGCAAAACAAGTGTGTATAGCAATGTAGTACATTTAAGTAAGCCTTTTCTAGCTTTCTTTTCATGTGCCTGTTTTCCTTTGTCAAGCGTTTGAATGCATTAACGTTTTTACCTAAGATATGTCTGTTCTTTCTTGTAGGATACAATACAGATAGTGGCACCACACAGATTAAGGCATGGTGTGAAACACACTCATGCTTGTTTCTCTGGTGTAAACATGGTTAATGCTTCAATTTGTGCCCAAATATTGTCAGATAATTTCTGCAGTCACATAAAACAAGTCTCCCTGATGTACTCTGTTTGCGTTTTACTCTTCGTAATAGAGGAAGTACATACCGTCTAGCTGTTAAGTCAGGTTTGTGTTCCCAGTATGCTGGATAGCACAATGTTTTGACTGTAAAAGGGAAGGGCATTTTTTGGATGTAAGTGCAATGGGGATGAATTCAAGGAGTGCTGTGCATTACCATGCAGTACTTTCAGCATCGCAAAACCCAGTTCAGGAAGTTGTCTCTCTAAATTAATCTCACTTAAAGCACCAGTTGTCAAAGTATCGCTTTTGCAGATTCACCGCCTTCAAAAGTAAATTGAGTTCAGATGCTGTCCAGTGTGAACGGCACCTAAACAGGACCTAGTAAATGACAGATTTTCCAGAGAACTAGTCAGTTTTGAGTAGTCTGTAACAGACATGAGTGCATTTAATTGACTTTTTTTCTTCTTTAATGAAACCAGGGCTGACGATGAAGGGCAGGGTGAGTATATTTAGTCCTCGTTGTGCTCCACATAGTGTACGAATTCTCAGACCTCTTCAGTCTCAAAGGACGCGCAATCGGAATCAGGTTAGATCCCAAAGTGGAGATTCTCGCAGCCCAGTTCTGCCACAGTTATCTGATCTGACGGAAACTAGTTCACACTGGTGGATCTGGCACAGCTAAACTCAGCTGCTGCTGGAGGATTGTGCTCCGTCTTATCTTGCAAGTGACCTTGGCGTCCGGCGGCCCACTTTGATAGTTCTGACTACGCGACCCCTGCACGCCTCCAATGCCGATCACTGAAATTGAGCATTAACCAGGGTTACACCACACGAGAACCTGGGCTGCATTCAATGTTTCACAAATATCCTTATATCCTTGTGGTGCTTTTGATGCAGTGTTTCAATCTCTGTTCTCTCGGTTTGCCCAAAGTACCACAGCATTTTGGGAAGCTTTGAGAAAAACCAGTAAAACCTGTAGTTGTTATGATCGTTCTTGTTATACATTGATAACTGTTGCTCACATTTGTTGTGTAAGATTTGGGGTGGTGATGAAAGTGAGGTTCGGATGAAACTTAAAGGGCAGAAAAATCTAATTTGACCAATCTGATACTGGTGAGGTCGCTTAAGACCTGTCTTCAGTTATCGAATGCCCTCTGTGGCTGTTAATCATTGAATACGTTCAGGGTTAAAGTATTGAAAATCCATAACACTTCTGTCCTTTCGGGCCTCCACCTGTGACCTTTCCTGGTGACCCGGGCCGTGATGTCATCTGAACCTCAGGGACCCCCCGCCCCATCCCTCTTATGTTCTTCTAGCTGTTCTGTCCCAACACCTTGCTGCTCTGTTGACTTTTGATCGTTGGCTAGGTTTTGGATTTATTACTTTCGAGGCCGAACAATCAGTGGACCAGGCTGTCAACATGCATTTTCACGACATCATGGGCAAAAAAGTGTGTAGTTGTAGTTTTATTTTCCCCTACAACAGAAACTAAAGCTTGGGCGACCAAACATGTGTGTAAACGAATAGTTCGAATTCGAAAATTAACATTTAATGTGCGAGGTACAATTTCTCATTCGCAAAAACATAGTTTCTCTCCCAGTCCAGTCAATATATTGAGCAGAACTATTGTGTTTTGTTTACCTGACTCGTCCTATGAAAGGGTATAATTTTATACATTTGTACATATATTTCTGACCATGTTAGTTGCCCAAGGCTTGGTTCATTTGGACCGCTCCTTTAGGTGCTGCAATGTTATTATATAAAATTAAAACTAACATATATTATATATTGAACCTTAAGTGTTATATCAGCACTCACCTAAAGAACCGGTTGGTTTCCTTTTTCTTTAATGTTTTTATTCAGGTTATTACTGTCAGGTCACTTACTATTTGAGTTCTATAATGATCCCAGAAGGCAAATCTCAATTAAGTGACCTCAATATTAAAATCTCCATACTGTGTCTGTTAGTTTACTCCAAATGGGCTTTGGGCGGGTGGCAAGCGTCTCTGTGAAGCGTAAGATTATTGTCTGATACTTAGGTGTATTAGTCTGTTTCGAGGGATAGCGCAAGACTGAACAAGTCGCATGACGTGTTATCTCACCTCGCCAGCTCCACACCCAGCAAGGCCGGTTTGAGGTTGATCTGCGTTTTGCAAATAAACCACTAGCATTTCTCACATTTAGTTTTTGACTAATAGTCTCATTAATGCAGAGCGAATGACAGGGGCTCGTCTCAGACTTTTTGCGTTTGGTCTCCCGAGGCATTTCCTTGCTTTGTCATGACTGCAGTGTGCTGATTTAAAGTGAAAAACCTATTCCAGCAAGTTCGTTCAAGACTCCAGAATAGCTCTGTAGTTTTTGTCCTACATTGAGTCTCGCTCGCTGACGCTCTCCTTGACTTGGGTCTGTGTTCCTGAAGGAATCAGGTACTACGGTACCTGGGCTATTGTTCTTCACATGACATTATTTCATTGGGGCTTTAGGGGGGTGGGGCCATACCTTATAAAATTAGAAACTGGAGCATATCAAACTGTGTATCAAATCCCAGCTCTACTGTTGGACGTGAAGACTGGCGTGAACCCTCCCATCACTCTGAGCAGTGATGCCCGCGGGAGTAGTGGGGGGGGGGTGTTGCTGATTCGAGGGTTGCAGACCACTCGCTCAAACTGATACATAATTAGGTCGACAGTGAGAGAGGAGGAGAGAGACGAAAAGAGAGTGGTTACATACATGTATGCTGCTTTCCAACCGAAAAATATTGTCTCTCGCTCTTGATGCAAGGTGACCCCAATAACTCACCCCCTTTAGAGTCTCGGCTCTATTTCTGGATCTCCACTTTAACTGGAGTGAAACTTGCTTGTGTGTGTTAAACTACGTGTATCCGTGTAATCTGAGTGGCAGGTGATAAAATGCCATTCACCTAATTGGATAATTCTATAATTAGTGGCAATTGCTAAGAGGAGCATTGCTCTGGGATGCACGATGAATCGTATTTTATTCCTGATCACGATTTTCGCTTCTCTCAATTTATTAAGCATAATTGTTTACGAGATTTGCCTGCTGGATTTTTATCCTGATAACATTTCATTTTAAATTGTAATTTGTGTAATATATTGTTTTGGTAACAAGCCTCCACAAGCTTTCAAGTTTGCGGTTGCCAGCTTTCAAGAGTTTAAATCCCCCATTTAAAGTTTTTTAAAACTCGATAATTTTTCGGCCAATTGGTTTCGTTAATCTTTCCTGGCAACCATGCGCACACATACTCTCTCTCTACTTTACGGAAAAAGTGCAGATAAGCTGAAAACACAGGTAAACGTTTTGGATTTTTAGCAATCTCTATTGAGTTATTCTGCATAAATAACAGCGTAATAGAGCCAGTCTGTTTTCTTTCAGGCAGTCGTTTGCGCAAATAAATCTGCGAAGAAACCATGCAAGTTGACATTCTCTTGATTTGTGCTTATGTGGGAAAAAACGTTTCATTGATCATACTTATATTATGCGACCACAAGCTTGCGTTAAGATCTGCTTCCTTCCAATCAACAACCGTTGGATTGAACCTAGTTTACTCCCTGCATTACTTTATTTTTTTGTTAATCAGTTTCAGTTTAATGTAAATCACAATACAAAATAAAAAAAAAAAATGGTTACTACTACAATTACATCACAACTTAAATAGAGTCCGAAGACATGTCTAGAGAACAGAATATTGACTTTGGGGTGGGATCTTTTAATTTGGGCCTATAAGCATTTGGCATAGATGTGCACTAAAATCACTAAGAAAACCTTAGCTACCGTTTAGCCACACCTTGGCAACGAACCACAACATCCTAGCATCATAAGTGAGGACAAACACCATGCTAACTTTCTGTAGAAAATTTGGAAGTCATATTAATTTCATATTTGACACAGTATGAAGATTCCTCTCTGATTAGACTTTTGTCTCTCCTTTTTTATTCTCTGCATGTTAATTATTTGGTACAATTAGATTATCATTTAAACATAATTGACCCTTTTATTTCTATTGCCGTATCTAAACTGAGGTTCTTAAGCATTAGCCAGGGTGAGGTAAGTCTTAATTTTCTATCAGCAGTTTATAACTATTTAAAAGAGCTTAGATGTAAGATATATGTAGGGACAGTGTTTCTCAGGTACGTCTACGTATGTTAATATTTATTCTTAAGTTTGCTTGATTTGACATATAGAGTTTTAGTTAACCTATATGTCCCTTTCTTACCCAAGTACCTCAGAAACATTGGTTTTAAAAGTAATCAACTAGAAGAGACCAACTATATCACATTCCATCTGGACTAGGGTCATGTATTTGGCCTAAGTAAGAGTATCTTTTCAGAGGTGAGGGCTAAAGTTTCTGATAGGTGAGTGGGGGAGGTAGGCAGTATGAAATTATCCTCTTGCTAGTTACAACCTCTTGTCCTTTTGTGCAGGTTGAAGTGAAGAAGGCGGAGCCACGGGACAGCAAAGCTGCCGCCCCTGGTCAGCTGGGAGCCAGTCAGTGGGGGCCCCGAGCCATTTTAAGTGCAACCAATGGCTGGGCAGCACAACCGGCTCCGGGCTGGCAGCAGAGCTACGCGCCTCAGGGTGAGTGATGTACGGTTCAATGTATAATTCTGATTCAGTTTAATGGTCTGTTGGTTGTGAGATAAAATGTGTTTTTTTTTTTGTTCCAGGTGTTTGGGTGTCTACAGGTCAACCACTTGGTATGTTATGTTTTATTCTTCATTCAGAGATCTGACTAAAAGGCCAATTCATACCATGCCCAAATATACTTTATATGAGTGTGTTCTTCGAGTCTGTCATTCAACATTAGCGTGTGGCCCATAGGCTGAATAATGCAAGGACATTAGATCTCTGCAAAAAGTGTGTGTGTGCATGTTTTAAGACTATAAAGACTATAAGCTTTCTAGAGTTTATTATAAACTAGTACTATGACCCAGAATCTGACACTCCTAAATTTACAGTCAGGAGCTGCTGCTGTTCCAAGCAATTGACACCGAATTGCAGATAATTTGAAAGTGAAAGTAAACTGTGCACAGGCATTTACAAGCTTTTTAAAAGAGAAGGAAAGCCAGGAAAAGAGGGGAAACCCCAGCGAACCCCAGCCCTGGTGATACCTGTATTACTGGTGTTGTCACAGGGTCGATTAACTGGTGGGAAACTTTCCTCACCGTCACAACCCTACCGTGATAAAAGCTGAATTTAGCAGTTATAACTTCAGTCTTCAGAACTGAACAGCATTTATTTGAAATAGAAATCATGAATTACAACTTCTAAAGTACTTTCATTTTTGATCAATTTACTGCAGTCTTACTGAATAAACATCTTAATTTCTTTATTCATATATTATTTCATTGATATTAATATTATTATTTCTTTATTAATTAATAAACTTTTTAGTGTGCATAACTGGTGGAGAAAATAGTTTGTAAATATTTTACATGTTGCATGTTCAGTGGCATCAGAGTTGAAGTGAATAGGACTTGACTTGAGTGAGTTTTGACTAACTGAACCCCCTCTGTGTTTCAGCTGGGTATGGACCTCCTTTACCTGCTGGCCGTGGGGCACCCGCACAACCTCCTTCTCCATTTAATGCATTTCTAGTTGCAGCAGCACCGCCTACAGGGGGATTTGGGGCACCTCAGGGATACCCCCAACAGGGCTTTAGCACACAACCTCAGTTTGGTAGGTTTCTTTTATATTTTTACAGTACTAGAGTTATCATTTCTATATATGACCCATAGACAAGTGATATTAAAACTGCAGTATTTTTTATAAAAGGTACACATATGGGTAAGCTGAACAACCTCAAACAAGATTTTAAGATCTTGGCATTATTTTTCTTTTTCTACGTAGGATATAGCTTTGGTACACCTCAAGGTGACCAGTTTGTAGCACAGGGAATGCCTCCCCCTCCTGCCACGCCGGGTGCAGGGACTTTAGGTTTTGCCCCGGCGACGACTCCCTCTCAGGACCTGAGCAAAGCCCCCCAAGCACAGCCAGACTTCTCCTACAGCCAGTATGGTAAGAGTGCACTAAAACGTGGCAGCAAACCACCGCAGGGGTTCTGCTTCCTGTTCACACCGCTGAATGGGCATGATGACATCACATACACATGCTCCCGCACAGACCCTCAGTCTATTAACCCTCAACCCATGCCTCTAGATTTTTGATACGCGGTCTGTGGGGGTTTCTCCAGTGGTATGTGTGAATTAGATCATCCTGTACTGCAATGCTGCTTTTGACCAGATAGCGCTTCATCTAACGCAGACAAGGGTTTTCATCTGTAGATGTTTCAGCGTTGGATGGTCGCAGCGCATGTGAGATTTCACAGGTAGATTTAACTGACTTCAGACTTTGACCAAGTATAAGGTAGACAAAGAATGGCTCTTGGTGCAGGTGCTGACACCATACGGAAATCTAGAGCATCCATTAAGCTATGGAAAATAAAACTGAACCTACAGAAATAGTCATAGACCACTAGCTCATAAAAGCCGCCAGAGCTAAAAGCATCTAGAAGTCATGTACTGTTTGTGCTACAAACCTAAATGATGCCTCCAATCATGTAGCTTCTTAGGAATAGGGGTGCAAATACTTTCGCAAGTGATTGCTCATTTCACCTGTGAGAAAGGCCCAAAAAAATGCTTGCACTTTACAGAGATAGTGCACCCAAACATGACAATTCTGTCATCGTTTACTCACCCTCATGTCGTTTCAAACCCTGCAGAACCCAGAAGAAGATATTCTGAAAAATTTTGGCAACTGAACAGAGTTGAGAAAAAAACTAATTGTCTCAAAATATTTTATTTTATGTTAGAAACAGGTCATATAGGTTTGGAATGACATGAATATTGATCCATATCAAGGCACAATAATCGGCCACAACACTTTAGCAACACACTAACAACCACTCAGAACATCTTAGCAGTCGCTCAGTAATGTCCGTGCATCCTCCCAGAACACCTCAGCATCTACGTACCTATGCAAAATCTTCGAACAACCTAGCAACAGCTTTGCATCTTACAATCCAGAACTCTCATCTTTGCAACTGCGTAAAATCCTGGCAACCTCTAAGATGACCATACCAACCACATAGCAACACTTTAGCAGTCACCCAGATCACATGACCCAACCACATAGCAAAGACACCAGCAGCTGTCTATCTAGTATTGCTCTGGTCGAGTTTTTCCACATGCAAGCACCACTCTCATTTGCTTCAGTTTTTTTTTATATATCAGGCTCGCATTAAAGAGGTAAATGGGCAGCTTTACACCCGAATCAATACTGAAAATATCAGTATTGGGCATAACAAACTGACCGGTCAGGCTATCTGTGTTGGCTGGCAGTATGTATGGGTGGTCTCATCAGCCTCTGCTTTGCTTCCATTCATCAGCACCTTGATGGCCGAGCAGCCTGATAAACACTCATTTAGAAAGAGCGTAGGCTGGATCCATCCACATGTTCTGTTCATGAGCCCTGAGAGCAGAAGAGGGCAGTGTCACCTGGGTAGGAGCTGTAAGGTAGTGGTTAAGTCGGACTCTCTTTGGGTCGAGTCAACCTGGTCTCCTCATCTCCCTGCTAGGCTTGGGTAACTATCCTCAGGACCCCTCTGCCTACGGACCAACGCGTCCTTCTCACAGTTATGTACAGGAAGAGCAGGGATATAGCGCAGGTAGGTGAGCACCTGCATCCTACAATCACTCAAACCCATCGAACAAACATCAGCCTGTGGACCCATAAGGCTTCTGTTTCTCATGCATCCCATGTACAATATGCATATGCCGTATGCATATTCTACATCAGTCTCTTCGGTTTTTCACGGGATATACTAAAGTACAGCTACATGTTATTCGGGAGGCCTCGAAGACGCATGTTTCAATGAAATAAACTACACTTTCTCTTGACTTGAATCTCTCGTGAAGCGCCATTGGACAATATTGTAACTCGTACGGATTGTAGCTGTAGTTTATTATATGAAGAAAACTGACGGCTTGCTTCAGATGTTCTTTTTCCAGTCACTGCTGTGCTTTGCTGCCAAAAGGATGATCTAATATTGCCTCTACTGGGTTTTCTGTGGATTTTGTGCCCCTCATGCAGCGTGTGACGGTCACACCTCAACAAATCTGTGCGGCAATTCTTTACTCGACTCTTAAAAGTAATCCATTTCTCCTCATTTGTGTTCACACGTAGTCTAATGTTTCGCTTTCATCTAGAGACTTTTGAATAAATTTTCTCCAAAATGCATTTCTGCCTTTTCTGTTTGACTGCTGTTCAGACTGCTTTAAATGTGTTTTTCATGACCTATTTGTCATCATACTTTTGTTTCCAGCTGTTTTGGCCACGTACACACTGCAAACCTGACTGAGCAAAAGAAACATGGATGCCAACAGTTCAATCTGCTTGTGTTGCCCATTTTCAACCAAAGTAATATTAGAGAGATGCATGGAAATTAGTAAACCACGGTCAAGTATACTTCAGTTTCACTGCAAATATTTGGCGTTTGTGTACAGCTGAATGCATTCCCATTAAAGTATACTCTATATGACGGTCTGTGCACACTAGAAAGTTTTATCTTCGTTCAGTGTCTGCACTAATTCTCTGGAGAAGACATGACCGATCAAAATGTCTGTGTACTTGTTTAAACTAGAGTTCCAGATATCTGTTAACCCTTTAAACAACTGCTCATTAACACAGGTGTCTATTTTTATATGGTATGGTTTCCATTACCTAAAACTAGCAAATACAATCTGCTCTCAATATTTAGACCATGGATTTATGATAAGAGGTCCCATCCAAAACACAACCAAATCTCAGTTTCTTTACTTTTGCATGAGCGGAGCACAGATTATTTTATATAATGTGCACCAATCACCATCGTTCTCTAGGAGTGGAATAAGATTTGTGCAATATATATGCAGTATAATGACCCTGAAGAATTATTTTAAGAATGTGCTACTTAAAAAGTTATGTATGTAGGAAGTCAAACATTTAAAAACAATCAAAATCTTTAACGCCCACCCCCCATACACACACACGTTTTATTGCAGATAAAGTGACAAATTTGGACAAAATTATAGAATTTAGATGAAAAATTTAATAGAATTGATTTCCTTAAAAGGGTCGTTCATCCATAAACTGAAAATTCTGTCATAATCTTTTTCTCCCTGAAGTTATTGTACCAAACAGTTGATGGTATCCATTGAGTTCCATAGTATTTTTTTTTTTCATAATGTAGAAGCCAACATTTTTCAAAATATCGTCTTTTGTGTTCAGCAAAACAGGTTTGCAAAAACTTAAATTAGAGGGATACTCCATCCCAAAATTAAAATTTTGTCAGTAATCACTTATCCCAATGTCGTTCCAAACCCGTTAACGCTCTGTTCGTCTTTGGAACATAATTTAAGATATTTTGGATGAAAACTGGGAGGCTTGTGACCGTCCCATAGACTGCCAAGGAAGTTACACTGTCAAGGTCAAGAAAAGTATGAAAAGCATTGAAAAAGCCAAAATATCTTAAATTGTGTTCCAAAGAGGAACGCTTTTACAGGTTTGGAACGACAGGGGTGTAAGTGTTTAATGACAACATTTTGGGATGGAGTATCCCTTTAATGATGACCTTAAATTTTTTGGGTGATTTTTTTTTTTTCTTTTTTCTTTTTTTTTTTTATACCATGAAAAATATAGTACACTTTTCATACACAAAAAAAATCACGTGCACTGTATGCATACCCTAGCATATGCGCAAAAACTGAAGGATACTTTGGGTTTATGAAAAGTGATGATTGTATTTAGCTGCAGTGTGTACATGGCCTGTACATCTCGAAAAGTATGAAAATCCACCTAACGCAAAATGTTGAGGGGTTACAAAAAGACATCTAGTAGCATGTTGTGCTTTAAAGTTTACTGGTGTTTAATATCCCGTCCTGTGTATTCATGTCTGTTGAGACAGGTTATGGGCAGGACCTGAGTGCTTTTGGTCATAGCTTTGCAGACCCCAGCCAGCAAACTGCCTCATACGCCGCAGCCCCCTCCGCACCCTCATCAGGACCCCCTCCGGCCGCAAGCAGCTTCGGACGAGGACAGAACCACAATGTACAGGGCTTCCACCCCTACCGGCGCTGAGCTGCTCTCCCACCCCCAATGCAATACACATCGTCAGGGATACAGACGTTTTGAGTGCAAGAACTGGATTTGGGATGGTCTTTATGAACATTGCAGAGCAAATAAAAGGGGTTTTATTGTGTATAAATTGTGAACATGGGCTCTACTCTAATAATAGGAGACCACAGTACTCTTCTATATTTTGTAGTAGGACTGAACTACTGAAGTATTTAGCAATAGATTCAGATTGTCTGGTCAAACATCAGCACAGAACAGATGGACCAGACGTCAGCGACAGGGTCTCCCAATTATTCAGCTTTAATTATGTAGTGGGGAAATGTTTTTATTTTCAATTTTGTGAATTTTGTTTACTCTATGAGACTTTTCCATTTTATTTAAGTTTGAAATAGATTACAGATGTGTATTATACACCTAAACTGTGCAATTTTTTAAAGAATTTTGTACTAATATATGTGCGCTTTTCTTGATTTTTATTTAAGGACGTAGACTTCCCTCAGGTGGCTGTTGGTGCACTTTGCACTTATGCAAAAAAAAAAAAAAAACAAGAAGAAAAACACAAAAAATAAGAGTTTATTTGAAATAAATGATTTCAAGAAACAGTGTTGTGGAAATTCATTGCTTCTGAATTGCTTTTCAGGTCAATATGAACTTGTCAAATATTAAAAATTTATTTTTTTCTGCATATGAACAATAACATTACATTTTTGTCCTCCAAATGTACATCAAATTTTACCATATCCCAACTGATGGATGCAAAGAAGGTACTTTATGTTTGAACCAATTAGGCACCTCATTCCAAAATGGATTAACCAAATTGCATTGAAAAAAATAAATGTTAAAACAGTTTCAATATCATTCTTTACAAATCAGACAAGTATTTGACTCCACATTCAATCTTAATCTTAGAAAAAATTTGGGTCTGGGTAAATATTCATGATTTTAAGTGTATTTCTTTATATTTGGGTCGAAGGGGAAATGCAAGATATTTGCTCCTGAATTTCTTTACTATTTTCCTACTGAGATGTCGAAAAATGTAATCTCCTCGTATACAACCAGGCAAGCTTTCCTTTAATGTATTTAACTGTAATCCTGATGCTTTTGCAAAACATTTGACATGGTGAAGTGCTAGGGGGATCTGTATTTGGTTGTTTTAAAAAATGGTTGTATCATGTTGACTTATAATGATTTTGTTATCCATAAAGTTAATAACAATATTCTCATTCTTTAAGAGAATGGCTAACAATTCTGCAACCATAACAAACAACAGGTGAACTAGCACAGCTCTAATGTAATTATACAGCATTTTAATGAAATAAATACATTTTGGTCCAAAACGGGTGTTTGACTATATTGAAGGCTTTAAAAAAGTCCAGAAATAAATTAATCCATCATCTTCAATTAAACCATTATATTCTAAGATGTCAAGCACCAACCAAATATTATTAACCTACCCTTGAGGAACCCAGACTGAGTCTCACTAATTATTTGTGGAAGTCCTACTTTTAGTCTAGCAGCTATTGATCATCCCAAGTAGATATTTTGTAATCAATATTGGGAAGTGTAATAGGCCATAAAACAAAGTTTATTAACAAACTGCCCACAACATTTGTCTCTTGACATCTTTTTCAAGATTACAAAACTATGGACTACCGCGCCATTCTATGTAGTCTCACAATATGAGGTCATTAAAGCTGAATGTTTTTTTTTTTCTTTAACAAAACTGTTTACAATAGTTATAGAATAGAATGTCATGCCACAGGACAAGTCACCTTCCCAAATGTGTTTTTTGTCAACTATATGTTATTTAAATATAAATGGCTTGATATTTTCTTCAAGACTTATATACAGGTGCATCTCAATGAATTAGAATGTCAAAAAAGTGAATGTAGAAAAGTTAATTTATTTCAGTAATTTCACTCAAAGTGTGAAACTTGTGTATTAAATAAAATCAATGCACACAGACTGAAGTAGTTTAAGTCTTTGGTTCTTTTAATTGTTATGATTTTGGCTCACATTTAATAAAACCCCACCAACTCACCATCTCAACAAATTATTATACTTCATAAGACCAATAAAAAAAACTTTTTAGTTAATTTTTGGCCTTCTGGAAAGTATGTTAATTTACTGTACATGTACTCAATATGTGGTTCTTTTGCATTAATTACTGCCTCAATTCGGCGTGGCATGGAGGTGATCAGTTTGTGGCACTGCTGAGGTGATCTGGAAGCCCAGGTTTCTTTGACAGCGGTCTTCAGCTCATCAGCTCCTCTTGACAATAGCCCATAGATTCTTTCTGGGGTTCAGGTCTGGTGAGTTTGTTAGCCAGTTAAGCACACCTTGGCCATTTAATCAACTTTTGTGGTTCTTGGTTGGTTGTGCATCTTTTTCTTCCAGACTTTTTCCTTCCACTCAACTTTCTGTTAACATGCTTGGATACAGCACTCTGTGAACAGCCAGCTTCTTTGGCAATGAATGTTTGTGGCTTACCCTCATTGTGAAGGGTGTCAATGATTGGCGTCTGGACAACTGTCAGATCAGCAGTCTTCTCCATGATTGTGTAGCCTAGTGAACCAAACTGAGAGACCATTTCGAAGGCTCAGGAAATCTTTGCAGATGTTTTGAGTTGATAAGCTGATTGACATGTCACCATATTCTAATTTGTTGAGTCTGAATTGAATTTATTAAATACATGAGTTTCACAATTTGAGTTGAATTACTAAAAATAAATTAACTTTTACTCAACATTCTAAGTTACTGAGAAACACTTGTAATGAATACATTCCATAAAACAACACTGAACTGAATTTACCACCTAAAAAGTCTAAGGTTGGTAAGATTTTTAAAGGTGTTTTTGTAAGTCTCTAATGCTCACCAAAGCTGCAAGTAATACTCTGAAATATTATTTCAATCTAAAATAATTTTTCTATCTGAATACATTTTCAAATGTAATTAATTCCTGAGTCAAAGATGATTTTATTTTAGCCTCATTATTATTTTAGTCTTCATTGTCAAACGATCCTTAAGAAATCATTTAATAAGCTGATTTGTTGCTCAATAATTCTAAATAACGTTCTAATTATATATACGTTAAAAATTTGAGTTTTGCTGTTTAATATTTTTGTGGAAACCATGATACACATTTTTTTACGAATTGTATAAGGGTATGTGTATGTCTCACTTATAACCACAATTTCAGCTTCAATGGGTTTGCAAAATTAAGTATGAATGTTCTGTGTAGCTTTAAATTTAAGAGGTCACGAAAGCTGAATGCATAATTACTATATATATATATATATATATATATATATATATATATAT
This sequence comes from Carassius auratus, assembly GCF_003368295.1. Lineage (NCBI taxonomy): Eukaryota > Metazoa > Chordata > Actinopteri > Cypriniformes > Cyprinidae > Carassius > Carassius auratus. The sequence goes on along the minus strand of NC_039278.1, from coordinate 8,633,728 downwards.
ATATATATATATATATATATATATATATATATATATATATATAAACAGTTTAAAATTACTAAGAGAGCTTAAAAAATGCTTAAATCAGCCTGCGGACCAGCTATGACCAGCCAACCTTAGGCTGATTTTCGCAGTTTATTTAATTATTTATTTAATTTTTCTATTTTTTACTATAATATGTATTTACGGTCACTATCGTTCAAGAAAATCCTGTTGACCTACATAGTGCCACAGTACGTTGATTTCTTTTTTGAACCGATCGATTAAATAAATAAAAAACGAGTGAAAATTAACTCATCGATTTGCTGTTAATAAAACCTCATCGTTTGACGTCAAAGTAGACTAATTCCATCCTCCTCCTCTCCGCTAGTCCGCGACATACATCCCCCTTAATAGGTCTTCCCTGAACTCTCGCGATATAATCGCGTCTGTCCTACTCTCTTCCTTTTCCGGGAGTCTCTCAAGATGGTAGGTTCACGTCTCTTTAATATCCAAGAATCCAAACGAATCTATTGTAAATATGATGCATGTCAGAGTAGAGAATGTGAATAAAGCTCACATAAGACTGGATGTACGCTCTCAGACCGTTATTTTTCCCGCGGGATGCAAGTTTAGAAGGTCGTTGGCGGTTTTAGAATTTTGGTGTACGTTCTAAATCAAGCGCGATGGATTCTCGCGTTTATTCCTGCATCCTTTTTAAATCGTATCGAATGGGTGTGTTTTGTCTTATGACTCGCTGTGTATGTGTTAGTTAACACGCTAACCGTTAACGAGCGGCCTGTGAACAGTGGCTGACGGTGTTTGTGATCTCCGCAGGCGGACGCCGAGCAGAAGAAGAAGCGCACCTTCAGGAAGTTCACCTACAGAGGTGTGGACCTGGACCAGCTGCTGGACATGTCCTAGTGAGTCAAACCTGTGTCTTCTCAACCTGTGAAGAGTGAGTGAGGAGAGAACAGTTTCCTTCAGTCCCTGTGTCACAGCAGTCTCCTGAGGGAGTATCCGAGCTTATCTCTCAGATGAGACCGTTTCTGCAGATTCATGAAGGAAAAGTTTGACTTTACCAAATAAAGATTTTTTTAAAGATTATATTGATAGGAAAACGTCAGTTCGGTCTCTAAATGTCTGCTTCAGACTTTGAAAATAAGACCGCAGATTTTCATTACTTATCCAAGCAACTAGAATATGGAAGCAACTCAACTTTTCGTCAGTGTTGTTGATTTCCAGTGCAAATGCACACAAACACTCGAAGCAAAATCACTTAAGTGAAACTAAATGAAGTGAGGAACAAAAGTGGATTTAGAAAAGTTAACTTAATTCACGTGTTTTCGTTAACCACTGACAGATATTTTTGTTTTAAGCACAAACTAAATTGTTTAATTTCTCAGAAAAGACAACTTCTTATCAAGTAAATGTTTGCTGATTTAAAGATGTATGTATTGTAAGCCAGTCAGTTTTCCAGTGCATGCAATATTTAGACTTAAGATTTTTATTCATCACATACACTATTATATAGAGCATATGTGTAACCGGCAGTGATACACAAAGACTACAACACAGATGAAAATATAAATAAATATAGCTATGAAAGAGTTAACTACTTTTGCCATGAAAGAATTTTAACGCCATGACTTTGAATTTGAAATGACCTTTTTAGGCCAAATTGTAGGAATATTAATGTAGTCCATGTTCCTATGCCATTAACATTGTACATTAACACATTAAATAATACATGTATGGGTTTAGGTCTAACATTTCATGTAAGGTGATATTAAAAAGGTCTTAAATTCCACTTGTTCATATCCATAGGAACTCTGTTACTTGTAACCTGAGCTTACACACTTGCTCTTTTCCAGCCTTCTGAATTAAGGTTTCGTCCTCTGCTTGTGTAGAAGTATTGAATAAGTCTGTGTGTGTGTGTTCCTCAGTGAGCAGCTGATGCAGCTGTACTGTGCCAGACAGAGGAGGAGGCTGAACCGCGGCCTCAGGAGGAAGCAGCAGTCTCTCCTCAAGCGCCTCCGCAAGGCCAAGAAGGAGGCGCCTCCGATGGAGAAACCAGAGGTGGTGAAGACTCACCTGAGAGACATGGTCATCCTGCCGGAGATGGTCGGATCCATGGTCGGCGTGTACAACGGCAAGACCTTCAACCAGGTTGAAATCAAGGTAGGCATGAAGCACATCGTTAAAAGGTTTGTCCAAAATAGAGTAATAATAGATCATATTAGTTATAAAAAGTCATTTTTGCACTTCATCCTACTTAGCTGTTAGATCGGCTGTGTTTATATCGAAGGATGCTTTGTGAATGAATATGCAGTGGTTTTGGATGGCTAATGATTGGTATAATTTGGTCTCTTTCCAGCCTGAGATGATTGGTCATTACCTTGGAGAGTTCTCCATCACGTACAAGCCTGTTAAACACGGCCGTCCGGGTATTGGAGCCACTCATTCTTCCCGCTTCATTCCTCTGAAGTAAAAAGTAATTGAGTATGTAAATAAAAGTCTCCAAATCAGCCTCTGATCTTCTCTTTCTTTGTGTAAAAGCTTGTATTGCTTGGCTTTTCCTTTCATATGCCTGGGAATCCAAGCTGGAGATAATCAGTTTAACTCTGATTAAAAAAATAAAATAATCGATTTAGTCTTAAAATGATTTCTAATTAGTTAAAATGGAAATTTCATCAACCTGATGATTTGTCTGAAATGCCAACGGTTTCACAGCATTCAATCAGGGTTTCTTAAATATAGTCTTAACTCAAAATGAAGGCCTTAAAAGCCTTGTATAGATAGTCATGGCATTACATATTGCAAACGCTGTGTAAAATGTGTTGGAATTTGCATCAAAAGACTTTGAAGTGTTGATAAAACAAAACATTTACTTGTAGAGAACATATTGATGTATGGTATGCTATTAATGTTTACTTTTTCATTGCTTGGTCTTAAAAGGTTGTAAATTTACCATAAAACCTGCAGAAAGACCTTTACATTAAAAAGTATGTGGACTGTGTACTAAGTATGCTGATATGTAAGAATGTGAGGCAGAAGCAGATCTAGCTCTTTATTTTAGACCGTTTCAACAACAGGGCTGGAGTACTTTAAACAAAAAGATGGAACCTAAACCTCATGAAGGTAAAAAAAAAAGTGAGCAGAACAAAATTCTGCTGTATACGACTGACCAATAACTCAGAAATTAACAATTTGATATTAGTCAAATAATATAAAGGCTAGTAATAGCCTGAAGTACTGTAAATACATAAAATGGTTCAATTGATAAATGCTTCCAGTAACAATATTGGCCTGTCATGTTACAGAATTTTGAATAATATTTCACTGAGTAAACATAATGCAAATCATTCATTCGAACAGGCTGGTGTCATCTGTGATTTATATATATATATATATATATAACACACACACACACATAACCTTTAAAAAAAAAAAAAAAAGACCCATACTTGGAAGTCGTGCTCTGCATTTAACCCATCCAAAGTGCACACACACAGCAGTGGGCAGCCATTTAAGTCGGGGGTTCAGTGCCTTACTCAAGGGCACTTGTGGTATTGAAGGTGGACATAGTGCTGTACATTCACTCCCCCCACCTACAATTCTTGCTGACCCGATACTCGAACTCACTACCTTTGGGTTACGAGTCCAAATGTAACATCTGTAGATTTATACCATCACTTGTTCATTGGTAGACCAGCTATTTCACGCCCTTAGATCTGATGTCCACTGGAGCGTCTGTACCAGTAGTGATGCTTTTTGGTGCAGTTGTTGGTCTTGTCAAGTCTGGCTGAGATTTGGATGGCGACTTGGGGACGGTTTTTGGTCTTGTTGTGTCCTCTGGAGGTTTGGTGGTGGTAGTTTTTGTGGGGGCTGATACCTGTTTAGGTTTCGAGGCAGTTGGTGGCTGCCACAGGAAGAATTCATGTAAGAGAGTATTAACCACGTCAGGGCACTCCATCATGACCATGTGACTTAGAAAAAGAAAAAAGACATCTTTATTGGAAAAATAATACTATAAGCAGAAGGTGATTGCCAAACAGAGATACTTGTGTTCAAGCTGGCAAAGGGAAAGGAAAGGACAAATGTAGGTTACACTTTATTTCGTCAGTCTACTATTGACATTCCACTAATTGTACGTACATTTGCAACTAAATGTTAACTAAAGTGTTTTACGTATATTTACCCAAATTTACAGCTCACTAGTTGCCGAAATTCATCGAAAATCACAGTATATATGATGATCAGGGCATGTAAAGGGCAAGGCCAGGACAAATGTGTCCTGATTATTCTTACATGAGAAAGCTCCAGGTGAGGCACGGGGACAGGAAATTAAGGACTCACGTGGGCAAATTGAAGACCGAGCAGAGATTTGGCTCGAGTGCTGTGGGACCACCACCGTTAATCATCACAACTTTATGAACTTGTTCCGGATACTCATGAGCCAGGAAGGTACAAAAAGAGACACTGCGAGACAAGAAAGAAAATGCTGAAACGAGTGGAGAAAATGTATCCCCATTTATCAGGCAAATGAGTAAACCTCCTTACCCATTAGAGTGTCCAACTAAAATATTCCTCCTCTTTGCATATCGCTGGAAGATGATTCTAACATCCTCAGCCAGAGCATAAAAGGTATAGGCGGCGGGAATCTGTGGAGCTGAACTTGCACCATGGCCGGCCAGGTCCGGGGCAATGACCTCATAACCAAGTTGGGAGAAATAGTCCAGTTGGCTTCCCCAGATATCCAGCGACCCCCCGACTCCATGTATGAAAAACAAGGCCACGTCAGGGTGGGTACCTTTGCAGCATGTGATCTTCCGCTCACACAGTCTATCACAATGGAGCGTTTGGGTTTGCGACTTTGCGTCGTCTGCGCTGCATTTGCTGCAGGTCCTGCTGGGGTGCAGGTTTGGTCTCTATAGCCTGTCCTGGAGCCGCCGACCCCGGTGTGGGTTCTGCGGCCTGGCCTGCTGTGGGAGCCTCACAGTTGGAAACATCCGTATCCACAGTGTTGACTCCATTCTGACAGCGGACCAGCTCTGGATGGGTGGCCTCACTGACATTCTCAATCAGAAGCTGGCCGTTTCGGTACACCCAGATTTTGCGCTTGCAGCTGACCGTACCCCCTTCCCCAGTCCCTGGCTCCTCAACCACTGGTCTGTCTGGGATAATATGTCGGACTCTCAGAACCCTTCCTGGCTTTACCTCAACAAATTCAAAACCATCGGTGGGCTCAGAGGACTCGAGAGGTACCACGACGTTAGTAGACTTCCCTGTAAAGCAATAGAATATTCCATCCACAAAACTGGTGAACATGGCGAACACCTGGGGAAATAAGAAGTGCAATTGGCTTCTCAAAGATTCAGTGCTTTAGTACATGGGCAAATTTGGATTGGCACATATCATTTTGGCTGAACAATTATACACATAATGTGTTACATGCAACAAGCCACCCATTGTGTCTTGCCACAAAGTACCCATAGAGCACAATGTTGCTTCAAACTAGTTTAATTCATATCTAATTCAGTGTGATGTCTAACCTGACTGTGGTCTCTTAGGTTAAGAAGTTAAGCATGTTGGTTTGTTTTTGCACCAAATGTAGTACTTTTCAGTCAGCCATATTAACTATTCTCACAGTACCACAGAATAATGGCACCAACTAGCTTCTCCATGAATTATATTCAATTTCGGTGCGTGAAATATATGACACCCTTCCCAAAACTCAAACACCAGGACAAATTTTGTTAGGATCATTACTGGACATAAAGTATTAATACCATAAATGTAATTATTCATCAATGATCTTCATGTGTAGCAAACGAATTGTGCCTCAAAATTTCCTCACAAGCATTATGAATTGTATATTTATAAAAGCTTTAAAATACAAGACAACCAAACTATGAATCTATTTCCCTCCTCAATGGTTTTTAATGCTTTGGTCTTCTTAACATTGGGTTGGATTTTGTTCTGTTTTAATTATGAGATGTCAGTGTCACTGGACTTTATAATGCAAATAACTGAACACTTAGAATCAAATGGACATGGTGTGTACTTTGTGACAATCTACTTATGCTGTTTCATGAAGTTAAAAAGGACTAATATTGAAATTCAATTACATAATAAAATATATTTTTTTAATGTATACAGCTGCCAAGCAAAAATCGCATGTAAAAACTGAGTGAATACTTTTCAAAAGGATTTATATGTTTTCACAGTTCGGAACAGCCTTTCCTCTCGTTGACATTTTAGGTTGCATCTAATTTTAGCTATAATAAATAAATACATTGACATTTTCTGTCCCAGAAAAAGATCCAGATTAAAGCGGATTACACCTGCTGAGCATGTTACATCCTCACTGAAAACACGCACCGGCTGTTTCACATCATCTATGCATTGAATTTATTAAGAATTATAATGAAATCTATATTCAATTTGGCTTGACAAAAAAAACACACACACACACAAAAAAACACGTTTAGTCTCTTTTTTATTAAGTCTCAAAAAAAAAAAAGATCTCAAACAGAAGTTGGGAAGGCTTCATAAGAACAAGAACATACAGATGCAGGTGTAATTGTTTTAAGTAATTCTGGATCTCTTTCAGCTCGATTCTCCTCTGCACACTTCCCCCCAAAAGCATCCTTTACTTAAAACATTTTGCATGCATTTTTTTGTTACTGTTGATGGCTTCAGTATATTTCGCAGGGAAATGGCTTGAAACAGCGGACTTAACCTCACATCATGTCTCCAGCCAAAATGAAACCAGTATGTGGTGGACTCGAAGCACAATTGTGTTCGTTTATTGTAGTTTATCACCCGAAACCACAGCTCACTGACTCCCTCTGCAGGTCAAGAGAGGAACTGCTGCATCACTGCACCTGTAACCTCAGAACTCCAAAATAAAACCACACATCCAGAGAAAGAAAAGACACTATTAAACTCGAACCTGGAGAAATCCCATCATGTTTAGAAGGCAAACTGACTGCAACTGAATCAGCAAACAGGGATCAAGTCAGATCTTGAGCTAGGCATCTGAAGGCAAGTGATCCGTTCATGATTGTGGAACGAACAGCACTGAAAACCTATATAACAAGGGGGAAGTGAAAGAGACTGACATCTGGATTTGTTTACATGGCCAGAAATTTTATCCTCAACATATGACAAAAGAAAAACAGTCCTACCAGTGCTTTCATGCACACGTATACACCTGCTAGGAAGACCGTCACATGACCAACACAAAATACTACATCTAAATCTGCCGCACGTGGCTGTACATTTCCCTTTTTGGACACTGAAGAGAGATCCTGTGTGTTTAGACCCTGTGTTTGGAGTAGATCTTGAAAGCAGTAGTTCACAGCTGAGATTATGATGATGTTTTTAAACTGCATTAATAGTCTCCTAACAAATCAAATTTCACACACGTCTCCGTAGCAGAAATTCGTTATTATGTGCTTGTTGAATATCACTATTACCCCCCACCCCATATTTCGCCGCTCAGAGTTCAGCAGAATCGTCAAAGCTGGCAGTGAAAGCCGTCGTGCCCCACATTGTTCAGAACGGGGCAGACAGGCTGGGCGAGGGGCTCGGACTGCATCAGGAAGCACTCAGTAAAATAAAATAAAATAAGCACACTGTAAGAGAAGTGTCCTTCCATTTTTCTTTCTGAGATGAAACTCCTGTGTGGTGTGCAGGTGTCTGGGCTTGTTGTGTCCGTTCTTGTGCTGTCGGATGCTGGGTTCCTCTAAGAGTCCTCGTTCATCTCCTGACTGTCTGTCCGGGCGATTTTGCGGGGAGGCGCTGGGCTGCCGCCCTCCCCTTCTGCTTGCTCCTGCTCTCGCTTTTTAGCTGCATTCTGCATGACATTAAAAAAAGAAAAACAGAGGTTTAAAATCATCATTCCAGTAGCTAGATAGAGGTTTCTACGAGAATGATTTTTCAGTCCTGCTCCCGCTAAAAAAAAAAAAGCAGCTTCCTACTCCTGCCAGACAACTAATATTTCTAAGAGGATGTATGGTTGGGTGTGACATCACATTCTGGGTGGGCTCGGGTGGGAAGCATGCAATCTGCAACTGCAAGCAGTCGATGATTGTTCACAAAAACATGCAATCTCTTTCGTATGTGCGGGGTTTGTTTCGCTTTGAAATCAATCAAGTTCAGCAAATAATGTCTTAGTAGGGTAGAACAAAAAGACATTTCATCCAGAATTCGTCAATGTATTTTGTATGTGTATTTCATGTACAATAATGAAGCACAGACATCATTTGTTCATTCACAAAAAATGCATGCATGGCCCCTAAAGTCTGAGTTCTCCATGGACACAATGACAAAACCAAGATTTTTGGTTAAATTCAACACAAACGCACCTTAAAAAAGAAAAAAAAAGAGAGGAACTCGGACACACATCAAATGGATTGATTTTCTATATAGATTTATAAACAAACATTGCATAGGACAAAATGACGTGAATCCAAAAGTTTTGAATTAAATATTCTAATAAAAAAAAACCTACGTTACATATTTTAAAGTCTTATTTTAGAAGTATTAGGGATGCACTGATGGCTACAACTATCAGCCACCTGACCTTTCACCAGGAGTTTGATTGACATGCGATCTGACCAATTACAATGCAGATTCGGGCATTTTGTCTAACAAACAAACCAGATGGACCTATTTTTCACAGCGCGAGATTATGATGTGTGGCGTGAGAGCGCCACGGCTTACCAGACGTAGCAACAATAACGAAGGGGGGCGGCTTTATTGCAAAGGGTCAATTCTGATATTCGTCACTTGCTAACTTATATAAACTTCTGCCATTAAAATAGAATTCAGTTTTGATCATGTTTTAAATTAGCAAAGTTAATGCATTCATGTATATTAGCTAGTTTATTGCTGCGTCATCAAATCATTTTCACTGAACATGGATTGGATCCATTTAACTTTCAACAAATACATTAGGAACAATGATACATATGAAATAAACTGCTTTCAGTAGTAAGACCTTCACACAGTTAATTAATAAACTATAGACCTTTTTCATGCATTTTTTTCCCAAATTGATACAAAACCTTTTTGTGCACCATTACACCCCAAATCACACATGAGGGAGGAGTTTTAATGTTATGAATTATGTGTCAGTTTATTAATCAACATGCAGTGGCTTAGTCAAAGGAGATCTTGAAGAACACTTGCCTTTTTGTCCCACTGTTGGTGAAGATAACGCAAAAGGATGTTTGTCTTCTCTGTGACGATGACTGCAATGAGAGAACCCCCCCCCGAAAATTAGGCTTCAGACTGAAACCAAAGTGTTTTATGAGAAACATCAAGTTCCACTTTCAATGTAGCACAGATCTACATGTTTAAAGAGCATTGGTCCCAGCACTCACTCTGTTCAGAGGGATACTCTCGTGTGGGCAGATACACCGACGGCCTTCTGTTCTGTGAGACGGATAGAAATGAGCTGTTAATGAAAATGTCATTCACAGCTGCAGCGTGAAAAGCAGCTCAATGAATATTCAGAAAGATGATGGCGAACATCTCACCGATGCTTTACATACGGAGTCCGCGTGAAATCTGCTGAAGTTCGTCTTGTTGTACACAGGTAGACCTTTTAGGAAATCTGCCTTCGAAACATTCAGTCAAAAAGAGGTTAGTTTAGCACCAGCTCCAATCAAACACACCTGAACAAACTACTCCAGGTCTTCAGGAGTACTAGAAAGTTACTGGCAGGTGAGTTTAAATAATACAATGTACAACACTTATGCTGTATCCCAAAGCCTCCATTCAATCTCTAGAGATCTACTGAGACAGCATTATTGCACATGACATAATCCCAAACGGAAAGCATGACTTATTTAGCCAGCAATCAATGACAAGAGGGGACATGTAAGCTCTTATAGAAATGCACAACTATTAAACTGATGTAAATCAAACGTCTCATTAGCAAACATCTGCTGAGAGCCGATGAAGGGTGGTGTATGTCTGTCTTTGGGCGTCGCCAGTCTCAGAGTAGGTGTGTAGAGGATATAAACTTTATCGTTTCGGTTTTTAATAATATTTACTCAAACAAAACTAGTAAGAAGAACATATTCAGTTCGTGACTGTTAAAGTAAAGCTTTGGCAAGGCTCGCTCGCGCTTCTCTGTGTGCTAACACATTAGCATGACATGTGTTAAAGTGATTTGGAGATCGTTCACCAAATCATCTGAAAACCACGAATTAACATCTAATAACCTGATTTAAACATGCCAATGTGTTTATTTCAGGCTGCTGTAGTAATAAGTGTAACGGTGTTATATGAAGCGGCCTAGCATGCTAACTCAATGAGCGAAGCAGCCTGTCAGCTGAAAGCGACCGAAATATCAGCGATATAGTTCATATTTCAGCATTTGAGATAATATTTCAACGCCCAGTGCTTTTAAAAGTGCAGTTACTCAGCTGTGACGCGAAAATAAGATTAAGTTATGAATGTTAAACTTACTTTGTCCATGGTGAAGTCGGTTCAGTCCTGAAGGTGTGTTTGTGCTCAGACAGGCCTGAACACTGACAGAAATCAGAAGCCGGTAAAACACACACACACACACTTACTTACTCACTCTCTCTCTCTCTCTCTCTCTCTCTCTCTCTCTCTCTCTCTCTCTCTCTCTCTCTCTCTCACACACACACACACACTTGCTCACTGGACAACACACTAAAACACAAATAAATATATATGAACACAAATATACAGCTCACAGCTAGCGTTACCGACTGACAAGCGTCTCTCTCTCTGTGTGTGTGTGTTGTAATTTTCTGTAATACATTTGTTCATTATGGTGTATTGATTTTAATTTTATTTTAGAGTAAAGTTAGCGCAGTATTTTGTCTAATAATATACTTGATTATCTTCATTAATCCTGGTATTATATATTTTAAAAATTGGGTAGGATTTTATGGAGCAGGGTCCGATTGACCCTAACTGGATTCAGTCCAATTGACTGTATTTTTTTTTCTTTCATAAACTGTGAATATTAAAACAGTAACACGTTTTTTTTCTTCTGAAGCTCAAACAGTACAGCACTAGTACTGCTGAGTGATGCTAAACATGCATGAACTGATAAATATGTTTTTTAATGCAGTTTCTACAGATAAACCAAATGCATAAATGTTAATATCTTAAAAGGGTAGTTGAGAAAGTTACATAAAATAATTAATAAATACAAGTAATAAATAGATGTATAAGGGTCTCTGTAGCTGCCTTTTACGATGAAATATGATGTTCATATTGACTCACAAACATATAGAGTGTAGAGTTGGGTAAAATGCCCCTCTATTGTTTGTTTTCCTCAAAATAACCAGCTAAAGTCAAGATACATTTTACTTGTTGCTTAGCTAATCTGAACATATTTGACCATAGTCAGCTCTACCCTATAACCATAATATAAATGATTTCTGCACATTCCACAACACATAAGTATCTTAAAGTAAATTCATATGAATCAGCCATCGATTTGCCAAAATGTAAAATAGCTATGAATTATCAGAGCCTGTTGACCGTACTAAAAAATAAACTACTTTCTAACTAAAAGAGAAACTGAAAGACAACTCAGAAAAACAAAAAAATTAAATCTGTTTATTATCCCATTTCAAATTTTACAAAAATATGACAAACTAAAATAAATAATCCCATTCCCTAATGTTGTTTTTTATTTTTTAATAAAGAACAGTTTTACAGTGGAACATTGGAAGAGCTCATGATAGGTTTGTGAGGTTGCCTCATCACAATCACTTCATATTTCACAGTTCAACCCAATGTAAAGTTTCTTCTAAAGTTTTCCAGTTCTTCGATAACAACCCAGTGCAGCCTCATTATACTTGCAGCTATTGGTAGCTTAACTACTCAAATCATTCAATTAAACATTAACAGAAACATGAATGTTATGAGGCCAGAGCAGATGATCTGAGAAGATGTGGACAGATACTGAAACACTGCAGCAGTTCAGTTCAACCGAAAAATGCCTCTTACTTCCAATTCCTCACCAACTATTGACTTTTTCTACTCATCTAAAAACATTCTTACAGTCCATCAATCGGTGGACCTGAGTTACTCTAACAAAGGAATATCAGACCAAATAAAAGAGTGAAGAAAACAAAATACTGTTTTAGGTGACAGATACTTCCTTCCTAGATTATAAATGCTGCAATGTTATAATCAAATCCAGTTTTTGCATATGCGATGCAATTGGATATAAGAATACAATAAAATCATTTAGTTTCAGTTGTTTTGAGAAAACCAATTCATATTTGGTTAAAACATATTTTAGACCTAAAGGAAGTATATTGTTGTAGTAATGCATCAATTTTCAATGAAATTTAAAAGCAAAAACATAAACAACTGAAAACTGGCATATAACCATAATTAATGTCTTGGTAAACATGTACTAAACAAATTCAGAACATAAAACAGATTCAAATTACCATTCAGGCCAACATATTATTGCAACAACTTCTGTTGTGCAAATCATGTCAATCAAATAAAGAGCTAAATGCATAGTTTGTTTTGTTTTCTATGAAAGCTAGAAGTAAAAATGTAATAATCGATCACTCGAGGCACCTCTCATTCCTTCATGACCTTACACTGGAATATAAACAGCTTTACACTGATTCGAATGCTTCATAGAAACCCATTATAGGGTGTGACTGTGACACTCTGGCTTCTGTAATGGGTTTTGACAGCAATAACTGAGCACATTGTGTTAAGATAAGACCCTCCCATAGTTGCTCAGGACAAACTTTCTTTGAAAAACACAAATTCAAAAAACAGCCTCTAAAGACAGAGACATTTACGGCTTCCTTCACATTTACAATCCCAAGCACGTGCTTAGCAGCTGTACACAAACACAATACGTACACTAAAATAATGTGCAAAGAGGAGGCAAATATTAATTTTGCTTCAGTAAAAAAAAAAAAAACTTGGTATTAGGTAGGGATGAATAAATTAAAGTTGGCAACAAGTGGATTATTTCAGTAGTGTATTAATACAAATAAAATTCAGCATTTTCATATGTAATGAGGCTGTTTACATTGGCTTGCAGGATAATGACTTATTAATATTTAACTATTAAATCATTATCATAATTAATATCATATGCTACCAGTCAACAGTTTGGAAACACATTTGAAAAGTGTAAATAATAAGAAAAAATACAAATGGAAATACCTAAAATATATTTAAAATTTATATACATAATACATAATAATTACCAATAACAACCAAAAATGTTAACAAAATGATCTTATATTTAAGCTCCTTCAAAGTATGCTTTTTTCTTGTTTTTATAAAAAATGTTAGTTTTATATAGAAAAATATAATAATAAAAATATGGAAATAAAAATGTCTGCAAAACTTATTGGAAGTATTAAAGCAGAAGCCTTTTTTTATGACAAAGTTTGTCAGTATGTCCAAATGTTTGACTGGAGGAGTATGAAATGTCTCTTCATCTGTTTTTCTGCGGTTTATACACTATCTTGCTAAGTTTAGGGTAGTTTCAAATCTGATGTGATGCAGTTACAAAGGATTAAAGTCCGTATGTAATATATCAGCTTGAAGTTTCAGAGCCATGATATGGTTATTGGTGGCAATGCAAACACAATGACCATCAACTTCAGGAGAAGACTATCTATCCTGCCCCTCCTGCTGCCTTTGTGTACAGCGCTTCACAAAAGTGTGTAACGGATAAATGAATTTCAGACAAATAAATAATCAACATCACACACCTCTTTGCGTTTGTTTCATTGCAGTTTTCATTATTGATTTCCACTTATTAATTCATAAGAGAATATTGCCATTTGGAGCCTTTTATTCAGCATGGACTTACTAAATCACCAGTAGTTTTTGCTTGTAAAGTTGCTATTGCTCTACTAAACCAGCTGTTTTAAACACATACAAAAGTTTTCATTAACCATATTTGGAACTGCTGCTTGTGAGATTATAGTTGTTATGGTATTTTGATGGTCGTACTGTGTGACTGGTATAAATTGTTTGGTAAAATTTTTTTTTTTTCGGCAACCCAATAAAATGTTGCAATTATCAGACTAGTAATTAAACATTGCCCTTTAAAAGCCGTCAGAAACGCAGCTCATGTATTCCTAGTTGGATTGCAGAAAAGGCAATGTGTGTGTGTGTATAAGTGTTTGTGTGTGTGTGTGTGTGGGGGGGGGGGTCTTTTCTGAAATATAGCCAAAGCATTGACCAATATGGGGTGAATTCACTAAACAGTGGCACCACTGTAATGTGTAGCATTTCCGCGTGCGAAACCATGCATCATTTACCAGCTGCAATCCAATTTAGCCAGGTGGTATATGCGCCGATATTGCACTGCGCCATGCGTATTTAAACTACGTCAACGTTCTTATCATCTTACTTTATATGCAAATGAATTGCATTATAAAACGTGCTAGATTAGCACTTTCGGAAAATGGACTTGTATTTAAAATGGATGTTTGTGTACGTTTCCAGGAGCAAGCAATTTTTGTAATTTTTAAAGAATTAAACATTTTATCGCTCGCTATCTGTCAGCGTTTGTCGGGAATAAGGTGCAAGCATCCTCAGCACTACTAGAGGTCGACTGATTGATTGTTTTACAGATTAATCGGCATAGATACACGATTGCTGGAATAATTGGTTACTGGCATAAATCCATCGTTTTTCAAGGGTTGTGTCATAACCCTCTCACACAAGCGCTTGTCAGTGCGGGTGTTTTGTTGTTATAGTCTTCATAGTTTGTTGTTGTTGTTGTTATTGTTCTGTCTCTTCAGTTTCATTTTCTGTGAAACAACGGCCCGGGACATTGTACGAAAGGCTACAAAAATTGGACGGTGCGTATACAGTACGCGCTTACTATTTGGTGATGAAATGTCTGACCCAAATGTTTAATGTCACGATTTCTATTAGTTTATATCCGGTCACTTTTATTTATTATTTATTCAGCAAAGTTGCATATTTAAAGCTACTGACGTACAGTAAGAAATCAAATTGATGTTCATGCAGCCAACATATAAACAACACATTTAAATCCAAATTATAAAGGGGATTTCCCATTAAACTACATTATATTTGACCCAAATCATTGTTTTTTAATATATAATTTAAAAAGTACAGTATATTTTCATTGGTCAGTACAGTGCTTTTTTCTTTTAGAAAGATCTGCACAATTTTATTGGAGTGTTCAATGCTGTCATCTCACGACCAAGTATTGGTTAAGTATTTAATTAAGTATTGTACGAGGTGGCTAATTCATATGAATTCATACGGCTTTATTAGTATGATTTTGAACGATTTGTCTAGTAGGGTTTGGGGCGGGTTAGGTATAGGTAATTCGTACAAACTCATACAAATTGTACAACTCATCAAATACGTACAATTTATCACAAATCACAAGAATTTGTATGTGTAAGTTCATATGATTTTGTACGAATTCGCCACATTGTGAGATTTACAAATTGCTGTGAGACCAGGCTGGAGTGTTATGTTTTTTTTCCTTCAGTGTTCATTTAAAAAACTAGTGGATGGTTATCGTCCAGTGTGGTCCAACCTAAATCGTTATCTGTAAAATCCATTATCAGTCGACCTCTAGTACTCTAGATACGCTCACTTCAGTGAACTCGATGCTAAAACAAAGCACGCAACACGTGCAAATACACAACGTTAATCTGTGGACCCGGTGAATTCTAAATCCAAAAATAAACTTCTCTAGTCCGTGTTCTGCTCTGGCTTGAGAACAGTCCACATGACGCTATTTTTCATTATTAGCCATGCACACCGTCTGCTTGCATCCTAATTGGACTTGTGTGTGTACAACAGTGCATGTGCAAGCGATTTCATTACTCCAAAAATAGAAGTCAGCTCAGTTGTGAACAAAATTGTCAGTTGGAAAATGAAGTACACCCGGGCTTTTAGTGAATTCCCCATTATTTTACTAAACAGCTTCCAGGTCAAATCGTGCACAGCCTCAAAACATTCCTACTCTCCTGCCCACAGTGTTACTAAGTAGTTTCTCACACTGTTTTTAAAATCATTTTCTTGTTACATCTTAGGGCCTGAAGGATCAGCATCGTATGAGGACCCATTATCCCCATTCTCTCCACAAGGGGATGGGATTTCGTCAGGGACCCCATTGAGGTCGGACTTTGTTGGGGGCTTGTCCTGCACCTGTCCCCCATCCCCTGGTTTTGAAGACTGACCCCCATTTACACATGCCCCTCCTTCTGGTTTCCCAAAGTTGAACAGTTTCCCAGGATTGAAGGACTTGTTAGGGGATTGGGACCTTTCTGCCCTCTCCTGGACTGGAGGAGCTGTCGACACACTGGTCGAAGCCACCACTGCCTCCTTTTTGTTCTCAGGTGACTTTAGGAACTTAAAACTGAGGAAACCATGTAGCTTGGGTTCGTTACCCGTGGGTGACTGCGGGGAACGAGCTGTGCCAGAAGAAAACTTGTTCTGCAGAGGGATGATCTGCTTCAGTTTCATGACATTATTGTTTCCAAGAAGTGAGCTGGGACGTTTGGGTTTCTCCCCACCACCCCCTGGTCTGGATTTGCCACTGTGGCTCTTGTCGTGGTGGTGGTCTCCACCGGAGGAGTCCGAGCGGCCGTCGTCTCGATCACGCCGGGCCTGATAATCCGCCTGACGCTGACGCTCCTCCTCCTCACGCTTCCTCCTTTGCTGCTCCTGGAAATGCTGCTGTGCCTGACGCTCATGCTTCTGGAAACACATGTACACCAGCAATGAATCCAGTTGCTACCAGAAGCCTAGATGTAGAATGTGTTGTACTGGTTCAACTCAAAAGAGTCTATACTACAGACCTAATAATATTCAGTTAACCAAATATTGTTTTGGTCAAAGGTGGATGGGGGATTACCTTAAACGCCTCTTTGCGCTGAAATTCCAGCTTGGACATTTCCTCTCCAACCCAGCTGGGGATGTCTGGTATTGCCACATGAATTATATACTTCAGTAGTACTGCAAAGTGCTGTTCACGCACGGAAAGAGAGAAAGTCAGCGATTCGTGTGCTAGGTCACTGAATACTGAATGCAACTGTGAAAGAGGTCAGTTCAGGAGGAACTTCAGACTTCTGGCATGATTTGAGAAGTGAATAGACAGAGCTATACTTTACGATTGGACTGGAAGCATAGAAGTAATAATGATAACATTTCTGAGTGCATTTCAAGTGCAAATTACAAAGCTAATCTCATGTGATTTACTGAGGAATGATTTTTGCCCTGAGGGTCTTATAGAAAGAAAGCTTCTCTTCTAAAGGCTGGAATATACTACACAACTTTTGTCCAGATTTGTGCCTGATTTGCAGTCTGGTGCTGAAGTCTGAGCTTCATTTTGGGCAAACAGAACTGACAGATTTTACAGAAAATCATGTAGTTTAAACTATACATTGATCACGAATTGTCTTAATTGAAGGTAAACATTTCATTCATCCATCCAGTGTTGCATTTTGTGTTACACTTCTGTAGTATTTCTCACCTCAGTACTGTTGGTCAGACTTACCTGCACAATTGACTTCATTTGTATCAAGTTTATTTGTTCTAATGCTTGCCATTTGTTTACATCTGTTCAATAAGCTTGAGAGCTTTTTACTTTTATTAGCTGTACTAGTTTTTACTGCTGAGTAACTTAAGCATAAAAATTGTTCATGTTTTTTGCCATATAACCCATCCCTAATAAAGAGTTATTATAGTAACTCTGATACATAACTAAAACTGATACTAAAATTAAAACCCTTAAAAAAAACGTTATTTCATAGTTGCCAGGTAGTGATATTACGTTTGTGAACGAATCGTTCTTTTGAATGGATCTTTCAGGTGCATGAATCGTTCTCGTTCACATAATCCTTTGACTCATATTTTCTCGTTCACTGGAGTTCCTCCCTCCACAGCAGCGCGGCGCTATTAGCAGTACATGCGCAGATTAGTGAACCGGGTAGCTGTGATCTGTTTCATCCTGTCAAAGAGTTACTCAACCTCGAACCAATAGCCTTTAAGTATGAGATGTGACGGAGCATGTTATTTGTTGAATGTAGTGAATGAATACGCCCTTCACTGAACGAGTTTCTTTGAGTCTGAACGAGATCGAGAGATCTCCTCGTTCGTGAATTTGTACGTAACTCGTTTGTGAACGAAATGAATGAGAGTGTTCCGGCTCAGTCAGTCATTTGCATGTGAATCTCGATCAGCTATCAGCAGAAAGCGGATACAATGTGGCGTTTTATACTGTGCTATGCTATTTTATATATTCATATTTAGCGTACAAACACAACTCTACGTTTAATCACCGATTTTTGAATATGAAAATGTCTGACCAAACAATTCAATTCAATTCAAGTTTATTTGTATAGTGCTTTTTACGATACAAATCATTGCAAAGCAACTTTACAGAAAATTACGTTTCTACAATATTTAGTAGTAGCTTATCAGTGGTATCATTTTAATTATGCAAGAAAACCTTGCGCTTTGCTCATCTGAACAACTTTTTTTTTAATTTAACTTTTAACTTTATTTATGTAAATAAGCAGAATAGTAAATATGCTTGTTGACTTAAGACATAACACATTTCGCTACCTGTTGGCGTATTTATGTAATATGAAGAAATGTCACTGAACGAATCTGAACGAATCATTTTGGTGAACGAACTAAAAATGAACAAATCTCCTGAAAGAATTACAATTTCCACCGCTATTGCCAGGGCAACTTTTATTTTTTTTTACTTAGCTTAACTTGATTTACTTAAACAACTACAGCTAAAACTGAAATAACAATGGCAAAAACTCAACAAAATGGAAAAAAAAAAACAGATTAAAAAACGAACATTATTTGTCTCTCAGTGATACTAAAATAACACTGGTGTGTATGTACTTGTACGTACCTCTAGGATGACGATGGAGATGATGGCCATCTCAGGACTGAGCCAGGGAAACAGTCTCTGTAGCTGCCCACACTGACCAATCAGATAGCAGTTCACTATGATGGCAACCAGACCCATGGCTTCCATCACTGTCTGTGCAATGACACAGGACTTTTAAACAACCTTGTTGTATAAAGACACTCTTTAGAGCAGCATCAGATGAGTATTATAATGTTTTTGAGAGTGCTCAGTGTAGTCTAACCTGCCATTGCCCGATGCTCCCCACCCTCAGGCTGAACGGTCTCTGTGCGCTGGTGCACAGTTTAAACGCGTCGCTCCGGATCTCAATGATATTGTTAATCAGGGCACACATGGCGGCCAATGGAAAGGCAGAGGAAAAGAGCACCACATATCCAAACTGAACAAACATCTCCTGGTAGTCCTGGAAAGTGTCCTGGAAAGCAGTTTAGGGACATTTTATTCTAGAGGTTTAGAGAGAGTATGTCAGTCAGAAGGATCTTCTTGGCTATACTCTCGAACACACATACATTACAGAGACATCGGTGGTAGAGTGCTCTGTTTTAAGAATGTTTAAAATACTACAGAAATGGTATTTTACACTGCTGTTGAAAAATGTGAAAAAATCCTCAAAAAAAAAAAAAAAATTACTATCAATTTTGAAAACACTTAATTTTTTTTTTGTGGAGCCATGATACATTTTTTCAAATTAATTTTTCACATCAACTTAAAAAGAACAGCATTTAAATAATTTATTTAACAATGTCAAACCTTATTGTCACTTTTGAGCAATTTAATGTGCCCTTGCTGAATAAAAGTATTTATTTATTTTTTCTTATTTGTGAACAATCAACTGCTTAACAACTTGGATACACATTCTGAGCACAAACTCAATGTTAGTTTCAGATCCAAATGAAAACATTTTAGGGACGTATCATGTATTAGCGAAAATGTTTAGTTCATTTTAATGTACGATAAATAATTAGGCTTGTTTTAATGATGATGACGGTCAACAGATTTTTTTTGAAGACGTAAAAATTAAAACGACAGGTCACACAAAAATTAAAATTTTGTCATCATATACCGCACAGATGCTTGTCCACATTGATATTTTTAGTATTTTCTCTCCATACTATATATGTCAGTGGGGACCTGCATCTGTTTGCTTACCCACATTCTTTAAACTAGCTTTTGTTATGTTCAAAAGACGAAATAAACTCATTTTTGTTTTGTGGGTGAACGATCCCTTTAAATGAGATTTGAACACTTTCTCTTAAAAATGTTAGTTGCTGCCTGTTTTACAGTGGGGCTCCAAAGTTTGGGCACCCCTTGCAGAATCTGTAAAAATGTGAACAATTTTCTAAAAATAAGAGAGATCATATTAAATGCATGTTATTTTTTTCTGTCCTGACTCTTGAGTAAGATATTGTATGTAGAAAGATGTTTACATTTAGTCCAAAAGACAAAAAAAATTGTTGAAATTATTAAAATAACCCCATTCAAAAGTTTGTGAACCTGTGTTCTGTTACCTGATGATCCTCGACTGTCTTTCTGTTTTGTGATGGTTGTGCATGAGTCCCTTGTTTGTTCTGAACAGTTAAACTGAGCAGCGTTCTTCAGAAAAATCTTTAAGGTCGTGCAGATTCTTCAGTTTCCAGCATCTTTGCATTTTTGAACCCTTTCCAGCAGTGACTTTATGATTTTGAGATCCATCTTTTACACTGAGGACAATTGAGGCACTCAAACACAATTATTTAAAAAGGTTCAAACATTCACTGATGCTGAGGATTCATGGATCATCAGGTAAAAGCACACTTTCAAAGGGGCTATTTTAATAATTTCAGCATTTTTCTAGTCTTGTGGACTAAATGTAAAACATCTTTTGTGTACAATATCTTACTCAGGACAGTACTAAATTAAAAATAACATGCATTTAGTATGATCTCTCTTATTTATTTAAAATTATACACATTTTCACAGATTCTGCAAGGGGTGCCCAAACCTTTGAGCCCCACTGTAGATGTTTTAATACGAAGGGCAAAAAAAATTGATTGAGGGCCATGGGCCAAATGTCAATGCTGCATTATATCCAACTATATAATATTCCAATGTATTTTACTTTGAAAAATAATTAAATAATATATATATATATATATATATATATATATATATATATATATATATATATATATATATATATATATATATTAAAAATCTAATTCATTTATTATTTTTACATTTCAATGCAAGTCTAAACAGAAAAGTGGGTTGCACTTTATTTTACAGTACGTGTACTTATAGTGTACTTACAGTGTATTTATCTAAGAAAGTTCTGGTAACACAAGGTAACTACATGGGTTAGGGTTAGGTTTAGGGTTAGTACCTAGTTATTACATAGTTATTGTAATTACTATAAAATGTACATAGTATGGAACAGGACTGTAAAATATAGTGCTACCAAAAAGTGAAATCAAGTATGTAAGTAGTGAGTATGGTGTGCCGTCTGACCTGGTATGTCTGCATGCAGCTCTCCATCTCGGCCTGTGTTAACGTGGTGCTGGTTTCCTGCTCCTCGGGAGGATCCATCCACGAATCTCTCTTGGTCTTACTGTCAGCCCTCTCTAAGCTCCGCCCCCTCTTCCTGAGCCTGACTGACGTGTTGTTCTCCACTCCCGCTGGCAGCGGCTCGGCTGTCTGCTCCGCAAGCCCGTTTTCATCATCATCATCATCATCATCACACATCTCGAAAACTGAGGTGGGATCCATGCCCCTCTCCACCATGGTGGGGCTCCCCTCCTCCAGGAAGCTGTCGTGCACCGGGCTGACGGTGCTAGCAGACTTACGCTCAATGAAACTGACCTTCCGTAGCTTCAGGCCGCAGTCCATGAGGCTCTCCGATTCGTTATCTTCTTCGCCGTGCCTCTCCCCAGGCTCCTCGTCCACATCCTCATCCGGGACGCCGCAGCCACCGTTCAGACACTTGCGTTCCCGTCTCTCCTCACCCATCACGGTGGGGTCACTGGGCCACACTTGTGCTCGTCCTGCTGCAAGCCGCCCGTACTTGAGCAGCGCAGACACCAGCAGCTCCCAAACGGCCCTCAGTGTGAGCTCCCCCAGTCGGTGCCGCTCGGCCAGGTAGGGCTGCAGGACTTCCTTCATGTTCTGCACAAACTGCCGGATTATCAGCAGTGTGGCCAGCATCTACAGCAACAGGAACACCACCACCTTACAAGACTGAGCATTTAAACTTCATTTGAAATGTTCACGTAAATAAACTGTAGTTAGAAGCTCAGAGCCGTTGTGCATATGGTCATATATCACCTCTTTCAGACGCTCCATGTCTTTGAGGTAGAATCCAATATAGAAAAGGCTGAGATAAGAGTTGACAAACTGAAACTGAGAAAGACAGAGAGAATATTTCAGGAACAATGCCAGTGTAGGTTTAGGAGAAGTTGTTGAATATTTACAACCAAGTCTGGTCATTAAACATTTTATATATAAATGATTGATTTATTTTTCTCTTGATACTCACCAGGACCATTTTGATGATGAGATTTTTCTCATAGGCACTCTGGAGTCTGTAGTTTTCTGTGGGAAACCGAAGACTCGGACATTAGTATTCACCTCACAGGGGCCTAACAGCTAGCCAGTGTTTATCTTAGCTTCTAGAGAGCTGAGTTCCCAAAATACAGACCACAATCCATTTCGGCTTTGTTACTTTTTACTACTGACACACTGTTCCTGAGTTTAATGCAGGACTCAGTTTTGTTGAATATAGCGTTGGTGAACACCTCCCACATGTCCTGACTCACCCATGTCATTTAGCCAGCAGGCGATCTTTCTGTACACCTCATCGCACGCCGTCACAGTGATGGCCAGCATGATTTTAGGGATGAATCTTGCTACACGTGGAAGCTCCTTAATCCCCATCACAAATTCCTGCCAAACATCTGCTCATTACAAATGGCATTTCTACTGGCACTGAAGCATTTGCACTCACTGATATGTAAATGCATTTATTCTTTTTAATCATATATTATGGTGAAACATATGGGAGATCATTTCTGCCACAGGGTATAAAAAATGCAATCTCATAACGGAAACCTTTTTTATTTTTTTTGCAATTCTGAGTTTCTATCTCACAATTCTGACTTATAATATACATTATGAGAAAAATATCTGAATTGAGAGAAATCACAATTGTAAAATCTTGCAATTACTTATTTGTTACTCCGTGGCGGAAAATAAATCTGAGATATAAAATCAGAATTGAGAGAAAAGGTTAGAATTGGTGAGTTTCTATTTATCTTCATATCTCATATAATCATTTTTATTTTTTTATTCTATGGGCTTTCATAGAAACATCATATATACCATATATTATTATTATTATCATCATCATAATTGTGTTATGTTCTCATGCATGCCATGATGATCATTTATAATGTTAAATGTTAATGATAAATGTTTTTAACTTAAAAAAAAAAAAATCCTTTCTGCATGCCCTTGGCATTATTTGCAGCAAAGAAACAATAAAGTATAATGCACAATGTGTTTTTTGGACATTATTATATCAAAGGTTAAAATTTGATATATGAATGTATAAGGCATTTTTTTTGGGTCCTGTTACTTTTCATAATTTGTTATTAATTATTTTAATCTGCATACATAATAATAAGAAAATGTTGAAAAATGACGGCAGGACACGTCAACTACCAAAGATCAGTGTGTGTGAGAAAGTGTGTAACTCACCTGAAGCTCAAAGCAGACAAGCATGGCCAGAAATACAAAGCAAAGGCATAATATACAGACAGGAACGCTGACCAGCCATCTGAACACCCTCCTCCTCCACGATGGGTAATAAAACTCTTCACAGCCCGTCACTGGGCTGCAGCGCTTTACACCCTGAGCCGAGGAGCGAGAGAGACACAAATCATTTAAAGAGCACGCATCAGATGCCTTTGCTAAGACCAGCGATTTAATGCTGCAATTTAGTGCAGTTAATTTAGGAAAAAATAAAGCATTCAAAAGATTAAGACCTGTACATAATGTTACACTGCATGCAGTAGCTTATTGACGAACATGATGCTGGACAACGACTGACTGAGCCTATAAGAAAGCAATTATATGCTCCTAAAATTCAAGATAGCAAGGTAAAGTGTATGGGTTTTTGTCTTTATTACTGGTTTTGTTTTTTTGTATATATATTACAGTATATGATATAAATTTGCAATATAATATGAGCAAAAGAGCAGTTTTTTTTCTCGCAAATATCTGCACAAGATAAAATCTCTGCTAAAAACTCTGTTTTGCGATCAAAAATCATATTTAACAAAGTCACAGCAAAGCTACTGTTTCACTACCAAATGAATCAATGGTTTTCAACAAAACGAATGAGCGAATGATTCAGTGACCCATTCCTAAAGACTGTGACTTGATTCATTTCTGAGTGAATCAGCAGTTTGAACAAATCATTGGAATGAATGACTCACTTATTATGGGTTTTACTCTCATATTTAGAGTATCATTTCTTTTTTCCCCCAAAAAAACATTAAATGGTTAGTTCATCCGAAAATGAAAATTATGTCATTAAAGGGATAGTTCACCCAAAAATCTATATTATGTCATTAATGACTCATCCTCATGTCGTTCCAAACACTTAAGATCTTCGTTCATCTTCAGAACACAAATGAAGATATTTCGGATGAAATCTGAGAGCTCTCTGACCCTCTCATCAACAGCAACGCAACTGTAATATTCCCAGGTCCAGAAACATACTGTAGTAAAGACATCAGTGGCTTAAATTAAATTACGCTTTCCCCCTGAATGTAAACAACACTGATTATGTCCAATATGTTTGTGGATGATCTCCAAAATGGCAGAAGATGTAACTCAGAGGAGAATTATTGTTGAACAAATTATGTTATTTTTGTTTTCTTTGCAAAAAGTATTCTCATAGCTTCGCAAAATTGAATTTAAACCACTGACGTCACATGGGCGGTTTTACCGATGTCTTTACTAAGTTTCAGGACCTGGGAACATCAGTTTCGTTGCTGTCTATGGAGGGTCAGAGAGCTCTTGGATTTCATCAAAAATATCTTCATTTGTGTTCTGAAGATGAACGAAGATCTTAAGTGTTTGGAACGACATGAGGATGAGTAATTAATGACAGAATAAACTTTTTTGGGGGGAATTATCCTTTTAATATCCATTTATTATAATTATCTACACCATAATGAATCAAAACAAAATAATGACTTTAAATAATGCTTTGGGGATAATTTCTCAGCCAAAATTAATGTGCAATTAATATGCAATTATGTATATTCATTAATTGGCGCATGATGTATTTAATTAGATTTAAATTTTGAATAGCTTGCCGTAGTCGTTACCCTGAACTGGGGTCTGGGCTCCTCCAGTGACTCAGATGGGGTGTCCAGTGTACCCCACTTATAGGCGAGCTCCGCCCCTCTGCGTTTCCAGCGCTCCAAGAACAAGGTGGCCCACACCACATTAAAGAGAGCAAACACCACACAACAGATATCCCTGCTGGTCTAAGAGCATAGCGACAGAAATATCAATCAAACCAACAATAGTAGCAGCTCCTGGAACAGAGTGGAGCAGTCACTTTGTGTGGTTTAATACCTGATCTGATTCTGTGAGCATCCACAATACAAAGCCAATGACGGCTGGATACAACATGGAAGTGGTGTAGAAACCCAGCCAGGCGAAGTACATGGCAATCTTCACTCCAAAATAATCACAAATATCATCTAACAAAACAAATCATTCAAGTATCTGAGTGGGGCTGCAGCAACAAAACATAATCAGTAATAAAACATGGAACAGCCAATTTGTTTTTGTTTTTATGAATCGATTGCATATATAGTAGGACTGGAATAATTTGGAATAAAATATACATTTTGATAAATTAATCATTGATAGACATTAATTATACGTTTTGAAATTCACAAGTACTTGTATTTTAAAACTCTATGTAGCAATGTATAAAAACTATTAACTATTTTCCAATAATACAGAATTTTTTCAATAATGCAACAGTAGCCGATTATTTTTTAAATACAACATAAATGTGCTTAATGAAAATTTAGATTAACCCATATTTCATTATTTTTTTAGTAAAATTACTTACTTAATATTGCAAAAACAAGAATAGCGATCAAAATGGTCAAAACTGGGAAACCATCTTAAGAGCAGCTGGGTTGTCAGAAACATTATTAGCAAAATTCTTTTTCAATTCTAAAATAACAACAAATTGGAAAGAATGCTATATTTCATAGTCACTACTGACCCAGTGGCTGTTTTTCACACACGGCCTGCACCCATGACTTCATCAGCTGTCCCAGAATCCTCTGCTCATGAAGCGGGAAGACTTGCTGGATCACACCTCGTGCTCTCAGCTCAGGAACTGGAACAGACACACAGTTCATGCTCACTAACACACACACACACAACATGAACAGCTATTCAAAGCTGTGGTAAAATGTGCACTACATCTGTCACAAACAACATATAAAGCCTCAGCCTGCAGACCATGGAGATACTGAGCTGTATGTACATACAGGCCACTGGCACAGATCAGGGCTCTCAGGAGGTCAAAGGTGAAGGACTCACTGATTGGCTGTCCTTCCAGGAAGTGGATGTTGTGAAGGGCCTCCCCGTGTTTAGCTCTGAGATTGTCCAGCCAGTATTTGATTATGCTTTGACGTTCCTGTGATATAGAAAAGAACAAGGTTCAATCTACAATAATGTTCATGTTAAACAAAATGTACAACCAAAGTCCATGTTGATGTCTTTGAGGTGGCACTACTTTTTAATTTTACATATGATATATTTACATATTATTATGTTTTTTATTCATATTTTTGTATATTTTTTGTTAAGTTTCATTTTATGTTTTATTTTTTTTGTTTTACTTTTGTTATGTACTTTAAAAAAAATTTAAAAAATTTAGTTTTAGTACTAAAAACCTTTAAAAAGTACAGTATTTCTGTATGTTATTATATTTCAGCTAAGAAATATTTTAATATATTTAATATAATTTACCAGTTTAGAGATATTGCAAAATATAAATTGTGTAATTATTATTTTTTAAGTTTATTTGTGCTGTACAACTTTTACACATTTATATATATATATATATATATATATATATAGATATATATATGTATATATTAGTGATGTTAAACGATTCATCACATCTAAAAGTTTTTGTTTATATAATATATGCCTGTGTGCTGTATATTTATAATGTATCTAGAAATACACAAACATACAGGCATTGCATATATTTAACAGAAATTACATTTATATAAATATTTATATTCACATAATTTATATTAATTATCAATATTTTATATATAAACAAAACACATTTTTCTTAAATATATACATGCGTGTGTGTGCATTTATATATTCATATTAAATACACAGCACACACGCATATATTATATAAACAAAAAAAATGTATTTTAGATGCGATTAATCGTTTGACAGCACTGATATATATATATAAAGCTGTTTTGTTGACATAAATGAATGCATTTGTGTTCAGTGATATTAAATAATAATTTTTACTTGAATAAAACCAGTTTATTTAGATGTTACCGTTTTAGGTTACTACTTCTTTTTACTGTATGCAATCCCAAATTTAATAACTGTTTGTCCGTTTAAATGAGATGTCATCAGCAGTCTTGATAACAAAGGGGACTAAACAAACGTAATGCTGTGTCAAAACCTTTACGCTCAATATTGTGAAGGACCTGTGAGGTGAAGAAACAGAGTTCACTCTCAATGTTCTCATAGATGTAATCTTCCTCACAGGAGAAACTGCGAGAGCCGCCACCAAACTCCGGCTTCACAGCTTTCTTCAGCCCCATCTCTTCAGCCCCTCGTAAAAGACTGACCACACGAGAAAAACATACATCAGCAGAGTCAAACTCAAGATTGCCTTGAACCAGGAACAATAATAAAGCACAGAAGAAATGTAACAAACTGTACGGTAGCATTAAAAATGTTGGTGTCAGAAGATTTTTTTTTTTCAAATCAATACTTTATTAAGCAAGAATGCATTAAATTCAGTGTTAGTTTTGTATCATCGAGATACTATTGTAGTTTCAGTAGCTAATATTCTGAATTTTATTCTATTTTTATATTTTAAAGTTTGTATAATAATACAGTATATATGATATGATATATAATTATAATTTGTCTATATAGATTTATTAAAAATAGTCATTTTAGTCATTTTAATACATCACGTTAAACTATTTTAAAATGAGAAATGTTGATTTGTTCACTAGCTGAAATTAAATAAGCCTTTTTTTTATTTAAGTTAACATTTATTTAAAGAAATGTTTTTTTTTATACATTTAGTAACCTTGATTAAATTGATCAAAACGTTACTCTTTTTTCTTAACTGTTACAAAATGTTTTTCACAAAAATGTATATTTCAAACATTAAAAAAAACTAATCTTTTACGAAAATATTGGGCAGCACAACTGTTTTCAACATTGATAATAATCAGAAATGTTTCTCGAGCAGCAAATCTGCATATTACAATGATTTCTGAAGGATCATGTGACACTGAAGACTGGAGTAATGAAGCTTTGGTCACAGAAATAAATGTATTCATATAGAAAACACTTAAAATTCGAATCATATTTCACAATATTACAGTTTTTTTTAATCAAATAAATAAGCATGGTAAGCATTATAGACTTCTTTCAAAAACCAACCCCAGTAATTTGAACTTTAGTGTATTTCATAAACCATCTTGATTCAATGAGCTCCCATAAGGTCCACAAATTCTTATGTGGCGTACATGACAATGACATCAGCATCACCTGAAGAAACCTTCACAAACATAGAAGATCAAACTAAAGGAGAGATAAAAGCTCCCTCTCACTTTTCGTATGTGGCCGTGACGAAGAAGGCGTACATTCTGGTGTGTTTGTGATGTCGGATCTGAATAATGAGCTCTGGGACGCCGAGCCGTATGTGGTTCAGAAGCCAGAGCAGCGTGTGGTCATCTGTGGTGTCTGTACAGAGACAACAATAACAATAATGACCAATATGATATTTATTACACTGAGACTCAGTTGCTAATGGATTTTTTCTATTTATACATACAGTAAGAACTTAAGAAGTTATGTGTAACTTACATACAGTAAGAACTACAGGAGAACTTCTCACAGATATTTTCCATCGAACTAAAACTAGGAACTTTTAGATGCACGCTTTCCAGTTTCAAAAATGGAGAAAGTGAGGCACCGCCATCATCAATTAAAGCTGTTTTGTTTTTTTACGCGCCTGCCTTTACTAACATGCGAGTTCACCATCCTTTCTCCCCCTTCTCGTTCCGTGAACCTCTGGAGTTGTGAGTTTAGACAGTTTTTTTTTAACTGTTCCTGTGTTGTTCAGCAACTAAAAATTCATTTTAATCCTATAATTTTATATTATAATTTATTTAAAGTGATTAAATTGTAATGAAAAATAAATAAAATAGCTAAAGTAAATCGTAAGTGGAAATGCATCTGTCAATTCTGTCATGAGCATACATCAGCAATAACTCATGTTTAGGGGAACTGGGCATTATTAATATACCATGTAAGGTGGTATGTGCTAGAGATGGGTAAACCACTATCAGCAAGGGAGTGAAACATACCCCTTGTCCCCCCTTGGGCTTATTAGCAGGTGGTCACACTATCTGCATCACCGAAGCGACATTTTATAGAATCTGATCTGAATGCAGGCAGCGTACGCTCTTCTGTGTCAGTCGCGCCCATAGACAGTAAATGGACACAGCGACCCCATTGAAACTCAATTGAGGCAAGTGAAGCCCATTTTTAGCGTTTTTTAGCACTTCCGTTTCTGACGCTCAGACTCAAACGAAGCTTGACGACGTCAGAAACCTGTCTGACAGATGTAAATCTTCTAGTAGCTGTGTGTGCAAACTGCCATCGTTAATCTTGCAGAGACGGCGAGCTTGAGCGGGGAGTTCTTTGGCGTGAGTGAGCAGGAGTAAGTATTCTGATTAATTATTTTGTATAGTATTTTAAAATGTAACGCCCGTACGCCGCATTAAGTTAATTGCCTGCGAGCTTCTCCACCTGTCTGTACGGTAATGCGACAGAGAGTCGAGTGGTTATGACGCAATCATTAGCCTATTATTACAAAAACTGTTTCTATGGGGACATAATGTAAAATAGAAGGTAATGGAGCCCTTTATACATTGTCGTGTATCTTTAGAAATAAATAATGGACAAACGGAGTCTTTAAACGCATCAGATGTAAAGTTATTCGCTGTCAAAGTGACGTCAAAATGAATGGGAGTCAATGGGATGCTAACGCAAGTAAAGTTCTGCTACAAGATGGCAGCACGCAGCCGACTTCAACTTCCGGTCGACTTCCTTGCCGCCTGGTCGCGACACAAGGAAGCACTGTTTTCTTTCAAATCACAGCATAAATACACGTAGAAACAGTGCATCCTTGTGGTGCGGCTGACACAGAAGAGTGTAGGCAGTTAATGTGATGTGGGGAGACAGAGGAGACAAATTGTTGAATAAAGTCGTTATTTTTGTTTTATTCAAGTGCAAAAAGTAATCTCGTCGATTCATAACATTACGGTTGAACCACTGATGGCAGATGGACTATTCGGACGACGTCCTTCATACTTTTCTGGACTTTGACAGTCTATGGGACAGTCACAAGCCTCCCGGTTTTCATCCAAAAAATTTTCAATTGTGTTCGAAAAGACGAACAAATCTTTTACGGGTTTGGAACGAGTATCGCTTTAACCTTGTTAACATTTTTGCAATTTTTTTTTTTACAAATATACAAATAATTATGCATTACTCATAAATAATAGTTGTGCATTATATATTTCTTCTCACATATATGTTACTTGGTGGTATTACACTACATATATATTATATGAATATTTATATCACGGTAATGAAAGATGACCAAATTCAAATACCAATGCAATAACATAGCATTATTTAAAATATATATTTTAATTATTTATTCTGTGTTTTGCAAGAAATATAGAAAGAAAGAGACACCTGGAAACGTCATAAGGACATCACAGTTCTCTGTGGGCACCGTCTTCATCCAGGATTTATGGGACATGATGTGTCTTCCAGCCTGCAGCAGCCGCTTCCCAAATAATTTATCTGAGAAACACAACAAGGAGAGAGAAAGAGAAAAGAAAACAAACGTCATTCACTTTGCAATGTTGCTATGTACACCCCCCCACCCCCCCCCACCCCCCCCCCCACTCACAGTGCCAAGATTAAATACAGTCTCTCTCATTCCCCTTGAAACATGAGAAGAAGACAGAACCGAATGCTCCAGCGCTGGGGTCCTGACAGCACCAGGGTATGAAAATCAACAATAGCCTCAGACACCAGGAATGCAATTAAAACCCGTTATTAATATCTGGTGACGCTAGAGGCACATTTCACAAAAATTCTTTCCTAGTGATTTGAACATTTTTATTAGTGTTTAAATCAGTTTCAGAGTCAAACTGATGCATTTATTTGGAGTAACTATTTAGAGACTCAAATGCATTTTACAACAAGTACACAAGAGGTTCTGGTCAGTGGGACACAGTCTATATAATCTAACATAATCTCAGCTCACTATCCAGCACTTTACTAAAGAATCTCCTAGAGAAATAAGTTTAGCATAAAGTATCCCTATCACCAAATAAATACCAGTGCTTGATATTTGCAGTAATAGCTTTTAGATAATGAGATGTATCAATAATTTCATGAGAAATTAATTCCTAATTTGTTATATTTATTGCAAGATAACTGTACTGTGAAAAACGTAATATGTTTTTAAATAACCTATGCGTCATAATTGGATTAGATTTTATAAAAGGTTATGTTCATCGGGGGTTTAATTTAACATTATTGCACCATCATTTGTGTTACCCTGACAGTATTTTGTGTTTGCTAATGCTGTGTATGTATGTTTATTAGCCTTTGCTTATAGAAAAGACAGTTTTTATGAGTTTCACATCATAATGTAGCTTATATATAGCAAGTAATAGTTATGATAGTAGCTAATATAATAGTAATAGTTATGATTACGTAATTAACGTAATAAGCGTTTTTTTTATATTCAGCATGTGCGCGCTTTCGCTTAACGTAATCAGCGTTGTTTATGTTCAGTAGACAGCGCGCGCATGCAGAATGAAAACAACGCTCATTACGTTAATTACGTTCTTGGATACTCTCCAAAATGGCAGAAAACGGTAGCTACTGACTAAGTTATGTTATTACTGTTTTCATTGTGCACAAAAAGCATTCTCGTAGCTTTGAGAAATTGCAGTTGAACCACTCTTGTCAGAAGTACTATTTTACCGATGTCTTTGCTACATTTCTGTGGTTATATCTCTGCTGTTTATGGAGGGTCAGAGAGCTCTCAGATTACATCAAAACTATCTTAAATTGTATTCCGAATATGACTTATGGGTTAGGAACGACATGAGGGTGAGTAATTACTGACCGAATTTTCATTTTTGTGTGAACTATCCCTTTAAATGGAACATAAAAGAAGAGATTTGGAGAATTTTTTTTTTTGTCCATACAAAGGAAGTCCCCAAAATATATTGTATAAATAATATAATATATTAATAATGCCTGAAACAATAACACAGTATATTTAACTTCAAGTGAATTTTGATTTATTTTTCTTTTCCCCTGTCTAATCCACACACAGGACAAGTCAGAACAGATGGCTTTACTACATTGTCTGAAGTAAAGCAGCATCATCAAACTCATAACACATGTCACTAAGAGACACGTGTAATCTGGCCAGTCATCAGTCAGAGCTCACTGGCTTGGTTTCTTAGAACTCTTTAAGCTTTATTTTTACTCGGTGTGTAAAGCCGAAAGCAGAAGTGATGCCATGCTGTCATAATGCAACACATTTCCAGCCCAGGATAAGTGAAAGAGAAGACAACAATTAGACGTACAGAGAAAACACATTTAAAAAATAATAAGCAATTAAATCTGTGAACTTCTTAATGGAGGCTACACAATCCAAGGCAAATCCTCTCCATTTCTGGATTTTTTTCAAACGCTGCAGTAATTCCCCACTGTAAGTGCACTTCTGCTGTCAGAGGCCGGACATTAAAAAGTGCTACAAACGGTTATTCCACAATGAAAGGATGCTGATAATGAAAGTACTGCAAAAAAAGCAATTTCACACTGCTGATGAGCCAAAAACACATAGCCAGTGAAGAATTTACTGCATTAAACCTGCTACACGTTCTTTACGACTAAATTTGAATAGAAAAAGAACATTCAGCCCTCTTATGCTGTTTTTTTACATCTAATCTGGAGTCTGTTGTATTTGCTTATGAACGTGAGAAACATATCTGTAACAACTGCTGCTATTATGGGATGTTGAAGGAGCAAAACCTTATCTTGAGTGAGTTTTGAGAGCGTCTCGAAATGTAAGCATGTGTCATTTGGAAACACTGGAGTTGAAACAGGAGATCACTAGCTGTTAAAGACAGCTGTAAACTTTCACGGAGAGTTCTTCTGTGAGGAAGCTAACAATCTCAAAACTTATTGGCTTAGGTTTGCCATTAACCAACATAATGCAGTATGTGTAAGAGAGGGGAAACAACAATAACTTAAACCTATGTTTGATACACTCTCAGAAAAAAAAAGGTACAAAAGCTGTCACTGGGACAACCTTTTCAAAAGTTACAAATATGTAGCTACATTTTAGGTACTTCCATGCACACTTTAGGGGGAAAATTAAGTAGAAAAGTGTACATTTTAAAAAAGGTCCATCAAATCATCACAAACCATCCTATTCTCTTAATCATTAGAAGAAGACACTTTAAGCAAGATGGTGTTATACTGATTTTAGTTCATTAAACACATTTTTACAGTGGTGAGAAAACAGCAGTTAAGAAAGCATCTGATCATAGCGATGTGGTTATGTTTGCATGAGCTCTGAAATTTAGCACTCCGGTGACAACGTCACATTTCTTTATATAGTACTTTATTTTATAGCAAAAAGATTGCTATGAGGAGCATCTCAACATTATGAACTTTTATTGGAAAAGTGAATAAAAATCAGAAACAAAGAAGAAGGTTCAAGATTGTGTTCTTAACGGTTTTAGAGAAGGAAGGAACAATAATGAATCAATTGCAGATGACTTGAATCAAATTAAAAAAAAACTATTAATGCAAATTATTTGGTTATATATAACACATATATTACTGAGACGTCTATTAGACTATGTACATCTTCAAGACCTATTTTTTGAATGTTTGTTCATCTGCAATCCATTGGACGTTTCCTATATGAGATGTCAAAAAGACGTTTAGAAGATGTCTTAATATGTTTACGATACTGAATGTAAGTAAAACACACATCTATCAGATGTTTGTCCACAGCTGAAAACACACATCTGGGTTGTTGTCGTCTACATGTAGAAGACACTCATGCTTCGACTTCCAAAAAAAAAAAAACTACTTTCTCATCAGTTGCACATGGCGAACAAAGACAACCAGAGTGATGATGATAAAAGTCCCAATGCAGTTGGACTAAATATCAGCACTCTTAAAACCAGGAGGATCAGAACTAACTGCCAAAACATCAACAGTTTCACCAAACAGAAAATAAAAGCATCTCAGACAACCTGAACCTGCCCAAAGGCCCGTGAATAATGACTAATGGTGTGCAAAAAGTAGCGTATGGCCCATATTATGTAGACTGCAGCTCCATCTGAATGATGCTGCCGCATGACCTTCTACA
This sequence comes from Carassius auratus, assembly GCF_003368295.1. NCBI lineage: Eukaryota > Metazoa > Chordata > Actinopteri > Cypriniformes > Cyprinidae > Carassius > Carassius auratus. Next base: position 8,599,019 of record NC_039278.1, on the reverse strand, counting down.
GGCCACAAACACACCAGCACGGAGAGCTGAACACATGTATCCCGGCTCTGGAATGGGCATGAGGGGCAGACAGCATAACAAAGCGCCGCATTGTTCATTCTGCCCGAAGGATATGCCTACTGGTCTGCCCCTTATGCCCGCTCTCCTCTCGCGTCACATCCACCTGTCCCGTCAGTATCCACCCTACCCGGACTCACCCAAAATGCCCGCTGATGTGGGCTGCGGGGCAGCGCTGTGCTGCTGCTGCTCTGGCCGCTCCGGGTCTCCCTGCGCCCGGTGTCTGTGCCGCGAGCTCTCGCTGTCGCTGCTGCTGCTCGCGGGGGATGCAGCATTGGCCGTCGCCGTGTCGGGCATCACGCTGCCGCCGCTTCAGCGAGGAATGGGTGTAGAAATGGGACGAGTGTGTGTGTGGGTACACACCGGCTGGGTTAAATGAAGGTGAGGGTGAAGTGAAGGTTGTTGTGAGTCATCCTGTTCGGGGTGCGAGAAGAGACCAACCGCGGCGTGAGGAGGAGTACTATGGTGGAGGAGAGGAGGGACCAAGAGGAGAAGAAATACACCGCCTCTCTCTCTGTCTGCTTTCAAACACTCCGATCCAGACTGCCACCCTCTCATAGCAGACATGCATGAGCTGGCCGACCTCAGCAGGAGTGTATTGATGTATCGATGTGTACATTAGAAGTCAATCCTCAGCATTTAGAATGGCCAAACTCTTTTAGAATTAAGATTTTCATTCTAGAGAGATTTGCTGACTTATAGCCTATATGCAATATATTACCATATTATTTATGTGTATATTTTTGCCAAAAAGTTACAGTACTTTTTTCAAGTAGTAAATAAAACGATCATTGTATGTTTTGCAAAGAAAATACTACTGTCTACAGTCTTTCTACTTCCAAATTTCATGCTTAATTCAATATCTTTTTAGTTTACGCAAGATTTACTTTTGAGTGAAAATTGTTTAGCCTATACCTTGTTTGCACTGGAACCTGCAGTGAGAATCTTTTTGTCAACATTTTTATTTATTCCTGCAAGGTCGCCAAATTCATTTAAGTACAAATATTACATCACAAAACAGTTACAAATGCTGTTTAAACTATTATTAACATGTCAGAATAATTTACAGTAAAACTGATATTAATTGCATCGGCACCATTGGTTACTTTACTTACCCAATCCTTGCATAAATGTTCGAAAAAGAGTATTTGTGAACATATTTCTTCCTGAGGGACTAAAAATGAGTCACTCACCTGAAAGGATGAAGCAGGGTATTATTTATTAATTAATGCAAAAAATATCTTCCTTGCTGAATATTTCAGAATGGCTTAACTATGAAGGTGATCTAATATACATCTCTGTGAACAAAAAAGCATATTGAAAGTATATAATGGGGTGATTTTCTCCACAATCCAGGCAGATCTAGTCAAGAATAATTATTCCCATACAGTCTAAAATGTGATTTACATTTAAATGGTGATTTATATTAACATTAACCTCATTTTGTTTTATTCAAATACAGTTCTGTGTTTAAATTGCTGTAAGATAGTATAAATAAGTGTGCAATAAACACAATTGTATATTGTCTGTAAATGTCACAACACATTTTCGAACTATCTCATTACCACGAATCTGAATGCACTAAAATGATAAACACTGCATTTTTTGATGAATAGAATAGGTCTGTAAAAAAGATCTGATCATCAAATGTTAGATTTGATCATCAGATGAAATAGCTTTCACAAGCAATCACCTCAGTTTACAGTAAACCAAGCAATAATCATTTTTGCTTACGCATCAAATTTATTGCTTAAACATGCACTCTTCACAGCCACACTACCATTAAAAAAGCCAAAGGGAACTGCACGTACACCTTTAGTAATTAGACAGGAATTATAAAATGTTGCATGAAGTAGGCTAAATCACACATTTGAAGATGATTCATTTTTAATTATGTAATTTTAAAAGTGCATGCGATTTGAGAGCAGCTTAATTAGGTGTCATTATGTGCCAAATAAATAATTTAAAAGAAAAATAATAATTTAGAATTCTAAATCAATTTACTGTTAATTGTAATTGCAAGTGCAAAGCTTATTCTTTTTTTTTATTATTGAAAACCTAAAAATTTAATTACTGTAACACAATAATAAAAATATATACCATCACACATTGTAGGACAATTCACTTATACTAACTTACAAGGTATTTATTGCAGGGCATGAAATAAATGTGTTAATGTTTTTGAAAGGTTAAAGAAGTTTAACTTATTTTAAGATTGTAGAGTCCATGAGTGATTATGCAGAACAATTATGAAATATACACTAATATTGATCAAAAGTTTAGGGTGAGAATGTTTTTCACCAATGCTGCATTTATTAAAAAAAAATAATAATACAGTAAAAACAGTAATATTGTGAAATATTATTACAATTGAAAATAACTGGAATAAATAACATTTATATATATATATATATATATATATATATATATATATATAAATGTTATTTATTCCATTGATGACAAAGCACAACATTTCAGCAGTCATTACGTTTTGGTGCACAAGAAGCATTCATTATTATCAATGTTGAAAACAATTATCAATGTTGTGCTGCTTTCTAATTTTGTGGAAACTGATACATTTATTTATTATTTTTAATTCTTTGATGAATAAAAAGTTCAAAAGAACAGCATAGAACTCTTTTGTATCATTATAAATATCTTTTTTTATTATTTTTGATCAATTTAAAGGATCCTTGCTTAATTAAAAGTGCTGATTTCTTAAAAAAATATATATATTTCTGACTGATGCCTGAACTTTTAAACAGTAGTGAATATCGAATATAAATGACGTATTTTTTCTGGTAAGGCACATTCCACTCGTCACTCTTTCAGATCCTGCAGTGCAGAGTTTCAGATTCACAGGGTCCTGCTGTCATTCGTGGGGTCTTACATGCACCTGGTATATGAGAGCCAGATCAGCCATCATTGTCCCGAATTGTTCTGAAATGTTTCTGTCTGTAAAACATGTATTTTATCATCAGAAATCTATATTGCAAAAAGCTAGTTGAATCATCATTTAAACACTAGATGGCAGTATCTGTGTTATGCTTGGAAATATCAAGCTTTTATTTAATATGCATGTAGCAAGCATTCACTCATTCGTTTCTTCTTTTAAGTGGAGTATTACTTTATTAACTTATGGCCCTTATCTGAAGATATTATTAAATGTAAATGTTTCTAAACCTGCAGAAGTGGGTGAGTTTACCCGACAGGGGTTCTTTGCTGGAAAATTGGACCTTACTGAAGTTGAGGGTCTAGGTTAATTGATCCTTGCAGTGATACAGCTTAAATGAGTGAGTAAAGGATTGATCAGGAATATCTCCTGTTTTTAGAACTTATTTACGGCCCAGTCTTGGTCATCTGACCCACATATTAACATTGTTTTCCACTTGCTGCTTCTGTGTTACAAAAATATTGCAGCAGCAACCTAAATTGCTTTAACATTTTTAATAGTAAAGGGGACAGGAAATGCCAGATAGATGCTATATACATGCATATTGTGGGAACTGTTACAGGAACACTCCACGTTTTTTGAAAATAGGCTCATTTTCTAGCTCCCCCTGAGCTACACAAACTAGCTGGGGACTATTTTTCAGGGGTAATATCACTGCGCCTGCTGAACCCATGGTAGCTGAACCCAAAGTTCCTACGCCAGAATCCTAACCATAGCTCAATTGAAAAATCGCAACTTTTCATTTTCCATCAGTCTTAGTACTTGGTGTAACTACAGAAGAGTCAAGTTTTAAATAAGAAAAATATAAAAACTCTTTGGTCATTTTTGAGCGAGATGCTAACGGTCTAATCAGATTCAATGATCTAAGCTAAGCTAAGCTAAAGGTGCTACCACCAGACCCGGAGATTGGCTGAATGGATTCGAAAACGGTAAAACTCAAACGTTTAACTCTAGGGGAGTTGGGAAATCAGCCTATTTTCAAAAAACGTGGAGTGTTCCTTTCAGTGGTGTACGTGTTTGACTCCCATCCATTAGGAAATCATCAGAGCTGCAAACAATTCAGAACTGTATTATGCTTGTAACTAATTATTATTATTTTTTTACTACACTACTCTATTTTCTTTTTATGAATTTAACTTTCATTCAAATATAAAGTTCTTTCATGAAACTCTAGATAACTCAGTCTGATGTAATCATATCATCATTCACATAACACATCTGATTGGTTTCTTTCACATCAGCAGCCAATGAGCTTGCTGCTCTACATTCAAATCCTTGGCTAGTGCTTGCTGTAGCAGTTGCAGTGCGCTTCAGAAACCTCCACCATCCCCAGCTCCACCTGTATAGTTCTGTTTTGGGGTAATTTTTGTGTTGTTACATATGGGGATTATTTCATATATGTTAGATGTGATATATATTAGAGGGCAAAGATGAAAATGGATATTAGGCATCAAAACAATAAAAGTTCAAAACAGCTTTAAATGTAGCTTTTTTTCTGTACATTAGAATGTCATTTTTTTAAACCAAAAACTAATTAATATCATACATTTTTACCATGATTTACAGAAGAGACCCATTAAAATAGAATTCAGTCGAATAATAGTTTAAATACAAAAAAAAATCTTGTCTGGTATATTTAGAAAAAGATTGCATTGTCATTTTAAATCTTTACCAATTTTAATTATTTACAATAGAATAAATTTTGTATGATCACTTTTTCTTTTATATATTTCAATGAGTAAAGTTCAGAATATATTCAAATAGAAACCAGTTATTTTAAATCGTATTTATATTTTACAATAGTACTGTTTTTACTGCATTTTTGCAGCATTGGAGAGTATGGGGAGAGCAGGGGCGAAAGTACCATTTTTCAGAAAAACTTCATTTTAAAAGATAATGTTGTATACAGAGATATATTTCTGCTGTGGCCAGTAACTCAGAAGTGTGGTCTAACAATACCAGGTGGTATTTTGTAGAAATGTAGAAAGACTTCAGTATAATTTCACTTTGAACATAAGTTGCACATTGTTACTTCCGACCCCATCGGTTGGGACGAAAGTAACACAACAATATAAGCTAGATTTTTTTCTGTTACTCTTATTTTTCTTAAGTATACTTGATTGTGACCTTGTTAATAAATAACTGCAAACATATTTTGTCTTTTATCTTTGCAAAAAAAATTATTAAATTACATTTTCATATTTTCATTTTAAATTTAAGTTTAAGTTTCATCAGATGTCTTAAAACCTGACTGTATTTTTTTATTGTTAATTTCAATGTATTTTTATATAATAATAAAAAAAATTCTACAGAATGCACAATATAAAAATTTAATCACATTAGCATAATAAAAAAAAACTCTAAACATAATGTAACAGTAGGCCTATTTATGTTTCCATCCAGTTGTTTTTATGCATGAATTAAAAATGTGCACTAAAACATCTGGAAACACTGCAAATTCACAGGTGGAGGTGTAAAGGCTAAGATACGGCTAAAACCTAAATATAAATGTGACGTAGCAGCTGCCCAGAGAGAGATGTTCATCTATGTCCAGAAACACCCTCTCAAAAACATCTGGATAAAACCAGACCTCTGTCTGTCTTTCTGACCCTCACTAAGACATATTCTTTTGGTATAATATGACATTAACATTTGTAAGAAATGATGCAAGACACAGAAATTCACAATATAGCTTGCACTGGAACAAAATAAATACTTTCTGTGACTTTAGCGGGACAAAAGTAACAACTGTTACTTTCGTCCCGACAGGAACTCCTGACATTTAAACTCGATTTAATTTTATATAAATTTTTTTTTTAAATGCAATCTTTAGGATGTGTTAAAGCACTAAATAACCTGTAGATTGATCATTACTTAAACACATGAAACAAGAAAAACAACACGACTAATAAAAAAAAATTACCGCTTCAACAATTAACTTTTTGTACTCGAAAACAGTTTTACGGACCTAACTTCAGGAAACGATGAGGAAATCACATGATATTTCTCAGCTCCGTCAAGGATTGCATGCTGAACATGCTGTCATAGCTGGGAATGCAAATGCAGAAAGAGGCTCGGAGAAAATCGCTTTGTTACTTTTGTCCTGGTTCTCCCCTAAGAGACTTCTTTCAAAAACACAAAAGATCTCACAGATGCCAAATCTTTAATAGTGTATGTTTTTCATCTAGCAGATAATAAAGCAGGTGAAAAATGTTGGCCTCAAAAACACAATAGTAACTGTATATCAGCCACTGAGAACACTTTTACAACCACATTGCAGCTCTGTATGTGTATGTACAAACACATACAGCACACTCGCTGTTAAAGAGTATGTAAGGAACACAGCACCCAGTTTTCGCATCCATCTCCTCATTTTGTAATGCAAAAAAGTAATAAAGTTTGATTAATAGAGCAGTTAGAGGGATCTGAAACACGTGAGCACATCTAACTAAACACATAAAGTCCTGTTTTCCTTCTACTGTGAGGCTGAGTGGGCTCTTAATGTGATTTAATGTACAAGCCAATAGAACACTTGTCATAAGTGTGTCCATCTGAGAGGTTATTATTTTTTTCTTTTTAAAAATTCCAGAATTGACTGCTAGATTGTGCAGGGTTGTCTCTCTATCACGGATGGTGTCCATCTATTGTTTGTGTGTAAGAGCGTGTTGACTGCTCGAGTCAGTGAGGAGCAGAGAGCAGGAGACAGGACATCCTGAGCAGGGTTTGTGCCAAGCCATCAGAGCCCCCCGGACCCAATGGGATGTCGGTTAATGGTTTGTGTAAAGACTGGAAGGAGGTTTTTACTAACAAGCACCAAGGAGTGTAATTCTGGAAATGAACAAGATTGATTTTACAATTCTGGACATGAACAAAATTTATCAAAAATATGTGAATATTGTGAAACATTATTTATTGATGTGATGCAAAGCTGAATTTTTGCAGTTGAATTCCTCAAGTCTTCAGTTTTACATGATCCTTCAGAAATCACTCTAATATGTGTTCAAGTAACAATTATTATTATCATCAGTGTTGAAAGTGTTGTGCTGCTTTCATTGTTTATATATACATATAAAAATCGTGATGCATTGTATCAGGATTCTTTGATAAAGTTCAGAAGAACAGAATTTATTTGCAATATAAATCTTTTGTAACTAAGTAAAATATTAAATGAATGCATCCTTGTTGAATAAAAGTATATTTCCCCCCCAAAACTTTCAAATGGTAGTTACTTGACCTTAACTTTACAGTAAATATAGATTATTTGTCCAAGCTTTAGTGAGTCTCTAAAAACACTCTGTGGAAGTCTGACTAAGTTGGCGCATGTTGGGGCATTCATCGAGTAAGGATGAACTCATACAGGACGGAGTCTTAAACGACGGTACGTCTCCTCAGATGGATCAGTATCATCACTGATTCATTTCCAGAATGATTTGTGAGACTTTCCTGTTAGTATTGACCTCAAAGAAACCACAGAGAAGGAATCAAACCCATTTAAAGTCACATTGAGAGGCCACTGACGTTGTCGTAGTGCCTGAAGAATGCTCCTGCCAACATCTGTCCAACTTCATTCAAAAGTTTGCTTGTTATATTTACATTCGAGTCTGTTCCTCTGCAGAATAGAGGGATCTCAGTGTGCGTCACAAACCATCTCCTTCCTCTGAGAGGTACAGATGGGCTGTAAAGTCACTAATAGAGGTCATCAAAAATAGCCTTAGACTGACTGACACACTTCTAGTGTGCCAGAGCTCTATGGTTTCGTATAATGTATAGTATAAATTATTATTTTATCCTTGTATTTTAAAGACAAAGCCCATCAGTTATTTAAGCAGACTTTTTAATTTTTTTATTTGATCATTTTGGCTTTAAGTCATTAATGCAAACAGAATAAAATTTGCCATAAATGTGTATTTTTATTGGAATTTTAGTATTTCACTCTGATTTTCTTTCATAAATCTATTTTGCACTCGGGACAAAAATAGCAACACTCAGGACCTTAACTACAAAAATGTCCAATTTAAAACCCATTAAAATTATCAATATTTAATCCCAGTGCCATTTAGTCATGAAATCATGCATTCCTTGTTAATAGACTTTAATTCTTTTGACAAGGTGTCAACATTTGGACTGTTTTTATTTTTATTTTTTTACTATATTTCACCGTATAGCACCATTTTATCAGCTTTGGCCATTTGGCTTCTACCAAAACAACACATGAGTATGTGCTGAAAGATTTTATTGGCTGTACAGCCTTTGATGTCAGAGTAAAGGATATGGGAAGTGTTTTGTTTTCCCTAATGCATTATTGTTTACTTAAAAACTAAGCACTATTATATTGTTATTATATTGCTTTTAATGTTTTGTCCAGCTGTCTGTGAGGTTGGGATCATGCGATTAAAAACCACTGGGTTTCAAGCTTTTTAAATGCCACGTTTCTGCAAGTTTTTAAAAAAATTTTTTTGCAAAAATGCCAGCTTTATATGTTCCAGTATCATGTATGAAAGCTGTGATACATTTTTTTATATATTTGGGCAAGTTATTCAGTGAGCAAAAAACTGCATCAGATTCATGTTTTTACTTAAAAACAGATTTTAGGTACAAAGTGTCACATTGTCCTATGACAGAAGGTTAATGGTTGTGCTAAATGCACATATTATCATGCACACTCATAAATTGACACCGTACGGCCTTTAATGACGTTTATCTCTGACCTCTGACCTCTGACCTCTTCAGTAGCAGAAAGGGATGTCTGGATATCACCGAACTTACTGCTCTGAATTACCATCAGGCCCAGCTTGGCTGATTTCTGGTGTAGTGTATCATTTAATGAAGCATTCTGTGAATTCAGTCACGGAGTGAGAATTCAGCATGTCAGCGTGAATTCAGCATTTGAAGAATCGAGGTGCGGCAAACAAGAAATGTAACTTTTGTTGATTATAGTATTACATAAATAAACACTTAAAGGAAGTTCACACAAAGAGCACTTGAGTGAAACTGGCCTCTTCCTTCCAGTGGACATATGGAAATATACTCTAATACCAGACTCTACCAGAATGGCAACAACAGAGAAACGTTTCTTCAATCTTTCATCCTCTCAAGGGAGCTGCAGAGCACAGAAATGCTTTAGAGCGGTTTATAGTGTTGATATATGAGCGGTTATTTCAGTTCAGCGCTGAGCAGCAGAGAACAAAAAACAAGGACAAGAGCTGCTGAAGTTGTCTTATTCAAAAATGTTATTTAATGTTGTTTTATTATATAGTTATATAATTCCATAGCTAACATACCATTAATAGGACAAGAGATAATTAGATAATAATTCAGTGATAAGGTGCCCTGCTAATGAATGAAACTCTTACATTTTACAGAAAATAAAATTTTTAAGATCTTGCCTATTTGTTGCTTGTTAAAAAAAATTACATTTCTGAATTCACTTCCTGAAAGGATTGTTCATTTTGACAGAAACAAAAATTATCGTTTTTTTTTAAGAGCATTTTTTTTGTTATTACAGAATTGATGCATACTTTAAGGAGATAACTTTTTAAAAGTTCTCCCAAAAATTTAATCACCTTCACCTGAACTAGACAACTGGAAGCTCCGGGAGTTCTTGTTGGCTGTTACTTCAGTAACACAGGCATTTGCTGCCTTCACTTTAGCTTCAAAGTTGGTGAACTTTGTTTATGTATAACTATTGCACACATCTAATTTTAAGGTTATGTTCCTTATCTCATAAAAAAAAAAATGCATATGTTCCTGCCCATGCATATTATTTGCCCATCACTATAACACTGGTCAGCCAGAGTCACGTTTACAGGATGTGAACTTTGTGTTGTTTTTGTGTGCTTGCAATCATCACATTTTAAATATAGTAAATCTTGGTTTTCTCGAAGTCTTGTGCATCTCCTTTGATGAAACCTTTGCCTTCCATCCTGAGAAATTATAGATTTCTGAGAAGACAGAGTCTAAGAACAAAATGTCCCAGAGCCTCCAACATCTCAGATCTTAAAGGAGAAATCAATGTTTATTGTCCTTGGAAGGGCCTTATGCATTGCCATATGGCAAGCCTTTTTAACATTTAATCTTTAAAAAGTATTAGTATTTATTTTCATGCTATTAGTATCTGTTCCATTAAAGGCAGAGTAAGTGATTTCTGGTAGCCAATGCTGACATTTGAAATGCACTGCCACTTTTTAATACTCATTCATGTAACTCTGTGACATTCTACAATGAGATTTTGGACATTGCTCTACTCGGAAAGTGTGCTGCTCTTAAGTTTATTTATTGCATCTGCACTACCACTTTAATTTTCCTTCATGTAGCTCTACGACACTCTACAATGACTTTGCTCTACCCCAATAATCATATTAGTATCTCAGGACTCTTAACACTGTCTACTTTAATGGTATCTGTTACTGCCACTTATTTGTATATAATGCTCTGTTCTTGCCTGTTCTGCCTATGGTCACTGAAGTCACTCAAAAAATGTCAGTGCTCTACCCCAAAATAGTCTCGCCCCTATTTTAATAGCTCAACCAGACACATACTTACGCAACCCAGGCTACGATTAGTTCTGTAAAACAAAGCAAAACCTCTCTAGATCCTGACCATTGAGATCAGCTCGAGACATGCCAAATATTTTGTGATTGTTCCTTGAAACATTTCTTGTATTACTAATCACAACTGATTTTTTTTTTTTACTCATCTTATGTTATAACTAATCAGAATGCCCACTGTAGATAGAGTTCAATAAAAAAGTGTTACTAGTAGAATAATAATAAAAAATACTAGTAACATTTGGCATAAATCTAATGAACAAGTATTAGTATCTTAAAAAAATGAATGGAATGGATACAGGTAGCTTAAAAAAATACTAGTAGCATGAAAATAGATTGACGTATGTTTTATAGATTAAATGTTAAAAAATGGCTTGCGACACACTAATGATAGATAAGTCACTAGTCAATATTGAAATAAGTACCAGTATCTTTTTAATAGGTACTAGATAATTAATTAGTTCCAGTATCTAATAATAAGTTTTAGCTTCTACTGAATAAGTTTAAGTATCTTTAAAGAGCTATAGGGACACCACAGACAGCGTGGAGCAGGAGGGCGTCCGGCGCGCCCGTCTGCGGTATGTATTTACGGACACGTGTGGGAAAATCAAGGTAGAATAAACAGTGAAGCATTTTTGCGCAAACATTCCAAAGTGATAAATATCGCCATCCTAAAAATGTCCCGTAGAGGGGAAATATATCTCAAGATTTTTTGCCACTCATTGTGCCGTGTAAGGGGAAATGATCTGTTTATTTACAGATTTAGATATAGGTGTGTGTGTCATTTTTCACGATTGAATAAACACGGGAAGGTTATGCAATCATATAAAGAGTTTAGGTATATAACGTTTGCAGAAAAAGAGGTGGCAGTTTTAATGACAACTAAAAATTATGTAGTTATGTAAAATAAATAAATTAAAGAGTGACACGTTACAAGAGAGGTTTGTTAGTTTTAAAACAAAAGTTAGTTGCCATATTTGAATTTGAGAGTTTTTTAATGTTAGTTAGTTAGTTTGTTTTTTCATTGAATCAGGGAGAATACACATGTATGTAGATTACAGAAAATGCAGATTTAGCCAGAGTAGCTATTTTTCATCTGTAAATCCAGAGTTCATGTAAAAAAACAATCAATATCAAAACATAACATTTTAAACAGTAAAAATCCTAAACATGTTCACTATTTATTTATTTATTTAATTAATTTTTTTGATAAACCACATATCTTTTTATTCTGGTGGATGTCTCTTCCAGGGTTACTCTAAAGGCAAAACAATTACTGACTTCAAATAAGAGATAAATAATCATTTTAACAAGTTTCTTTTTACTGATATTCAAACTTTTGACACTTGTTTTTTTTTTTTTTTTTTTTTTTGTACAACATGTTCTAAAACGTTTTTTTTTCAACTACAAGTGAGCAACACATCAAATTTTATAGAAAAAAAAAAGTTCACATTAATTTAGATAATTTAGACCAGTGGTGCCAAATCTTTTTAATCTGAAGAGCCAAAAATTGATTTTAGTTTTAAAACAGAAAAAAATATCAGTTCTGCATATTAGAACAAATTATTTATTAATAATTCTATCATTATAAAAAGTTATAGCATTATTTATTTTCGGTTATCATTTTTTAAGTTTTATTTGATCTAATGCAGTAGTATTCAAACATTTGTAAGCGTGCACAAAAATGTACAAGTACCATCATTGCACATTGGGCCCTCTTTGTCACAGTTTACCTTTGTGTGTCGTAGTGAATTATATTTTTCAGCATGTACAGTGTGCTGTGATTTATTAAAGGGATGGCATGGACAGGAAGTGGCCAGTTTGTTTCTACAAGGTCAAAGGTTATAAGATGCTGACCAGGCTCAGGAAACAGGCTTAAGAAACGACCATCCGCTGCTACCCACAGGGTCTTTCGTGGTCATCGATTTGATGCAGCTTCCTTCAGAGCCCCAGCTAGTGTCTGTCTTCCTCAGCGGACACTTGAAGAGTATCCTTCAGCACTCATCTCACAGGAGGAGGTGCATCCTGATCCTCAACAACACTGACCTCATCTCCGCTGACCACCCAGGCGGAAATAAATCTCATTTAATAACCAAATGTATTTGATAATCAAAACGGACTTGTACAAACATTTAAATTACAGTTTTTATGTAAAAAAAAAAACATAATTATGTTTCTACTTCTAATAGTTTGTTGTTGAAATATAAACATTTAAACGGTGACTGGAATAAATACGTATTTATTCAAACATATATTTAATAATGAAGACAACCGGTTAAGTAAAAATATAATGAATATATAGTGAAATGCTCCTTTCTAGAGTTATTTTTTCTAGCTGACTATCAAGTTTTTCTGTTTCTTTCAACACCTTCTGATGTTCACATCTATTTCTTGCTATAACTAGTAGTAAACTGGAAGAGATGTTCGGTTTGACCCACATTTATTGTTTGGAGTTTGTGCTAATTTCCATTATGATTGACCGATAATCGACAGAATTTGAAAACGGAGATATTGTTTCATATTAAAAGTAACAAAACACAAAGCTTATTGGCAGATGCAACAAATAAGATTCAGTGAAGTTCACACATCAGCAGAAAACATCCCAGACTAAAAGACTGATTTAAGAGTCCATATCAATATTGATTAAAAACGAGAAACCCTTATTGTTAATCCAGCACTAGCATCCACACTAGGGAAGTTGTGGGTTAAGGGAAGTCGTGGCCTAGTGGTTAGAGAGTTTGACTCATAACCCCTAGTGGGTTTGAATCTTTGGCTGGCAATACCATAACATCAAAAACTCTTTTGAACATCTGAAGAGTCTCTGAAGACTGGAATAATGGGTGGTAAAAATCACAGGAATAAATTGCTTTTTCAAATATTTTAAAAGCCGTTTCCTAAAATGACCTGCATCTGTCCAAACAGTCAACAAAAGAACGCACTGTAACCGGAGAAATGTGTCATTTTTTTATTGTATATAGTAGGTTATAGAGTCTCAAATCTCCGCTCCCCCCAAAACAATTAAATGTCCTCCCAATGTCTTTTTTTAAAGGCATGACTTCACGCTGGCTGCGGTCTGATGCAGCTGAGCTTTCTCTGTGTTCAACTGTCCCGGCGGTTTAGGAAGGACGTGTTCAGAAACGGTCCCCACGGCCCTTTGTTCTCCTGTCAATCTGACATTCATTTAAATGTTTGTGTGTGCTTGCTGAACTCTTCACCCGTCTGACGACATCGGGGTGCTAGGAGCGGTGCGCAGCACACTGTACCTTCTGCCTTCCTCTCATTCATGACGCTGTTGAGCTGTTGTTTCTGCTGATTAGCGGGGTTAAAAAGGTCCCATAAATTTCACTGGCCTGCATTAGGTTGGAGAGGCCAAAATGTTCAGAAGGAACAGCTTTGGATCATACAGATTCCTTCATAATGATGTTATAAATCTTATAGAGAATGCACACCACACCCAAAAACTGAATCTTTAAATTGTAGCATATATTATCAGAAGGCATGTCTATTATTTTACAAAGATTTAATTTTGTGTATCAGTCATATTTAGTTGGCCAGTCTTTGTTACACATCATAATGCAACAGTACATGCAGCTGTGTCCAAAAAAATAAATAAAAGTTTTTATTTTTATAAAACATATTATTATATTATCAGCTTTGATTAGTGAGTTGGAAATTTTTAATATTTCTTCATTTTATGTCATAACTTTCCTTTGTTTAAAGTACAAGTTTAGTAAAAGAAAAGAAAAAGAAAGAAAAGGGAGTTGATTTTAAATTTATTTATTCAAGACAGTCAGACCAACACGTAAAAACAAAAATACTGTTAAAGGACATTAAAATCTGTTCAAACAAGTAATTGTTGAAACACAATTATGTGTAAAGAAAATTATATACATCATAGCACATGTGGAATATTCACAGAAAAATTGTATTTAATAGTAATTGTCTGCTTGTAGGAAAGGAAGTCTCACATTTTTAGGTCCGCACCTTTCTAAATAACTGAATCGGACCTCAGAAGCACATCATGCCATGCAAGTTCACAGCCCATGATGCTTAAACACAACTATACAATGAACTAAACATTAGAGTGCATGTGCATTTACAGCGATCCGCAGTGACAGCATTATTCACTAAACAGATCACAGGCTCAAAATCAGGAAACTCAGAGTCCGCCCTTGAGATTCAGATCATTCCCTTCTCCACACCCAGCCTGCGGGAAACAGTGAAAACAATAAAAAAGACATTCTGAATGACTGGGTGTAATGTGTAATTAACACAAGTCCTCCAAACCTCCAAACCTGAACAGTACTTTAGCAATAAATTTAATATTTTCACATTATATGCAACTGTTTGACTTGTAATATAGCACTTATCACAAAGTATTGCATGTTTTGTTTCAGATGTTAAAGATCAGTCCTCTGTTTGAGCTCTGAAGGTCATGGGCACATTTTTAAAGGTTTTGTGCCCTTGAAGTTTGTTCCCAATAATTATAGATACAATGGTCAGTCCACAGAAATAATTTTACTATATATAATCACAGAATCCTGAAAACTTAGTAAACATGTACAAAAGCAGTCATTTCTGACTGGGGTGTTACCCTTTCACTTATGTACTATGTACACTTTATGTATTAATATGCACCACTTTAGGGTTAATAAAAGTACAAAGGGTACTGCCCCAGGGATGGCTTTTGTATCTTTTTTCTGAGTGTGGGTTTGTAGTTAATTGTGTTGTCAGTTGCACCCTCATACACTAAAAGACAATTTCCTATTCGTATTTACATACTTTCGTGCGGTTTTGACAAAATGCCACACAGAGTGCTCAAGACAAGATACAAGTTAATAAGAGTTTTATTTGCCACAGCCTTCTCAGTAGTTCAGGGGTATCCAGTTCTGCTTCTGGAGGGTCAGCTTTCACCAAGGTTAATCAAACACACCTGAACCTGCTAAACAAGGTCTTCAGAATCACTAGAAACTTCCAGGCAGGTGTGTTACAGCTAAAACCTGCAAAGACCTCCAGAATCAGGTTTGGATGCACCTGCAAGAGCTAAGCATACTAATTTACCTGCAATGCTGTCAGATTTCGATTCAAAATTAAAGTGACAGTGGTGTATGTCCCGAAATTTGGTTCCAACCCTAGGAATCGTTTACTCACATTCATGCCATTCCAAACTTTTAGTACTTTCTTTTTTACCAAACAGTTTCTGTTCCCCATTGACTTACATAGCATTGCTTTCCCATACTATGAAAGTCACTGGGGTCCAATAACTTTCTGGTTTCCCATATTTTTCAAAATATGTTATTTTATGTTCAACAGAAACTCATATGGGTTTGGAACAATTGGGTGAACTATCCTCTTAAGGTCTTTAAGATTTCTAGATACGTCCAGGCAGGTGGGGGCTAAACTCTGCTGGACCTTGGCCCTCCAGAAGCAGAATCGGACACCCCTGGTGCATCATGTAACAAAGGGACAGTAATGCCCTGCACCCTTCAAAGTGGGTGAGACCAAATGAATATTGAATTTCAAATGAAATTCTAGCCATGATGACTACTTACCTTTAGTGGTTAATGGCTCCTACCAGGTGCGGGGGGATAAAGGCCGGCTGTGCCAGGGGGTTGAAGACCAGCAGGCTTGGGCTGCACAAGCAGTGAAGATCGATTTAATTACTGTACACCCTTCAGTATTCAAACATGCACTTATCCTAAAAATGGCCACCATGGAAGATTTGCCAAATGTTAAGCATCATTACTCATCCCAGCGTAACTCCTACCTGTTGTACGCAGCCATTTTGCAACGATATAAGTGTGGCGTCCTTCACGGCAAGCTTGGCTTCTACTAGTTCTTTGGCTTCCCTCAGTCTGCTTTGCTCCTTGAGAAGCTGCTCCAGTTGCTTATCATACTTCTGTTGGACGTCCTGCAGTTTTTTGCTGCTCTCCGCAGCCTCTTTTTCCCGATCCGTTTTGCACTTGTCCAGTTCTGAAGTCAGTTCCCCCGTCTGTACTTCCAGCCGGCTGCTCTGTTTCTGAATGCTCGAGACCTTCGCTCCCACGCTGTCCAGGTAGCTCTGGAACTTGTCCTCCACCTGCCGAGAGAGGCTTGAGCAGTTGGAGCGAATCCTTTCCATCTGTTCTTCCTGTTTGGGGCAGGTGAGGTGAAACGTCACCGAGTTGGTGAAGAAGTTGTCGATTTTGGTCAGGAAGGCACTTGTGACCGTCTGGATGCCTTGGAGGGACTCTGCAAAGTCTTCTTTGCATTTCTTGGTGTAAACATCAAGCTGGGATTTCAGACTCAGGTTTTCTTGTCTCAGCTGTATCACCAGACTATGATGTTCATTTTTATCCTTCACTGCGTTGTCCAAGTCAGCTTTAAGGTACTCCACTGTTTGGCTGAAGTTACTCTTAAGGATTCCATTTAGAACTTTCTGCTGTTCCAGAAGAGAATTTAGAGTTTTTATTTCACCTGAGAAGAGAAAGAGAGCCATGTCAACAGGACCGCCTCTGTGAATTAGATTCTTCATTGATTGATTGACTGATTAATTGATTTATTGATTGATTGATTGCTCTCACCGTTCTGATTGTTGTTGCTTGGTGGACATGGGAGTGGAGTATTTCGAGTGCTCAAAAGCTTTATTTTACTGGCCTCACAAAGAGACTGTAAAACAGCCAATCAGAATCAAGCGTGTAATTATTATTAGGGTTAGGCTTTCAAGATAATTTTCAGAATATCTTAAAATTAACAACATCACAAAAATTACACATCAGTCCTCATTTGCACACGCTCATGTCGTTGCACACCTGAAAGACTTACCTTCTTCTGTGGATATTTGAAAAAAATTATATCTTTGTTTGTTCCACAGAAGAAAGTAAGTCATGCCAGTTTGAAACGACATGAGGGTGAGTAAATGATGATGACGACATACAAGCAAATAAAGGACTTACAAGAGACTTCTGCACGTTACTGCTCTTGATTGTTGTCAAGTTCAGGTCATTTTTCAGCTTTGCTATTTCTTTATCCGCCGCATCCTTCTCTCCAGTCTTTGCTTTGAGGGCACTGGTGAGGTCAGCTTTGTCTTTTCTGAGTTTGGTGTTGTCTGTGGAGAGCTTGTTAAAGGCCAGCTCCAGCTCTTCCACTCTCTTCTCCTCGGCGGTCTTCTCCGGCTGGCCGTACACCAGGAAGAGCACCAAACTGGCGATGATGAGGGACTGGATCAGAGACGAGAAGAAGAAGAGGATCCTCATGTAGTAGCCGCAGCTTTTCCCCTTCTTCGCCTTGTGGATGTGTTTGGTCTCCAGTCCCAGAGTGGCCCGGGAGTAGCTGTTGTTGTACATTTCTGAGCTCCAGTTGTGGGAATGAGACGGACCTTCCGAGGATTTTGATTCTAGAGGTTTGTTATGAAAAACCGATGGTCAAAAGGTTACCAGAATAACCCGGCACAGTTGTGAGCAATGACATGTAAACACTTCTACCAGGACACGGGGCGGGAGCTGTGTTTATAAATGCAGAGACACACTTCCCGCACCGTGAGTCTTTCCGGACCCTCCCCAGGAAAGCTCCAGAGGTTATCAGCACTTCACGCTGAACCTACGGAGATCTCCAGAGATAAACCGAGCCAGAGCTCCTCCCTTACTTTCCCTAATGAATCACACCAAACCCTGACAAGGAATTCAGACCACCGTCGAATATTTAGATAACATTTATTTCATAAGTTCTTTGTGGGATTTGTCTTAAGCTGTTCTTGGCATCCATATTACTGTTTCTCAATATTAGTTAATTAACTTTATATCAGCCATCATTTTGGAATAACCCACTATGACCAAGAAAAACAATGTTCCTGCAAAGGACAAAAGCTGGTCCTTCCATCTCTTCCTGGATCAGATCAGATACATAAACACATGTGATCGAAACAACCCATCTGACACTGTTTCCTGCAGAGCCACATCGGTGGAGTCGGGGGGACAACAATGGTGACCTGTCATCCTCCTCACAGGAATGAATAACAAACTCTCCCAGAAGTCCAGGAGGCGGCAGCACGTTTGATGCCGGGCCGGCGATGACGCTCGCAGCTGAGAGTTGTGTCTGGGAGAGTGTGAAGAGGGGGCATAGAGTAAGTCAGGGGTTTTCCTGCGGCCCATTGTCTCCTTGCCAATCCACCCTCAACGGAAAGTCATTTACAGAGGGTTTTTGAAACGGACTAAAAGTTCTTAAAATTCCCTTAAAGAACGCAAGCGAGCTTTAAGACAAAAACAGGAAGCTGAATCTGCAAAAGACAGCATAAAGACTATGAACTGTGGTTAATATAGGGCATTAGAGCAAGAGCTTAACAGATATTCATTACTCCAAGAATTTTTGCACACATTTTTAGCACTATCAAATATTAAAGTGATATTTCATCCATAAATGAAATTTCTGTCATCATTTTACTCAACCAAACAGTTGCTGGTAGAAATCGACCTCTATAGTATTTATCCATTATTTTTTTTTCATGCTAGCAACTCTTTAACTCACATTCTTCAAAATATCTTCTGTAACTCATACAGGTTTGGAATAACTTGAAGGTGAGTGAATGATGACATAATTTTATTTTTATTTTAAAGTTTAATTTTAAAGACCATTTCACCCAAAATCTCATTATTTACATTTACTCACTGTCTTCTCTGGAAAACATAAGTTGTGCATTATTTTATACAGGTTTGGAACAATACGAGGGTGAGTTAATGTTAGGTAAAGAAAAAAAACATATTTGTGGGTACACTTAATTATCATTCTTAATAAAAAAAAGATTCTTTATTCCCACGTGTATAAATACTATAGTAATTTATAGTAAATATATTTTACTTTTTTGAACCATAATATAGTAAAGAACTTGAGTTAATTTGTTGTGGTAATTCTATAGTTGCTGTGGTAATATAACAACTGTAATAATATAAACAAACTACTTTACCCAATACTGTACTAAGTTAATATTTTATATTATACTACAATACAGTAGAGTTTACTGTAGTTAAAACTAAAGTATACTGCAGTATTTATTACAGTTTATCAGTTCTATATAGTTAATACTACAGTATGCTGTAGCATTCATTATAAAGTTTTGTAAATACTGTAATATATTGAGTACTATAACCATTTACTAAAGCATGGTTCAAAAACACTACAGTATTTACTATAAATTATTACTCTAGTATTTTTCCACGTGGGTTGGCGCGAACGATTCTTTAGATCCGGGTTCTCCAAACTCTTGAGACTTGAGCATCTCGATGGTTTCCCTCCATCCTTGTTTACAGTTTGGAACAAAATACTTCTCAGAAATAAAGAGGTTTATGATTATTAACACAATAAAGGAGAAAAAATATGACCTGAACACTCCTCTGACTAATATTTGTGAACTTTTGAGCTGCTCAAAAGCAGGACACAGAATCACATGCGTTTGTGGTCAAAAGATCATAACAAAGCAAGCTCTTCTTCTTCTTCTCAGAAATAACAAACGGTTCCCGTTGAATGACATTTATTTTCTTCAGCTGTACTCCTGCGGCCTCTTGTGGTCACAATTGCATTGCTGCTTTAATTTTCCCATCAAGGTTTTTTTTTTTTGCGTCAAAGCCTAATGTTAAATTCACTGGCCCTGTCCAATACTTTATTAACAGGATATACATTAAGTACAGTATATAATAATGCAGTGTAGCACATATCCACACATCAGAGTTTAGTGGTAAATATTGCTTTTTTTATTTTTATTTTTTTATTGAAAATGTCTTGTGGTTTTCTTTTAAAACTATTTTGTCCACAGTTACACTGTTTATCGACCATAATGAGTTTTGGTTCATTTTTGAGGCACCCATGTAGCAAGTGAGTCTCACAGAGTATTCATATTTCATTTATTTGACATGAGTGAGCAAACATTATTTATTAGATGCTGTCCACATGAGCTCTCACTAAACCATTAGCACATTAAAGATCCAGCCAATGGATCATTCACATGAGCTCATCTGTGAATCTCTCCCTTCACACCACGTCTTCAGAAACCAGAACATTTATGGCTGACATCCTCAAAACTAATTGGTTTGCTCTAATCAACGTTTCCACAGCAGGGTCTTAAGCTAGGTCTGGTTATAGCTGCAGTGCTAAATTAAGATAACAGAAGTTTTCTAAAGTAATAAAAGAGGCATTTCCGGAACAGAAACAGTGGACAAGGCCGTATATGTATGCAGTTGTTCACAGGTCAGTTTTCAGTCTGTGGTTATGGATCCAGGAGAGGTGAGTGTCACACGGTGGCCTCGTTCTCCTGCGTGTCTTCGTCCTCCAGCAGACTGTAGGACGCGTGGCTCTGGAAGGGTCTCTGCAGCGGGTGGCACAGCAGCTTGGCCATGCAGTTGTGCAGCTCAATAGCAGGACCGCACAGGGACACCTCGAAGCGGTAACACATTCCCTTCGAGTCCAGCTCGCTGAAGGAGGCGTACACGTCCTGAAAACACACACAGACTTTCAGCACCTCTTATAAAACTGAACGGATATAACTTATCACAGGACGCTCAAACCTTCCAGCTAGTGTCTTCTGTCTGTTCTTCAGCTCCATTGTGAAGATACACAACATCAAAGAAGAAATAAGGAGACTGTAGCATTTTCTGGAAAGAAAGAGAATATGCAGCATTACTCGTTTGAGGAAAACACTGTTCATTTAGTATCATTAATGTAGTAGTGTATTTTTGTTAATATTTTCTCATTTCATGTTAATTTTATGCCAAGTTTTAGTCATTTAGAGTGTGTTATTGTCATTTTCTTTTAAATAAATGTCTATATAGTTTTATAAATTTTTATTAAAGTTTTAGTTATTAGTTATTTTTTATGATTATACAAAATGTAAATGTATTATTCTTTCAAGTATTGAAAATTTCTTTTTTTTATGGTTTTAGTTAACTATAACATCCCTGTATCGAACTAAATTTCTGAAGGATTAATTTTGTTTAAAGATGAACAATAAAGTCTTTTTGTGTCCATACAGATTTCATTTGGTTTTGAAAAACATACTATTTTTAACCTACTTTCAAGGTAAAGTCCAGCAATTCCTATAAGAATCCAACTTTTTGCATGATTGTGAAAAATTTTCCCAGATTTCGAAGTCACTGTAATTGACTCATAATAACGTGGTAAGGTGTCAAACAAACTCACTTTGGCAGCATCAGAGGGGTTGAACTGAAGCATGCCAGCATGCCGGCTGAAGAGGAGGAGGGTCCGGATCACAAAAGGAGGCGGGATGGTCTGAATGTTCTCCACCTGAGGAAGTTCGATTTTCTGCAAACTACAAAAGAAGAAAACATACAACTTAACGGAGGGATTTCAATCGATAGCAGTCTAATTATTGAACACAGAAGACAAAAACTACTCACATGAG
This sequence comes from Carassius auratus, assembly GCF_003368295.1. Classification (NCBI taxonomy): domain Eukaryota; kingdom Metazoa; phylum Chordata; class Actinopteri; order Cypriniformes; family Cyprinidae; genus Carassius; species Carassius auratus. The sequence continues at coordinate 8,577,076 of NC_039278.1, read as the reverse complement.
ATTGAGGAGATCTTCCAGATCTACAGGTAAAAGTTAAGGAAATGATTCATTCTCACCGCTTCCTCTGCATCCCTTATTAATGTGTATCTGGACCGACCTGGCGTCTCAAAAAACCAGCCTAACTCTCTAAATAAGGATACTGAAGGACTCGCAGACGTTGGTCTCCAGGTCGTACAGACAGCTGCACAGCTCTCGCGGATCAGACGTGAATCCTGATAACTGTGTGTGAAAGAGATGTCAAGCACTGATGCTCTACGTCAGTCCTGTATCTGTTATTTCGGTTCTTTAACACGCACTCTTCATATTCATGCTGGTTTCAGATGGTTTTGTAAAACATTTATACCTTTTTACCTTTTTGTCAACAAAAAATGTAAAAAAAACGACAGAAAATCTGAAATTTTGCTCCGGCAACTAATTGAAATCAAGTTTTAAATCGAAGTACCAAAAATTACAAATACATAAATATTTATAAAAATGAAAAACGCATATTAAATTAATAAAACTTAAAACTAAAGTTGAAATGAAAACTAAAGAAGTAGAAGCAAGTAAAAAAATATAGTAAATACTGTAATAGAAATAAAAAAAATTTTTTAATAATGCTGGATGTAACCATCAAGTAAAAGCTATTTATCATATTTTCCATGCACAATGAATACATATATAAATATATACGTTTGAAAACATATATTTTTTCTTCAGGGTAAAAATTTGAAATTGTTTTTGTAAATTCGTAACGTTATATCTGATATTTAGAGACTTATTGACCTTGACACACAGTCATGATCGTCTCTGTCTATAATATCAATAATAAGCAGTGAACAGTGTTCTTATTGTTAACTAGACTAAATAGAAAATTGGTTTTGGTAATTGAAATAAACCTGAAATTATATATATATATATATATATATATATTACATGAAAAACTTAAATGTAAAACTACTAAACATGTTGCCTTGACATCTCACTGAAATAAGTAAAAAAAAAAAAAAAAAGATTCAAATTCAATTAAATCTACTAAGAAATATGACACAAATTGAAATGTCAAAACTAAAAATTAAATGAAAATATAAAATAAAAAATAAAAGCAAATAAATAAAAAGGTGTGAGTACAATAATAGTATATAAATAATAACACTGTCAGTAAACAATTTTGTTAAAACATTTTCAATGAAATAATAAAACATATGCTTTCAAAGAATTAAATTATTTTTAAATACTTCTGATTCAGTTAATAGAACCAGACAAAGAAAGCGAATCCGTCAACTACTCAAACACAGATTCGTTCAGTCACAGTGTGTTTTAATTCAAGAGTGTACTCACCCACATGGCATCATCGTTCACCACCACCAGAGCAAACTCATGTCTTTTGTCGATCTTGTGCTTGGTCCTCACAAACATCTCAATCATTTTCTGCGAAATATTTAAGGCGTTCGTCTTGGACCTGCAAATGCACATCATGAAATACAGAAAATGTATTTAAAATACATACATAAATATGTGATAGGTTCAATTGAAAAACTGTGAAGGTACCCATTAAACGACTCTAGTTTTTGTAGCGACATCTCCTCTGAAAGGTCCAAACAGATGATCTGTATAAAAAAAGGGATATTGTGAGAAAACTCGACTGACAGATGCACATTTCCTGAAGTCCTGGAGTTATTGACAGGCCTACCACTTTCTCGGGACAGTTGACTCGTGGTGCGCGCAGGTGTAACTCAGCTGATGGGGGGATCTGGGGGCTCACGGACGGCTGAGGGGCTTTGGGTCTCTCCTTCATGGCAGGGATGCTGGGCGTGGCTGTCACAGCTGCAGGAGCCGGAGGGCTGTCGGAGCTGGATGCCTCTCCCTCTCCCTCCACACGGCTGCCCACGGCCGGCTGCGGCTGCGGCTGCGTCTGCGGCGGGGTGCTGCTGCGCCGGTCCTCTGCTCCCTCCGGATTGGAGCGGGTCCTGGGTCTCAGCTCCATCATCCGCTCCTCTCCATCGGCCTGGCCGGGCTCAGGGGTCTCCATCACAACCTCAGAGTGACACACATTAAAGCAAACCACACCATGACACGAAGAACAACAAAACTATGCTAAACACTGTGAATACTTTTTATTTAATGTTTTAGAGGCGACTGAATAACAAGTAAGTAAACGCAAACATTGTCAAATGATTTCAATGTCGGAAAAACCGACAAGAAAAGGCTTAATTTTTAAAATCTAAACATAGACAAGCTTGTAAAAAACGTTTGTAAATATTGGTTTGTAAAGCAAAAGCAGTCAATCAACATTCGTGATTCGTAATAGAGAGTAGCCTACAGACAGCGCAAGCGGAGTAACGTTAGAGAAATAATATGGGTTAATAACTTACTAAAATTCAAAGGATGAAAATATGAGTTCAGTTGAGGAGAAATGATCTAGATTTGATTTCAGAGTATTATTCAGCGACACTTCCTCGTTCGCTGCTGTGTTGTTGTCATTCCGAGTCGAGTGCTGAAGAGTGTTTGTGATCGGTGGCGCCTCCAGCGGACTGGAGACTTACTGCGGCTTCAGCTCTACAGCTCGGGCGCAACGAGCTTCTCCTCTTGTATCAGTTCAACAACAAATACAAAAAACGAATTGAATAGAAAACATGTCAGAGAAAGAATAATGAAATGACGATATATAAACATATTTATTGTATCTCAAGGGTCCATTTGGTTCAGTCAACTGGATGTCTGAATTACAAACCCTACTGCAAACAATTATTATGATTTTAACTATAAAAGACTGTAAAAATGCAAAACAATCAAGACCTTTTAATTGGTTGATGAAAAGTTCCCTTAATATATGCAGTGAAAAAGTGTATAATATCTAAGCTTAAATTGCATGATTTACAATGTAATACAACAGGCTACTGTGAAATGTATAGTCTGTGAAAGTGAAAATGAACAAGTCATCATATAATGTGACACATTTGATAACAGTTTGTTTAAACGATTGTTTCTTACACACACACACACACACACACACACACACATACACACACACACACACACACACACACACACACACACACACACACACACACACATACACTCACTGGTGCATCTCAATAAATTAAAATGTTGTGGAAAAGTTCATTTATTTCAGTAATTCAACTCAAATTGTGAATCTTGTGTATTAAATAAAATCAATGCACACAGTCTGAAGAAGTTTAAGTCTTTGGTTCTTTTAATTTTGATGATTTTGGCTCACATTTAACAAAAAAAACACCAATTCACAATCTCAGCAAATTAGAATACTTCATAAAACCAATTAAAAAATGTTTTAGTGAATTGTTGGCCTTCTGGAAAGTATGTTCATTTACTGCACATGTACTCAATACTTGGTCCTTTTGCTTAACTATTGCCTCAATTCAGTGTGGTATGGAGGTGATCAGTTTGTGGCACTGCTGAGGTGGTCAGGAAGCCCAGGTCTCTTTGACAGTGACCTTCAAGTCATCTGCATTTTTTGGTCTCTTGTTTCTCATTTTCCTCTTGACAATAGCCCATAGATTCTCTCTGGGGTTCAGGTCTGGTGAATTTGTTAGCCAGTCAAGCACATCAACACCATGACCATTTAACCAACTTATGGTGCTTTTGGCAATGTGGGCAGGTGCCAAATCCTGCTGGAAAATGAAATCAGCATCTTCAAAACCATTCCTTCCACTCAACTTTCTTTTAACATGCTTGGATACAGCACTCTGTGAACAGCCAGCTTCTTTGGCAATTACATTTTGTTGCTTACTCTCCTTGTGTAGGGTGTCAATGATTGTCTTCTGGACATTTTTTCTAAAAACCATGTCACCAAATAATACAGCACTTTATATGATGATTAAAATGTAAAATATAAATAATTTATTTATAAACAGTAAGATTTATCAAATAATCTCCTACAGAGATAGAGAGTCAAAAATAACCCAAACAGGAAGAGATCTAAGAAGACAGTGGGTGGAGACGACAATCAAGAGATTGAGAGCGGGAGCAGGTTTGGCAGTCAAGTGGAGAAGAGCAGGGTTCGAGCTGGAGTGCTGAAGCTCTCATGCAGCGCTGCCTTCACATGCCCAGTGAAGAGAGGAGGAGACACTCAGCTGGATCACACTGGAGCACACTCATTCATCTGCTGAGGAGGACACTACCTGAGACCAGATCAGACGAATCATGGAGGTGAGTTTCTGGAACACTGATGAGATTTATGCACAATCTGAAGCAGAAAAACTGAATTAAGCTTCGTTTTAAACACCGACTTTGTAAAGTGTAGACTGTTTTACCAGAATTGCTTTTTAAGTATTGAACATAGAGCATACTTCAGCAGAAATCAAGAGAGCTTTAGTCGCAAAATGTAATTTGTAGCAGTGCTGAGAACTTATAATAGTCACCACTTTCAAACCAACCTCAACGCCTGGCAGATCTTCAGCAAGCGAGGTCCTGAAACCATGTAGTTAGATTATATTTATAACTGAATGCTGAGAACAACAGTTTGAGAGTTTCTTTTCTCACAATGAGCGACATCATGCAGCAGCAGCAGGAAGAGCAGTTTCAGGATGTGCCTGTTTCCTCCTTTTCCTCCCCATCTGAACAAAAGGGTGATGTGGAAAACAACCCATAGTGTTTGATATGGCATCATCATGGGTTTGTTTCTATGTATAAAGAGAGAGAAAAAAGATTTTAGATTATACAACAATAGATATACGTTCAAAATGAAGACTACATACTATTTGGATTCTGTCTAGTTGTTAATGTTCAGTGTCAGCTCTTCTTCACACATGTAATAAAAATCATGTGATATTTAAATGACATTGCAAATAGTGAATTTAGTTCTGAGAAAGCGCAAGCATCATTTGTTTGTAGATGCCACTTGAGGGCTTTTCACACTGCACTTAACCCCAAGTTACGAAAGCCTGCTCCAGAGGAGTGGTGTTAATCCTACACTGCAGAGCTAAACTGTGCAGGAACTACGTCATGTTAGAATGTTTCTAGCAACATGCTAGTAACTTCCCAATCATGCTAGCGACATACTAGTTACTTGTTAATAATGCTAGCAACATGCTAGTAACTTCCCAATCATGCTAGCGACATACTAGTTACTTGTTAATAATGCTAGCAACATGCTAGTAACTTCCCAATCATGCTAGCGACATACTAGTACCTTGCCACTTACCAGCTACACAATATCACGTTCATTATCGAAGGCGATTCATCTAGGATAATGAACGCGATATTGTGTAGCTGGTAAGTGATCTACGGCTCTGTCTATTAAATGGCGCTCCAATTATAAGCAGGTGATGGCGATAATCATGGAACCAGATTTACTGACTAGATGCGCATGATCATATCGTTAGATATATCGCCCAGCCCTAGCTAGTAGCATGCTAATCATATTAAAAAGACATGCTAGTTACTTTCTAATCATGCTAGCAACATGCTAGTTACTTGCTTATCATCCTAGCAACATGCTAGAAGCATGCTAATCATGCTAGTGACATGCTAGTAACTTGCTAATCATGCTAGCGACATGGTAATCATGCTATCAGCCTGCTAGTTACTTGAAAATCACTAGTGACATGCTAGTAACTTGTTAATCATGCGAGCGACATGCTTGTTGCAAGGTAATCATGCTAGTTACTTGTTAATAATGCTAACAACATGCTAATCATGCCAGCAATATGCTAGTAACAGGCTAATTGTAACAACGTAACAACGTTTGTAGTCACGGGAAGAAGGAGGTGGGAACCGGTGAACATTTAAATAAAATTTTAATAATAAAATAAACACAGCACAGCGTTACAGCCCCTTATGGACGACTGCTGTGCACAAAACCAAAACACAAAAGAAACCCCAGGCCTCGTCCTCTCTCATCTTTCACTGTCATAACTCCTCTTTTATCCTTCCGGAGCTCCACTGTAGGACTTGAGACCGGTGTGTAGTGCAGGTGTCGCTCATTATCATTAACTCCACCGGCCTCGCTCCGTTCCCACGGCTCTTGGCCCCGCCCCATTCGTCACACTAATCATCTTAACAACACGATAATCATTTTAGAAACATGTTATCAACATCTTTCTAATCTATCTACATTTTCAAACTTCAGGCTTTTACAACTGCTTTATAAACTTTCAGGCTAGGCTTTCGCAATCCAACCCAAAGTTTGTCTTGACAAACTTTTTTTTATCTACAGTAGTTATTATTATTCTTTTGTTTAGTTCATTTTACTTTGCAACAGTAATATATTCTGTCAAAACTTCAGTTAAACTGGACTTTTATTTTGATGGGTTGTCGTAAAGACTAGAGTATGATGTGATGATGGTATGTTTTATCGTGCTGCTGCTGTATGTGTGTAGTAGAGAAAACCGTGACATTCCCCAGCCTCCCAACTCTCAAACTGTAATAGAAAACAGGTGGACTAGAGTGAAGAAGAGTCTTTTTCATTCTCACCTTTATAGGATTCCCTTTACCTTAACTTAAAAATGACCCAGGGTTAACTATTTGAACTGTCAAAAGCCCTTTTTGTATCTAATGAAAGTGTTTAAAGACTTTTTGGGCCCTTGTAGAGTGTCATCCCAACAGAACTCTAGTCTGATCTAAAATGAAGACTGGTTTTGCACATTTTCTTGCAATATTTCACATAAGTGTCAAGTTCCAGCAGAGCTCGGACAGTCTGGTGTCAGTGGACTCTGAACTGGCGCAGTGTGAGACGGAGGTCAACACTTTACTGAAGATCATTTCTGACCTCAACAGAAAAATGGACTCCCTACAAATATCACGGTAACCACCGCCTCCAACAATCGCAAACTAAATATATATATATATTTCTGTACACTACGTGAAAAGGTCTGTGTTCTCACAGAGAGATGAAAGCATCTGAGAGTCCAGTCCGGGTCAGTGGGAGCGCCCCACAGCAGGGTTCGATCCTCACAGTGGTGGACGCTGGCACAGCATCTGTACAGTCCAAGAACGTCTGCAGGGACACAGAAGGCATGTTGTGTTTATACAATGCCTCATCATCCATCACAGTAAATGCTGTGTCTGAACCGACAGCCTGCTATTTACTGCACTTTTGGTTCTGCCAGACTTTTGTTTCCAAATGCAAAGCTTCTTATTAAACTTTCTCTGGGCACATTATGACATTTACACATGCAAGCATGTTTTTCTAAATTAAGACTCCTGAGAAATTGTATACCTTTTTATGTTAGGAAGAAATAAAACACTAAAAATTAAAAACTTAAGCAGATAATAGATTATGAGTTGTGTTCATAATGGTGTGCAAACAACTAAGAAGTTATTTTTTATTTATCATGATGAAAATAATAATCATAAAAGATTTGCTCATAAAAATGCTTAATGTTCAACACAACTATGTGGTGTTTTACCATTAACTTTTTTTTTTTTTTTTTTTTTGTGAGAATGAATATGGATGAAGTCAGGAGGGACTTATAATACTAAAAAACAAATACATAGTAATTTATAACTTGCTGTCATAATGGAATACCTGTATCTTAAATGATATTTATTATTATTATTATTATTAGTAGTAGTAGTAGTAGAATTAATCATTCCCATCACAATAATAATATTTTTCTCGTTTTAATAATAAAAGAATTTGCATAATTTTTATATCATACTTATTTTATAATAATAATTATCATTAATGTTATTATCACTAAATGTTTATACTAACAAGGTTCAATGTCATTAGGGGTGTTTTGCCACATTTTCTTTTGATGAGTTTTTGTAAGAATGTATATAATAATATCATAATTTCAATGAATTGAGTTTTCCTCATAATGAAGTGAAAACACCTAAATAGCTCTTTATGGAAAACATATTTAATCAAAATCATCATCTTAAAAAAAAAACTTTCTACAGAATAAACTAAAGAATGATGTATGATAAATGTAATTCAGTAATAAAATAATAAATCAAAAATGTATCCAAGCAAGAACTTGGCTCATAACTAATTAATAATTACAATTATTGATACAAATATAAATGTTGTATTTAATAATAAACATCATTAATAGTGTTTTATCACATTTTCCCTAATATTTTGCTTTAATGTTTAGTTTTATTAAGTGTATCTGAATAATTATTATACTGCATAACTTGTTTTTTGCACAGGGGGCAGCAGTGAGCTTTGGCAGGAGCTTCAGAGGGTGGTGTCTGCGCTTGAGGCCTCCAGTGGTCAGGGGAGGAACATGCTCAGGCCGCAGACTCAGGACGCGGAGACCATCCGGGCGAAGCATCTCTCTGCAGCCCGCGAGAGATGGGTCCAGGCCACACAGGTGCTGGAGGAGATGGAGAGGGATTTGGGGATCTCATACCCCTCTGCTCTGCCCCCTGATGAGAGACGTCAGTATCAGAGAGATGTCCTCTCTCTCTATAAACACAACCAGGACCTCAGCGCCTGCTTGAAGAGCCGACAGGGAGAGCTCGTGGGAGCCGAAAGAACACTGACGGATCTTGAGGAGGAGAAAAAGTGGGTACAGGAAAAGGTTGATTTGGGAGAGTCCTAATCAATCATTAACAGAACAAATGTTTACATTTTCAATCATAAAAATCATTTACTACTATAGATCTACTGTAAAGTTGGCATCAATTAATAGTGCCATAAATAGACATTTAGTGAATTCTTAAAAAAATATTACAAAATGATAGAATTAGTATATCAACAAGTGATTTAATTATTGTCAATAATGATAAAAACAATACTTTTGTTGTTTTAATAACATAGTGATTTGGATGATAATAAAAATTCTTCTTAATGATATTAATGATAATAAAGTTAAAATAAAAAAATCATTAGTGGTGTTTTGCCACATTTCGTTTTGATGAGGTTTTGTGTGTGTGTAAGCTTGAAAGTAAATATGGATGTTGGGAGAACATTAAAATAATAATAAATAAATAAATAAACTTTTATGGATTTTCTTCATAATGGAGTGTAAACATCTAAAAAGTTTTTTTTGATAACTTATTTAATAATAATAATCACCACCACCACCATCATCATCATCAACATATATTTAAAAAAAACTTTTTCTACATAATGAACTAAAGAATAATCATGATAAATTCATTATTTTAATAACAACTGTAAAATCACGGTTTAGTATAGGATATTAATTAATAGTGCCATATATAGGCATATAAAACATTAAAATATGTCTTCATATAATTATATTAGAATATTATTTCATATTTTAAAGTCCATATGCCACTGCAATAAAATTAGATAAAATAATAAAATAAACATTGTATATCAGAGGCACACCTCAGAGTAATAATATTATTTATATTGTTAATATTGAATAATATAAAATAAATATATACACTATTATATTCTGATTCATTTGAAAGAGTAGCTTTAATTGTTATATAGTGCATTTTTAGCAATCATAAATAATGTGCTGTTGGGTCAACACTGAAGTAAGTTAAATACGTTTACAATGATATATATATAGATAGATCAGCTGATAAGTCAAAACTAAATTCCTTAACTAAAGATTTAATGAAACAATGTTGATTAGGCATTAAAACACAATTCAGATATATAATTATAATCTCATAAGCACTCATGTTTTGGCAGGTAGTGGACCTGAAGAGGAAATGGCTGTATGGAGTGAGTCGTTCTCCTCCTGTTAGTCCATCTTTGTCCTCCAGTCGAACTTCGAGCCCTTGCTTTTCCTCTCCTCCGTATCCTGGATCCCCTCTGCTGTCCCGCAAACTCCCCAGCGGCTTCAGGCCGGACTCCCCTCCGTCTCCCAGCACTGTCGATTCTGTGCTTCAGGCTGAGATCGATAAGCTTCAGAGGTGAGAGATCAAATGGGTTTGTTACTCTATATTGACTATATATACACTGACCATGATCTGCATCCAAAGACAACACCATCTTAAAATACTGAGCTGTGGTTGACAAGTTTGAGTCGGTCTTTCCATTCCCTCCTTTCTCAATCTCCTGTCATCTCAAAATGGTTGTTAACTGGTTGATTTGAACTCTTGGTGGCTTCAGAAGCAGTAAAAATGAACAAAATCCTGTCGTCCAAAATTTGCCTGATTCAAATATAGATTCTTACTGAGAGCATGTTATTGTGCCTCAACTTCACCATTTAAGTGTATTTTAGCACATCTAGACAGGTATATTATATGCAACTGTTTTGATAGAGGGAAACAAGATACATTCCTACTTAGAACATTATTCGTTCTTCAGACATTCTTCTTTATATACATTAAAGCTGCAGTAGGTAACTTTTGTAAAAATATATTTTTTTACATATTTGTTAAACCTGTCATTATGTCAATACAGTAGAATATGAGACAGATAATCTGTGAAAAAAATCAAGCTGCTCTGGCTCCTCCCAGTGGTCCTATTGCCATTTGCAGAAATACATCGCTCCCGGTAAGAAACAACCAATCAGAGCTGCGGTCCGTAACTTTGTTTGTGTTCAAAATGTAGAAAAATGTATATAATAAGCGAGTACACCATGAATCCATTTTCCAAACCATGTTTTTAGCTTGTCCTGAATCACTAGGGTGCACCTATAATAAGTGTTTATATTCAGACTATTTTAGACTGCTTTGGGGGTACCGCGGCGGAGTAACCCAGTACCTTTGTGATTCTTCATAGACATAAACAGAGAGAAGTAGCTCCGGCTACGATGTTCTTCCGCAACATGCAAGCAGTTCTGTTTATTAACCGCTAGAGCGTCAAAAGTTACCGACTGCAGCTTTAATTATCATCTGTATGCAAAGTGAGATACTGTCACGATCATCAGCTGAAGTGCCCATGAAGTCCTATAGAGGGCACTCCACTCAGGACTCTGGCATCTTCTATTTCCATTCCCAACTCCATTTCCCATAATCCAGTGCTTAGGGCTAATCACAACCAGGTGTTCCCCATTACCACTCCCCTATATAAACTGTGTTTGGACTCTCAATCATTGCGAAGTCTTGTTTAGTTCTTTCTAGCATTTCCAAGTGTTTTCCCTGTGTTTGTTCGTTCCGTGTCTGATCTGTGATTGTTTATACCGACTCTGATTCTCTGCTGCCTGCCCCGACCTCTGCTTGTTACTGTTACAGATTCTGGATATCCCTGACATACCTGACACTGTTCTACGATCTCTGCCTGTATAACCATTCTCTTATTAAATATACTGCAAATGGATCCGAACGTCTCTGACTCATCGTTACAGCTACATTTGGTTTACGACCATTGAAAATCGTAATATTCAACAATTTAGACATCCCCATGTCTCTAAGATTGAACCATACAGGGCCTTAAAATTAAAATTGAAATGGAATGTTTAAGAACTAGAATCGAAAAGCATATAAAAATAACTTCAATACTCCTAGAGTTGCAGGCATGACTTTGGAAAAATAATATTTATGGCACTCAGACATTTGCTTTTTTAAGTTTTTATAGAGTGAAACAAGATACATTTTTAGTTTCAGCATTATTTGTTTTTCAGAAAACTATATTTAAAAGAAAAAAGTATCATCTGTATGCAAAGTGACCCATATTTGGTTTTTAACCTCTGAAAATGTGTACAATTCAACAATTTGCTACAAAGAAATCCCTATAGGTCTGAAATTAACCATCGGGGCTTTAAAAATGAAGATAGAACTAAAGTCTAAAAGGGCATGAAGATGTCTTTGATAAGTCTTGAGTTGCAGGCATGCACATTTCGGGAAAAAACACAAGCAAAGATTGCTAAAGTCAACAGATTTTACTAATAGACCCACCAGTCTCTGTGCAAAAATAAATAATGATGCCAGCATATTTCTAAAGTCATTTCAACACCCTGTTATTTGGCTTCAAATCTCAGGGTAAAATTGACCCCCTTCTACAAAATAGTGGATTAATTTGTAAACATACAGTACATCCAGTAAACTATTTATGTTTGTTTTTCTTGAGAAAAGGGTTAGGGTTAGGGTTAGGGTTAGAGTTATGGTTAGGTGAAGTTTCTAAAATTTGTTCGATTGGTTTCCTCAACCCTAATGATTGAATATTGTTTGAATGCTGGAACTGTTGAATCTCTTCTTACTGGTGTGTTTTCTCTGAGCAGGTGTCTGGAGCGACTGAAGGCTCGGAATGAGCGTCTGAATGCAGCGCTGGTCAAAAGGAAAGGAGAATCGGAGCAGCTGAGCATGAGTCTGAGCCGGCAGGAGGCAGACAGCTCGGCTCTACACATGGCTCTGGCGTACTGGTGTGCTGCTGTCTTAACCTCTGTTTCACACCACAGCACATGAGCATAAAATCACCACCGAGCCAGGATCAGCGCTTAGCCTCTTGTATAATCCATGATGGTTTCTAAAACTGATCCTGAAAGTGTTTTCTTGATTCTTTTTGACATTGGAAACCTTGACCTTTGTCGTCCAAGATTGGCAGGTGTGTGTGTGTGTGTGTGTGTGAGTGGTATGCTGATAATGGCTCTTTGATTGACAGTGAGGAGTGTGAGGAGGCTTACAGAGACCTACTGTCCCTGTGCGAAGCCAGGAAACAACAGAATACAGGTGCTGCACACTCTTTGAGTTACAGCTCATGAAAGTACAACCGCACACATTTAAATACAGTGGTGTTTTTTTCTTACAGAAACGATTAGCACACCAAAGTCTGACCTCACAAAGTCAACAGATGAGATCTTGTACAAAGGCGAGACATCCTCCAGTCCACCAGAGGGCACTGCTGAGACCAGACCATACAGGTTATTGCTCTATATACAGTCCCTTATGATGGATTTGACAATTATTTGATTACTTCTTGAGTGTCACGCTTGCATGTTCATGATGTCCACAAGACTTTGAGGTGCTGTATTATGTCACCAAAGTTTTTAGAGAAGGATCTCATTAGCTTAGGGTGGCATTTGGGACAGAGCCTTAATTAGACAGAGATATCAAAGGCTGATCCTCAGTTTGTTTTCTATACATCCCATGTAGCCTACAATACAATGGCATACAATATTAAGGTTAGTGCATAGAAAATTGTGGGCTGTATCCCGATTCCATTCTTCTGCTATGTACTAAAAGTACTTTGACACTTTATGAGTAAGTACATGATTTTGATTTGGAAAAATAATGCATGTGAGTATTGGGACACCCCCATGTCTTAAAATTCGACTTCGATAAGACATCAGCCTTTGTTACATTTGTTACTTGTTACCGTTTGAGAGTGTATGTAAATGTTACCATCTACCTAAATTATCTATCTTTTAAGCTTAATTTAAAAAATGAAGCTATTTTATAATCTTTTTGTTTCTTTCTCATCTGCACACCACTGGCATGATTGGTTTGCAGCTTGATTCTGAGAGCAAGTATCTCAGGTTATTTCAGTCCTAATTAGATTAATTACACGGATTTACAGTAACATGCAATTACCTTTCCAAACCAATTGTTCAATCCACTTAATTTGGTCTGATAATGGCATTATCTGACATCTTCTTAGATCTGAAAAGCCTCTCTCACTCTTTCTCTCTCTTTTTCCGTGAACTGCAGCTTGTCAGAAAAGCAGTTTGAGGACAAGGCTGGTGTAATTCTGCAAAGGATCTCCAGGCTGAAGCAGGACAGGGCCGCTGTTTGTATCCCGCAGCAGGGCGAAGCAGGAGAGGGCAAGATCAGTCCTGACACTGGCACACTCGCAGGGGTCAGAGGTCGTGCCAGTTCACTTTCCAAAAACACCAAAGAGGAGAAAGCAGCTTTGCTGTATGAGCTGGTGACAGTCAGGGTGAGCCAAATGATATTCTATATAGTCAGAACCAGTTTTAAACCTGGTGTGTGTTAGAGGATGAAAATATGTATATGTCAAAAATCGGTCATAACATATTATATATTATCAGGATTTTAATCCTTTAAATGTCAGTTTGTTTACATAATGCCACAGCTTTCCCCCCCTTATTTTAAATTCAGATTATTTTTGTAATATTACTGTCTTGGATTTGTCAATGATAAGCAACAACATTCATTTTGATGCATTATAAAAACAACGACAAAAAACTAAACCATAGGAAAACCTCAGAAATTGAGTAAACAGGTGGAAAAAAAGCATTTTCAAAAAATCTGACACCTTAATAACAGAATCAAAGCCTATTACCAAAGAATGCATAAGAGCACCGATTAAATATAGGTGTTTATGGGTTTCAATGGGGACATTTTTGTCCTTTAGGTATAAAAATACACAGATCTTGCATACATATCCCAGATTTATGAAAGGAAATGAGTGTGAAATATAAAAATTCCAACATTTTCACAAAATGAATGCTTTTTGCATTAAAACCGCCAAAATGATCAAAAAGAAAAAGACAAAAATGTCCCTATGGATGCACTCATATATGTTATGCGTGTAATGCAATACAGTTTCACCAGGATTTCTCATTTCCTGATTTAATTTTGCTCAGGAGGAGATGTCAGAGATGCGTGGGAATCTCCGGCTCCTGGAGAAAGAGCGGCGGTGTTTGGACCTGGCACTGATGGTCCAGAGTGCCCAGGATTCAGCTGGTGCTCTGATCCTGGACAGTCTGCGAGATGAGCTCGGGGAGAGGAGAGCCACCCAGCAGGTGCTTTGAAATGTGTGACCTAGTGTTGTCAAAAATACAGCCACTTCTGTACCAAGTCAATACCTACATTTTCATAACATACTGATACCAGTCGTTCCACACTGGCTGTGATGGTCAACAGAAAGTCGTGAGTCACAATGTGTCGAACTACTCCTTTTGCTTTCATAAAGCTTCAGAACTGAAAAGTGTTATGCCTGCTCTCGGTTGTAGAGAATTGCTGAAAATCTGGCAAAACTAGAAGGTGGAGGGGGAATACCTGGTCCTCGGAATCACTCTATCCTAAGAGAACTACAAGCAACTCTGCAAAGGTAGGAGAAAACATCAGAGCCCATCAGACACTCATGAAGAAGAGTCGATCAGTGGAGGTTCTACTTCCTGTTGCAGGGAACAGTCACTGAGGAAGAGAGTGGCAGCTCTACGTGAGTCGCTGGACTCGGCGCTCACAGACAGCACCACTCAGAGGAGGATCAACAGAGAGGAGATTGCACGCCTCTCCCGCTACCACAAGTAATCCCAAACTACATCACAACACTTTCATTAGCATAAGAAGTAGAGTGTCTGCAGTCACATGATTGTCATAGTAACAACTTATATAGTCACATGACCACACCACTTACACTTAAAGCCCCACAGTCCCAAGCTACCCCAAGAGGCGAGCTGTCAAATCACTTTTATATAATACCGATTGTGTCAAAGCAGCTTCATAGAGATAAATAGTAAAATCGCAGAATCAGTTATTATGGAAACTCCACTTTGAAGACAGTTCAGATTCTGCTGTAAATGAGCTCTGAAAGACCGTAGTGTCATTATTAAGCTCAAGTCAATTCAGTGTTGTTCAGTTCAGATGAATTGTATTTTCAGTTTGATCATAACTTCTGCTGCTCTGGATTTCTTAAAGGGGTCATATGACGCTGCAAAAAAGAACATTATTTTGTGTATTTGGGGTGATGCAATGTGTTCACGTGGTTTAAGGTTAAAAAACATTCTTTTCCACGTATTGTACATTGTTCCTCCTCTATCCCCCGCCGTTTTGAAAACGCATTGATTTTTACAAAGCTCATCGGTCTGAAAAGCGAGGTGTGCTCTGATTGGTCAGCTATCCGGTGCTTTGTGATTGGCCGAATTCCTCAAGCGTGTGACAGAAATATTACAATCCTTAACGCTGTGACGCCGTCTCCCAATGTGACGAGACAAAAACAATAAAACCGATTACAAATGAGGCATTTGTTGCATCCAGTGGGGACATAATTACTGATTATAATGACTCATACTGTCTTTTTACGCGCTGCGTATCACGCTGCATAAACAAAACACATGTCTGCATTTTTGATCGAAGAAACGACAAAAAACAAGCTCTACATTGCTCAAAACTTGTGTTTGAATCATCAGTGGCAAATCCTTTACATATGAAAACATACTTACAGACCGTGAGTCAGAAGCGGCAGACTGTTCCTGCAAAGTTGTTATTGCCCCACTTTTAGTATTGACTACTCTCCCACGAAACAGTCCTCCAAAAAATGTGCAACATACATCTGAATATTTGGGTTGAACTGTTCTGGAATAGTTTGGTAGATACAATTTAACCACTGATTTCTAGTTTCGTCCTTTTTCGAAAGGCCAAACAAAGTAGTTTTGCTTTCACATCGACACACAAACCATCTCCAAGACATGGCGGCGGCAACAACAATACTACAGCGAGAATCAAAGTTACGCCTTCTTTCTTTGCGTGAACATTTGGGCGGTGTTATGCAAATCTCCCCACATAGTGACATAGACATGTGGGGGTGTGTTTAAACAAGGTGTTTTTAGGAGGGTGTGGACGAGTCTAAACTTATAGAAAGAATATCTCTTTGGGTTTGAGACTTTAGTCTTGGCAACTTTAGGATTTTAAAAACTATCTATGATAGGAAACAGCTTGTGACACTCCAAAGAGAAAGCAAAACTTGAAAAAACATCATATGACCCGTTTAAACACAATAATTTGTGATTTTTATTTATAATTTGCAATTTGCATTATCTTGCATTGGTAAAATGACTCCACAAGCTTTTGTGGTAGGGGTTGCAAGATGCCAACGCTTTAAATCCCCCAATCAGAGCTTTTTCCATAAATCAATATGCTTTCTGCCCAATGGGTTTCTTAGTCTTCATAACCTGGCATTACGGAAAAGCTTTATTTGCTGAAAACACACGTAAGCTGGAGTTTAGTGGTAATATAGCTAGTCTGTTTTGTCTACTCAATCTGCAAGCAAACTATGCAAGTTGATGATGTGATTTTATTGTTGTGCAAAATAATTGTGATTAACCATTTAAGACCGATTACAATCGTTACAAGTTAGCATTAACATTATCGGTGTACACCTAAAGGTCACCAACCCATGTATGCTAGAATAATTACAATATGTTTTTTTTCCCACAGTAAAGTCTCAAGCACCTCCAGAAGCTCCCGAAAGAAGCACCAGGAGCAGCTGTGGCGACTGGAGAAGCAAATCGCCGTCATGAGCGAACGTCATGCTAAAGAAGAGGCCGAGCTAAGTGCTACGCTGGAAGCTATGGAGTGGAAGAGAGAGGAGACCATACTCTAACAGACAATTCTTCTTACTGTCATTTCATTGACAAACATTTCTGAAGCTAATATTGATTTTGAGTGAGAGGTTGGGTAAGTACTGGTTTAGAAACACTGAGCATATACAACTGCAACTAAATTTACTGTAAAAGATGCACCATCTGGGTTTTGGGACAGGCCAGCTTTTTCTAGGCCATTACTGATATAACTCACTATCAATATTATACAAATATTTGCTTTTAAGTATTATTCATTTCTTAAGGTGTACAGCTATGTGTATGATAAATATTGCAAGCTTATTTTGTAATTTTCGTATAATATAAAATATTGTCATTTTAATAACAATTGTAAAGTTGTTTTTTACATGATGAATTAAACTGGCCTCATTGCAGTTTTCACAGTGAACTGGTAGTTTGCTGAATGAAAGCAAAAAAATACTGTCAGTTTTGTCCATAATACAATTCAAAATTGATCTAATATGCATCGATGGAGATCGCTATAGTTAACTAAAACTAAATACACACACACACACAACACACACATAGTATGTATGTATGTATAAAACATTTCAGCAAGGTGACATTTGTCATTTTCATTTAGTTTATTTTGCTGTACTAAAATAACTTGAAATGAAATATACTTTATTGTGCACAATACGTATAAGGTAAAGTATATAATGTATACAGTATGTGAACAGACGCCACAGTGTTTCTGTACAAAGTGACATCGCCAACTACTGGCCTGGCATGCATAATAAAACAGCGTTTTTTTTGTTTTGTTTTGTTTTTTATACGCAGATTCCAGTCAACAGGGATCGTTTTGTCCAAACTTTTCTACAATAAAAAGGAAAATAAAATGAATTTTTAGTACATCACTGATGTCAAAACATACCCTAAAAACAACAAAACTTATATAAAAAAGACAAGAACTCATTAAAAATAATTTAACAAAAAAAAAAAAAAAAAAAAAAAAAAAAATATATATATATATATATATATATATATATATATATATATATATATATATATATATATATATATATATATATATATAATTTAAAGTACTATTATAGTATCTCAATGACACGGAAATAACACTGCGTCGTAACTCTGACCTCTGGAGACCATTCCCTCTTTACGATCAAAGCAGCTGCATAATCATTTAAATGTAAAAGTCTCCCAAAAAACAGAGATCACAGAAAATGAGTGTGTGTGTGTGTGTGTGTGTGTGTGTGTCACTCCCAGCGCGGATTGCTCTTCCTGAAGATTCAGCCTCACGATCGCTCTCACAGTAGAAACAGGGGGAAGGGAGAGACACACAATAGAGAGAGAGAGAGAGGTCAGAGGAGCCTGACTCGCACGTTTGTCTTCTCTTTTCACTGATCCATGTCTTTCAGTGTCGCCGGGCCAGCTGACTGCAGCTGTGGCAAAGGTTGAGTGTCACACCCCGGGTTAAAGGATTTGCTCTCTGTTGCAGGAGCTGGTGAATAAAGGGGGTCACGGGGTCACATTAAACACAGACCCTGTCCTGAACACGCCTGCTGGGGAAGACCTGAGTTTTAGTGATCGTTTGGACTGAGAGAATGATTACGTCTCCTATTTCGCTGTCCCAAACAAACTGCTCACTTTAACTCTGGGGTGATACTGAATGACGAGATAATCTTTCTTGTTTCTCCACAACTAAAATAAAACTAAAAAAATAAAATAAAATTCACACAATTTAGTGTTGATCATACACATTTTTTCACCAAGTTGAACCCTGAAAAATATAAAAACTCCTGGAATCCAATTCATGAAATGCAATTCATTTTAATTATAATAATAAAAAAAAAAAATATATATATATATATATATATATATAATATATATATATATATATATATATATAAGTTTTAAAAGCAAAACTAGGGCTACAAAGCCTTTGAATATAGTTTTAGACAATGTGGGGGGCCTTGGAGTCAAAATCATTGAGAACCACTGACCTAGAAAAACTAGCAACCATCTAAAACCACCAAGTCTGGTCAGGACCAGCCCAAAACTAGACCCCTCGAGACCCGGATTCAGACCTCAAGTCTTCATGCAACACTGTATCGATACATCATTTTTAACCGTTTGCTACTCACTTAAGATACAGCTGACTGCAAATGCTCACCTAAGACAGGAATTGTGACATTTCTGTGAGGACTCGAGTGATTAGATGCGCACTGTTTAGAAGCAACATTATTCATTACTGACCCAAAGATCTAATTGGCTAATTCCCTCATTCAAATACAACGGTCTGTGACATGGAAGGTAAAGGCAAATGTCAAAGAAGAGCATGTCACACAAACCCAGCAGCATCTGTGTAGTGTTAAGTGATTTAAGAGCTTTGGGGATGCTCCGATCCCTGGGAAAAAACCCCACAAAAACAGGAGCTGTCAATCAGGGCGCAGGGGGCGGGTTATCAGGGCCCCGCCCCCTTCAATAGAACACACACACACACACACACACACACACACACACACACAGAGCAGACTCTGACCCACAGGGTTAAGGTCAGCTCATTTACCTTGTCACATTTAAATACGCTTCCCCCTGAACCGCCCGAGCGGACTGTGGCTGGCCGATGCTCTTTTTCTCACAGACGTCAATGCTCTCTTCTTCCTCTCTTCCTCTGTTTCTGTTTTCCTCTCATTGGCTCCAGCCCTCCCTTTCATCGCTTTTAACCTCTCACACTCAGCACTTAGCGGTGAAACACGCTGCTATTCAGATAAAAACAGACATTTGACCCTGATCAGATGACTGGACGTGGTTTTTCAGTTCTCTCTTTCATTCCGGTTGTCCGACAGACTATTAAAGGGTGGAAAAATGGGTGAAAACATGCACTCGCTCTCATGTCGTTCCAAACCTGCATGAGTGACTTTCTTTAAATGGAACACAGATGGGGAAATTAATCAAAAAATTTGTTTTGTAATATCAAAATGGTGTTTAAAGATTAAACTTGGCCACCAGCAGGTAAGTTACACTGACAGCAATAGTTGGTTTATTGAAAAAGCGTATTGTTCTTACACTTTGACTCTTATATTGACCATGTTTATTGTGCTTTTTGGATCTTGACAGTGTTTTGGTGAACTAATTCTTCAATAAACATATCAGCTGCCTCAACTGACCCCAAAGCACCACGCCGCGCACACACACTGACCTCACGTAAAAGCCTAACTCGGTCTTCCAGTAAGAGACAGATTAAGAGAGTAAGAATCTTAAAGGTGAAAGCAGGGCCTTCAGTGAAGGGAGCAGGTTTGTAATCTCTTTACCCAATAAGATGTCTTCATTGAGCGTATTAGAGCCCACAAAAATCACCCCAGTTGACCTCTTTTCATCCCCTGTTTTCTCTGTCTAGGCTTGTACTTATAGTCTGGGGTATTAACGTGTGCTGATCATTACACCTACATTTTCAAAACTGCAACAGAAAATAGGGACATCGGCTTCTGCTAAATTGAAATGAACTGGTGTATTTATATACATTTACTGTATCCTGTGACAAGTTTAGTGGATTGCAATGGATTGTAATAAAAATGCTCACACAAAAGTTTTGCAATAGTCACTATGAAGCATAACCTACTTTCTAAAAAAGAAAAAAAAAAAAGAAAGAAATTATACTTATAATTTTACAGACATTTCTGTAAATCATAATACAGGTATAAAACCTGTATATATATATATATATATATATATATATATATATATATATATATATGTGTGTGTGTGTGTGTGTGTGTGTGTGTGTGTGTGTGTGTGTGTGTGTATATATATATATATATATATATATATATATATATATATGTGTGTGTGTGTGTGTGTGTGTGTGTGTGTGTGTGTGTGTGTGTGCATATATGTAATATTATTTTTTTATACAATATATTGTGCCCTATTTATGGATTTTTTTATTTAATTTTTATGATATAGTAGTACAAAAGCTGCAGAAAAGCAGAGGAAAAAGGGAATAAAAGTTATAATATTTTTTATTTAACATGTATATATATGTATGCTTTTATTTGCACTAAAGTTATTTGCTTAAAGGGAGTGTATTATGATTTTACAGGAAAATATGAAAGAATTTAAGAATTATTAAATATTTGTTTAGTGGAACCAAAGTTATTATAGTTAACTAAACTGAAAGTATGCCATTAAAACCATAAAAAAATTAAAAAATAAATAGTTTCTTAAAAAAAAAGAGGAAAAAAAACTTTAGCTGAAATAAGTATAAAAACTCTTTTTAAACTAGTTCACGCTATTTTTTTTTATATCATTTGTTATTCTAATTTTGTTTAACATGTACTAAAATGACTAAAACTAACTAAAATTTAAATGAACATGGAAAATATATCAAAATATAAAACTATAATACAATCTAAATGACTCTGAGAGGAACACACGCCTAAATATTAAGAGTCTTTAAAAACCTTGTAATCAATACTGAGGTCAGCTCATTTGAATAAGAATTGCTCGAGTGTGACTTTCCCACCAAACGAGGGCAGCTTGCTCTGTTTTTCTCAGGGTGGAGGATGTTGATCTGCGTCCCGGGCGAGCAGATGTTCCTGTACGGCGTGCTGCTCAGCGTCTGATGCTCCGTCTCTCTGTTAAGGTCAAAGGTCCCACAACGTCAGGAGGCAGACCCTCGCGTGGGTCAGAGAGCACCACGCCGCTAACAGAGGCGACAGAGTTCAGGGCGTGATGCTCGGGCAAATGGTTTCGCACCGATGAAATGGTTAAAGTTTAAACCCACTTACCACATTCCTCCACACCTGAACCGAGAGCTCAGGCCGGCTGGGCTATTAATGTCATAAGACCACAGCTTCGGTGAAACAATCAGATCAGAATAAAACCTTTGTAATCTCATATACTATAATATGAATGCTAAAAGGAAAGAATTGAGGGCAGAATAGAATTGTAAATAAAAGGGCAAAATAGCTACTGGATGGATAGTGTATTAGATAAATGATCTGTGATCATAAATATTGGCTTTTATATGTAAGAAAGAGAGACTGTAGAGAGAGTGATCAGATCACACATACACACACACACACACACACAGAGTGTAAACAAACACAGCAAGCACAGAGAGCAGAGGACAAACAGCGCCAAATCTGTGCCATCTGGATGTTGTAGGATGCAGATCAGTAAAGCATTGAGTGATTTTTATAAAACAAATGGCTGAAAAGAATAAGCATGACTTGAAAAAGATACAAGGAATCAATGTAAACCTTAGTGCAAAGGCAAAGCATGCATTGGTTTGAGTAGGAAAAATAAACTTTATTTCGATATTCCACTTTATTCATTCTACTCACAGTGAGTAACTTTACATGTCAACTAGCAGTTTAGTAGAGTATTAGACTGTCTGCTTAATATCTTCTAACACTTTCTTTGTCAACTTATTCAACTAACCCTGAACCTATCCTAACAGTCTCATACTCTGAGAGTTAATAGACATGTAGTTGCAAATACATTTGGTTTTATTTTTCGGGCAAAGCGAGCAGAGGATGAACATTCATTGGTCCAAAAAAAACAAAAAAACTAAATTTAAACAAATTAGTTAAATCAAGTTAAATTTCATGATTATTTAGAACTTCTAGAATTCACGAAAAACGGACACTTCTTAAGTAATCTGAATTAATTCATTGTTTTGAGTTTAATGATCTCGTTTCTTTGAATTCGGACAAACTTAAACTGAGATTTCTACTAACATGCATGCTTTATTATAGCACTCGAAAGAGAGAGAAAATGTTCAAATTAAGTGTTATTAAACGATTTTGTGCAAGATTGAAATGATTGAAGATTGAATATGAATTTAAAAATGATGAGTCAAGTTAATAGAAATGCATATTAATAAAAAAGTTACACGACTTTCAACAATCTTTAGTAACAATAAATAAATGAATTAAATAAATAAAAGTGTTGCAACAATTAAGTTAAAAAGGAGTTTATTTTCTTTATGCCCTGTACACGTTTTTAAACTTTTTCATTTTATTTGAGTAAAAAAAAAACACTTTAGTTTGTACCACCAATTTTTCCGCCTGAACCAGTTTTCAGATGAGTTTAGCCCCGCAGGTCACGCTGAGAAACCAGCTAGACCGTCCTTCAATTAAGAGCAGCTTTGCTTGCTTCAAGACATCTCTTTCAGCAGTTTAACAACAATCAGATGAGAAGACAAAAAGATATCTGAGAGCTTCCTTCACAGAGAGTGATCTAAAAAGCCCTAAATCAGATTAACAAAGCAGCTCGAAGCTCTTCACTGCTCCGAAACACCAGCTCAGTACAAAAAATACATTCTTTCCCAATATTACACCATGATTGATGAAACCGGATGAAATGCTAGTGTTTATGAAAAGAACTCTCTCCAGTTGTAAAACTATAATCTTAGGCTATATTCTGCATTATGATATGATTTGATGTTTAGATGTTCACTAAGGAGGTCTCCTGCGTCCCTAGATGCACACTGAGTGCACCTCTGGTCATCCCTGGAGGGGTTAACTGTGTGTGTGTGTGTGTGTGTGTGTGTGGTAACACATTCCTGGTTGTTTGTGTAGAGTGGCTACAGCCCACTCACTGCTCTTTGACTCTATTACCCTTATAAGGAAGCCGGAGCCATGGCAACCAGAGGGCTTGAATAGCAGTGTCAAATCCCTGAACACACAGACACACGCTCGCTCGCTCGCTCGTCCTCCACCGCTCAGAGAGAGAGAGAGAGAACAGAGCGAGGCTTGTTGACCAGTCACCACAGACGCTCGGGTCAGCTGTCTCTCCTGACCATGGATCTCATGATTCACTGATGAATGGAGAAAGGCAGGGCACGGGACGCAGCAGACTGCTGAAAGAGCTTAGGGTCGGTTTTTGGGAATGCTGAGGCCCCGGGGACCCTACGGCTGGACCGACCGGCACTGACGAAACAAGGTACAGAAGGACACTCTCTCTATCTCTCTATCTCTCTCTCTCTCTCGCTCAGATTTGCACAGAGTGTAGTGAGACTCGGCCGAAAGCTGCTTCATTCTCTGCTTCGTTACAAGAGCTTTCAGGACTGTGTTGTTTAACCAAGTGAAAGAGCAAGGGACTTTCTTGAACTTTGGTCCTTGAGGAGCAGGGTGGGGTTGAGCTCTGTTTATCATTAGCCAGGTCGCTGTCTGTTTGTCTGGCATTGTGGTTTTCTGCTGTTTGGGAAGCAGCTCTTTATTAGCAGCTTATTCCTTATGCAGCAATTATATATTTGTATATATATATATATATATATATATATATATATATATATATATATATATATATGCACACACACACACACATATACATACAAAGTTACTCACAGGTCCTTAGGACAAAAATGTCACTGTCAAAAATGTCACACGAAATATTATATTAAATGTTTTATTTTTATACTTTTAATGACAAGTACTGTATATGTATAGTACCAAAAATGCATTACTTTTTAAGGATTTTAACCCCTATAAAAAAAAAACTTTGTTTTTTGCCTCTATTATTTAGTTTAATGAAAAAGCACACAGAAATATAATATTTTGCATACTAAATGTTAAGCAGATTTTTTTTTAATTATATTTTCATTTTTTATTTGTATTTATTTATTTATCAGGATGATTACTGTCTTGGATATATTAGTGATTGGAAGCAACATTAATGTTAATGCATTATAATTTTTTATACAAATTTAAAATACAATATACAATTTTTGTGCAATGTCAAGATTTATTTATGTATTTTTAAATAATCCATTCTCAATAACAATACATCCACACAAATATAATTACATAGCTACACACACACACACACACACGCACACACACACACACACACACATATATATTTGCTCCAATGGCCAATCATAATGGCACTATCAGTTAGAAACAGCTTTGAAGCTTTGCTGACAGAATCAAAGCCTATTAATAAAGAATGCAAGACTTTATTTTTAATGGAATGGAAATTAATATCATGGTTGTGATAGAGACATATTTGTCCTTAAGGTCCTGAGTGTAACTTTTTTTGTACCTGTAGAACTGATTTATGAAAGTAAATGAGGGTGAAATACAAAAATTCTGATAAAAGTACACATTTATGGCAAATCTTATGCTGGTTGCATTGACAGACAAAAAAAAAAAAAAAGATTCCCTGAGGATGCGCAAGATTAAAGGAAGCTGTGCCTTTTGTATTATTGTATGTTTAGATAACCCCAGAAGATCATTTTATTGCTCAGAAGTTGTTCGTTCATAGCAGGGAGTGAAGTTCTCAGTTATCAACTTTGTCTCAGATGTTTTCAAAGGTACAATAGAAGTAGACCAAAAGAGACCGTTGTTGATGTACAGTAAAACTGAATTCTTGGACGATTTCGATGAAAAAGGTGATTTATGAGATTAGAGGGGAGTTTTTACTGCACAGAAGTAAAAACCGGGGATTCAGGAGTCTTAACTTTGTCTCCATTTGCTCTCCTGTCAATCTCACTGCTGTCCAGGAGAAACAGCCGAGATGCAAAGTGACCTCATCTGTGATTTTTCAGACTAAAATGTGAACAAACATGAGATACACTGGCAGGTCGAGTCAAACCTACCCAGGCGACCTGTAATACCCTCAACCTTTCTAAACACGAGCGCATTATTACTCAGTACTGAAGGAACAGGTTTAACTGGTTGGTTACTAGGGGGCATGCAGAGTAGTTTTTCCTGGGGTAATGTCAGGAGGAGTTTCATTTCATCCACGTCTCCGAGCTGTTCAACATGTGGATGAGCTTGTCTTCTTCCCTGACGTCTGGGTGCGTTTATGTGTAATTTGTTGTTTCCTGTGAAAAGGGGCGAGGTGAGCTGTCCAACTCTGAACCGCTCACTGAATCAAAGGGATCTTGAGATCTTCAGAGGGGTTTTGTGGTTAGGGGACATGAAGAAAAGCTGCAGGGATTTTGACATGACAAAAACATGCCACCTGGGTAAGCCTCGGAGGACTTCAGTGAGCTGTTAAATGTGTTTCTCCTCCGAGTCTGACTTGTTGGGTTTACTGTCTGCAGCGTAAAGGGACTGGCTCTGAGATCTCGACTCGGGAAGGTTTCTCAAGCAGCTCCTGCTGGTGAACACAGAGATGGCCATGGTGAGCGGGGGATGGGCCAACCCCAACGGAGGCGCTAATGGACTCGGTGAGAAAGGTTACCTGCGGGGGGAGGAGGAGAGCAGCTCGCCCCGGGCGGGGAACAGCGACGCGGAGGCTGGCGAGGAGGACAGGGCCTGCGTGGTGGACTGTGTGGTGTGTGGGGACAAATCCAGCGGGAAACACTATGGCGTTTTCACCTGCGAAGGGTGCAAGAGTTTCTTTAAGAGGAGCATCAGACGGAACCTCAGCTATACCTGCAGGTGAGACACAGACGCATTACCCATCACAACGTCTTACACATGTACCAAACAGGTTCATGGTTTACACTTACATGCAAAATGTAATTATTACAAACTGGCACAATGATCAGTGTTTTTTTTTTTTTTTGAAGGCTCAACACATCACCATCTGTAAATGAATAAACTAAAATGTATTTTTGACTGCTCAGGCCGTGTTTCCAGATGCAGCTTGGAAAAGGAGTCTGGCTGAACTCTCTGTGAACTCTGTTAACCTCTTACTGACATTTAAATTAGAGCGTGTGTAAGTGAACATTTACAAACTCATGAATCAGAGCCTGCAATAAAGGAGATGAGTAAATCATAGTAATCATGCTATAATAAATGCGTGATGCTTCCTTTTTTTTTCTCAAGGGCAGGCGCACGTGTGCTTCTAAGTAAATGTAAAAAACTTGACAAATTAAGAGGCTCAATGAAAAAAGTAATTAGGTTTTTTAAATATTTATTTCACTCTCTCTTTCGTATACACACACATATTAGAAACATACACATACATTTTTTGTGGGATTTTTAAGTATAAAGGCCAAAATACAATGGGACTCTTATTTTGAAATGCTTTAACTGGTTGCTTAATTAAATGGGTAAGGTATACCAAAAAATATATATTTTTACACCCATCTCTACAATATATTATAATATAACCATGAAGTAAGCATGAATGTAATAATTGCTTGGCATAAATTCATTTATTGCGAGCTGCTCTGAAACGCAAACCTGTTGAACACGCAACGCCGCCGCATTTTGACTTTGAAACGTGCAGCGCTCGTATTGAATAAAAATAGCCTTATAAAAGGCAAATATTCATCTGTTTTGTGATTTGTGTTTTCATCGACAAATTTAAGATATCTTAAAATCATAATTAAGACCTTTTTATTATCATTTCTAACACTTAAGGCTTTTTATGGGTTTAACTTTCATAAAACTGTGGAACATTTTAATTAGCACACATGCTCCTTAGGGCTGCGATAAACTATTATTTTTTAAATGATTAATCTAGCGATTATTTTTCTATGCATCGATTAATCCAACGATTAATTTTTCCAGAGCAATTTGATTTTGATTATCTCCCCATTAATTGACTACTAACAATTTATACATGTTGATTTACATATCTGAATGAAAAAAAACATGAATTCCTTAACATTGCAATATATGTTTATTGCTCTTAAAATTACAAAATAAAGACTGACTAAGAATGCATTACTTTGCACTAGTATAGAAATAGCATTCAATAAAACCTTGAAGCCTTGAAAACACATAGCTTACTGAAACAAGCTTACTGAACACATAGGGCCTAGCTTACTGAAAAAAAGTTCTTCTTTCAGATGAAAATACCAACAACTTGATGTCTAGCATTCAATAAAAATGGTCACCCAAAATACTTGTTTAGAGCAATTGAAAGAATACAGTAACCAATGTAAACTTGAGGGCTTTAGGCTAATACAGAGAGTGCTTTTCCAAAAAAAAAAAAAAAAACAATTTTTACGTTTTGCAAATGTTTTTTAGAGAAATAAAAACAGGTCGACGAATCAATGCGCATATTTTGCGTCAACGTATATTTTTTTACATTGTCCCAGCCCTCCTAAATACATTTTACAGATCTCTTTGTAGTCACAAATGTCAGTGAAATGCTGGTACTGAGCTTTGCTATAATGTTAATCAAGTAAGAATAATATGATGTTAAGCTTAAGTAAAGATGACTTTCTTTCACATTGCATCAAAACACTTTTAGTTGAACACTGTCGTACATGGTGTCCTAACAAGGAACAACTTGACAAACGACTAGCAATACAAGCTCTCTCTCGGCTGTGAAGCACTCATGCTGACAGCAACTGAAGCCATTGACAGTCCTTCATTTTCTGCAAAGTTGGAGACAACTGGAGTAACAGGAACTGCTGGCAATGTGACAAACTGAGCTAAGTTCAGATGTGTGTGAATAAACAACAGCAAGATACATCACAATCAAGAAGCTGAGAGATCAGTGACTTGACCACCAGCTAATAAAGAGATTCTTGTCTTAAGCAACTGGGATCGCAACAGGACTTTTAGACAGGCATAGTTTGGATGTGTACCGCTGGCTTCTGCATATCATATTATGTCAAAAGCATTTCTTTGTTGAGCACAAGTAAGGCTTAATGATGGCTTGACTTATTTATAAAATGGTCTGGGAGAAAACAGAATTACACAAATATCCACAGTATACCATAATAGCGAAATGCTAACATTTCCCAACCCAGAAAAATTGCCAGAATGAATGTTACACAAAGGTGCATGGCTGTCGAAACAATTGTGCATGTTGTATAATTGGCCTCTTGCAGCAGATCTAACATTAGCCTTGCTGCCATGGGAACTTTAGGAATGAATGAACAGAACTGTGTCCTTTGTGTTTGTGCCAAGGTTATGTGATCATTTACTGGAGAGCTCTTCACACACTCAGAAAAGACAGACTCATTCACATTCAGTTCTATTTATTGGATTACACCTGCAAATAAAATATTTATTTTTATTAGCTTGTTATTAAGGTAGAATTTGTGTCTAATCCACAAAAAAGACTTAAAGCTGCAGACGTTAACTTTTGACGCTCTAGCGGTTAATGAACAGAACTGCTTGCGTCTTGTGGAAGAACATCGTAGCCGGAGCTACTTCTCTCTGTTTATGTCTATGAAGAATCACAAAGGTACTGGGTTACTCCGCCGCGGTATCCCCGAAGCAATCTAAAATAGTCTGAATATAAACACTTATTATAGGTGCACCCTAGTGATTCAGGACAAGCTAAAAACACGGTTTGGAAAATGGATTCATGGTGTACTCGCTTATTATATAAATTTTTCTACATTTTGAACAAAAACAAAGTTACGGACCGCAGCTCTGATTGGTTGTTTCTTACCGGGAGCGATGGACTTCTGCAAATGGCAATAGGACCACTGGGAGGAGCCAGAGGAGCTTGATTTTTCACAGATTATCTGTCTCATATTCTACTGTCAGGACATAATGACAGGTTTAATAAATATGTAAAAAATATGTTTTTACAAAAGTTACCTACTGCAGCTTTAAAGCTCAAACATCCTTTTAAACGACTCAGTTTTGTACACAAAAATCTATTTTTATTCTTCAACATTCAGTAAGTTCAATCTTGCTTTTTTATAATACATATACATGTATGTATGTGTATATATATACACACACACACACACACACACAAATTCTTGTCAGTTTGTAGTTATACTATTTTTAGCGACTGTGAAAATTTTTTGGGGAGTCACTCAATGCAAGTCTTTGATTATTTATTCATGCATTTACAAGGGTGATTGTGTCTTTAATTTGAAGCTGCTATGTAAAAACGTGTGTTTTACTCTGCACAAGAATTTCAGCATCCACACAAATAATACCAGAATTAAATAATTACTTAAAATGGTCTGTATCTGCAGAGATTATAATATAACATTCAGGGAAGATTTCACGCAGTATGTAAATAATGATGTTCACACCTGGCAACATCTGACTGTTGATCCGAATGCTCATTATCTTTCTGAAGAGTGCTAAATCTTAAATCATCTCTTGTATGCTCTTGGCTCAAAGGTATCTAAATTGTCTTGACAGGTCAAACAGAGAGTGTCAGATTGATCAGCACCACCGTAACCAGTGTCAGTACTGCCGTCTGAAGAAGTGTATCCGGGTCGGTATGAGGAAAGAAGGTCAGCAAACCAGTGATATATATATTTGTAATAAATATTTAGAATTAAATTAAATTTATGCATTTAACAGACGCTTTTATCCAAAGCGACTTATAGTGCATTCAGGCTATCAATTTTTACCAATCATGTGTTCCTGGGGAATCGAACCCACAACCTACTGATAAGGCAATGCTCTACCAATTGAGCTACAGAAACATTTATAGTCTGTTTATATATCTGAACATTTTTTCCCAAACAGTCTTCTTCATAGCTTTGCTAGTTCCATGTTATTTGTATCATCTGTTGGTGTCATTATATTGATGTTTTTTTTCTTCAGCGGTGCAGCGTGGTCGAATCCCTCCCTCGCACGCCGGAATCAGTCCAGCCTCCATGGTTGGAGCAGCTGGGGATGTTGGAGGAGGTCACGGACTGGGAGCTGATTTCTTCAACGGTCAGCCGGTGTCTGAGCTCATCTCTCAGCTGCTGAGAGCAGAGCCGTACCCTAACAGCCGCTACGGAGCCCAGTGCGGCCAGCAGCTCTCAGGAGCCAACAGCTCCATCATGGGCATCGACAATATATGTGAGCTGGCAGCCCGGCTGCTCTTCAGTACCATAGAGTGGGCCCGGAATATCCCCTACTTTCCTGACCTGCCCGTGTCGGAGCAGGTGGCTCTTCTGAGGCTCAGCTGGAGTGAACTGTTCATCCTGAATTCAGCTCAGTCGGCTCTGCCACTGCACACGGCCCCCCTGCTGGCCGCCGCCGGCTTCCACTCCTCCCCTATGCCCGCTGACCGCGTGGTGTCCTTCATGGACCAGGTGAGGGTTTTCCAGGACCAGGTGGACAAGCTGGCACGACTGCAGGTGGATTCTGCTGAATACAGCTGTCTGAAAGCCATTGTGCTGTTCTCACCAGGTGCGTAATCAACCCCTGTTAAAGATACACTCCATAGAACTGTCCTCAAATCATTTCTTTATCAAGATATGCATAGCAATTCATAACTATTAGCGTGGTTTATAATTAGGGTCACAAATTTGAACGTGTTTAAACTTCCCAAGTCATTTGTGCTAATGACACAGTTATCAAATGCACCATCCCATAGACTTGTATATTCAGAGAGGAACCAATATACGGTATATGGTTATCATAAAATTTTGACTCTTAGGGTAAAATATTTTAAATTGAATCAATATGGAACCAAATTGAAATCACACAAATCATCCTACACTCTCAGAAAAAAAAGGTACAAAAGCTGTAATCTGGGGCAGTACTTTTTGAAAAGATACACTTTTGTACCTTTTAAGTACTAACATATACATTTTAGGTACTTATGTGAATCTTTAAGGTACCAATATGTACTCTTTAGTTACATAGGTGTGCCTTTTGAAAAGGTACCTCCCCGGTGACAGCTTTTGTACCTTTTTTTTCTTAGAGTGTAGAAATTACATTGCAACTTACTAAACTTATCTCTAAGAACATTTGATCCACGTAACGAAAAATGTAAAACTGTTTAGATTAGATTAGATTAGATTCAACTTTATTGTCACTGCACATGTAGGTACAAGGCAACCAAATGCAGTTAGCATCTAACCAGAAGTGCAATAAGCAGTAAGTACAGAATAAAGTTCTATAATATGTACAATAACTATACAGGTAAGTATTATGGACATAATTTACAGATATTAAATACTATAAGCACGATATACAGATAGGTGTACTATGAACATACTATACAGATGGGCTATGTAAAAGTGTATGTACACTATAGGCAGAACTATGAACATAATTTACAGTATTGCAATGGACAGTAAAGTGCATAGAAAAAAATATTTCAATGTGCAAATGGATTATACAGTGTTCCTGGATGAACAGGCAGTAGTGCAAGTAATAACAAGTTACTTTTTGCTTGTTGTGAGTAAATAAATAAATCAGAGTGTTGAAGAGGGGGAGGAGTCTATGTGTGGTGTGGGGGGTGTTGAGGGGTGTCAGAGGGCAGAGTTCAGCAAGGAGACAGCTTTAGGGAAAAAGCTGTTCCTGAATCTTGTGGTCCTTGTCCGGAGGCTCCTGAAACGCCTTCCGGAGGGGAGGAGGTTAAACAGTTCGTGGTCAGGGTGAGAGGAGTCCTTGAGATGTCCTGAGAACACCTTAAAATGCATATAAACATGCAGAGAACATAACATAAACGTATCAGACTGTTATTAAATGGGAAGCGGCATGTTAAAACCACTCATAACAAATTAGTTAAGGCATTGCAAAATGCTAAAACCACTAAGAACATGTTAGACAAAGCAAAATGCTAAAAGCACTCAACACATATCAACATAGCAATAGCAACATGCTAAAACCACTCGCAACAAATTAGTAAAAACATATCAGCATAGCAATATTATATGCTAAAACCCATTAAAGAACATTTTGGTATAGCAAAGTGCTAAAACCTCTCATTACACATTAGTAAAGGCAAACCAACATGCTAATCCTCTCAGAACATGTTATTATAAAGATATAGCAAATTGCTAAAATCTCTCAGAACATGTTATTAAAGATATAGCATAATGATAAAATCTCTCAGAACATGTTATTAAAGATATAGCATAATGCTAAAATCTCTCAGAACATGTTATTATAAAGATATAGCAAAATGCTAAAATCTCTCAGAACATGTAATTAAAAATATAGCATAATGATAAAATCTCTCAGAACATGTTATTAAAGATATAACATAATGCAAAAATCTTTCAGAACATGTTATTAAATGCTTAGTGATGTTAAATCTACTCAAAACATATTAGTAAAGGCATAGCAAAATTATAAACCACCCAGAATGTGTTAATAAAAGTATAGCAACATGCTACAGAGCCCAAGTAAAATCAAATCAAAATGCTAAAACCTCACATTATTAAACACACAGCAATAGTAACATGCTAAAGCTGCTCAGAAAACACTACTGAAACATTCATAACATGTTAATAAAGTTATAGCAATGTGCTAAAACCATTCAGAACACCCTAGTTGTGCTGGGTTTGGCGCAGCCACTCTTTTCAAACTGTATAATTCTAGTTAGTTGGAAAATTAGTCTACTGACAAATTTTAATTCTCCAGGATGTTGTTCACAGATT
This sequence comes from Carassius auratus, assembly GCF_003368295.1. NCBI lineage: Eukaryota > Metazoa > Chordata > Actinopteri > Cypriniformes > Cyprinidae > Carassius > Carassius auratus. Next base: position 8,543,767 of record NC_039278.1, on the reverse strand, counting down.
TAAAAAAAAAAAGCTAAGGGGCTCAGTTAGGATTTCAGTTGCATCTGTGTTGTAAACTCTGTGTTTCCTGCAGATGCATGTGGCCTGTCAGATCCGGCGCACATCGAGAGTCTGCAGGAGAAAGCTCAGGTGGCCCTGACCGAGTACGAGCGCATACAGTATCCAGGTCAGCCGCAGCGCTTCGGCAGACTCCTGCTGCGACTGCCCGCCCTGAGAGCCGTTCCCGCCAGCCTCATCTCTCAACTCTTCTTCATGCGGCTGGTTGGCAAGACCCCAATCGAGACTCTTATCCGGGACATGCAGCTCTCTGGAAGCTCCATCAGCTGGCCTTACGTGCCTGGACAGTAGATGAACAATCAGAGACTTGTTCCCTTGTCCCATCTCAGGCTGCTCCCATGCTTCCACAGTATCCGCGTGGATTGATATTGTGCTTTTTGATGATCGTGTATATACTGTATGTCTAAAAGAGGTTGACGCGTATGTTCCTATGCAGTTTAAATGAGCCATCCAGTACCAGGATACCTCATGTTTCACATCATGAGCAACAATTCTGACAAAAAAACATTTGACAAGATGAATGATAAACAGAGAACTGATTGAGAAGAATTAACAGATCCAAAGCTTTAAAGAGGAGTTTAGAATACCTTCTTTTTCAGAGCATAGTGAACTATTTTAATGCTAGCGTAGATGTACATTAAGAATCTTTATTACAGACTGCATTCGTGAGTCAAAAATGTTGGGATTTGTACTTAAAAAAAAATCATTGGTGACCAGTAAATGGCTATGTTTAGAACGGAGTACTAGCATACTGCATACTACATCTTTATATTGAATAGTATGTGAAACAGTATGAAATATGCAACATTACATGTCTCAAATAGTACTATGCTACATTGTTGTCACATGACCTCATTATATTGCATGTTTATCATGTAAATATGGTACACCGCATTGTGGGATACAGTATTCTGTGCAGTATGCTTTGGTTGTATACTGCATATTTTGGGAAATGGTCATCCAGGTATTACACACTATGCACGGTATACAAACTACATACCAAAAAACAAAACATCAAGAGTAGTATAGTAGTATGCTATTCTGAACACAGATCATGTCTTCGATTCTCCTATTTAAACAGTTCAAGTGAATTTTTCAGAGGGGTGGAGAAATGGTATAAAGTTTTACATTGCTGACAGTGAGAAATATCAAGTATTTTTGCATACTAGAAATAAAAAAGAATGATAAACAAAGAAGCTCTTATATAACGACTTTTCCATTTTCAGCGTTGTACTGAGTAAAATTAATAAACGTTAAACAAGAGAAAAAAATGTGCTTTAACTCTTTGTCAGAATTTTATGATCACTGTATTTCCATTATATATAGATATATATAAAAAACGCAGCCAGCTGTGCAAGCTTATCCTTGTGAAGTAGAAGTAAACTACACAGGATATTATTTTAAAAAGTTCTCATTATGGAAATATGATTTAGTTTAAAAAGTATACACTTAAGTGCAATGTTTCTTGCAATGAAGCAAAACTTTATTAAAATAAAAAAGTTAAAGTGTGTTAAAAAAAGTCATGAAAATTTACTCCAGTTGCCCTTTATTTCCATAATAATATAATTTTAAAAATATAATATATTCATACTTTTGTAATATAGAATGTTATAAATTAGATTTTTGGGGGGACAATTCGTCGATGACAAATAAAGATGCACAAGATACTTTAAGGGCGTAATATAATATGTAGTAGGTACATTGGGACGCAGCATTGGTCACATCACATGTGAAAACTGATTGAAATGCGCCATCTGCTGGTGAGTCCGTGCTGCTGCTGGTTTAAATGGTACAGCAATCACGGTTTTACTCGAATATATACCCATAAATAAGTCGCATCAAAAGTAACACGTGCTCAAAAGATAGATCGGGTCAAGTAAATGGACGAATAATGCGAGAGAAGTGTAATGTTGACTCGAGGGCAGGGTGTGTGTGTGTGTGTGTAGCCCAGCCTCAAGAGGAGGAACCAAACACCCTCACTCGAGCTATTATCAGTGAAAACCACCAAACTAAACACATAATAGACATAACAGGGAATACACGTGTTATAACCTTAGACAGTAAAATAAATATAACAGACAAAAAGATGTCGTTCATCCCCGGTCATCCTGTCACAGCAGTTGTGGTGAGTTCGTAGCATGTTGAAGTTCACTAGCATCAGAGCCTTCAGCTTTGTGTGCGGAGCTTTAAGTTAGTGTTTTTAATGCTGACAGTGATTCATTTAATATCGTCTGACTGGGAAAGCGATTAATGTAAACATGGTTAATGCTTCCAATACTAATCGATGTCATGACAGGTCAGTTTGGTTAAGTTTTAAGTTAAGAGTCGACAGAATGGAAAGCGTTAGCATGCTAGGCTAACGTTAGCCACGGGCGAACAAAGTGACCAATAGTTAATCATTAATCTACAGCTCATTTTATTTTTATAAGATTATAAGTAAGTAACATGTGACAAAATATAACGAAATAAAACGTTTTACGAGTAAACTAGAGCAAAGCCGGATGGTTACATCTGGCTGCATTGAAATTAAATGCAGTTTATACAAAGCTTACCAGTCATTTTTTGGGATCCAATTAATATTAAATGATTATTATTATTATTTTTTTTTTAATTCAATCTGTTGTGGCACTCAGGTGTGAAGTGGGCGTGGTTCAGGTAGTGCTGCCATATATGGTCATAAACAGCTGTGCCATAGGTTCTGTATTAAATCCTAGTTAGTCACCTATACACATCACTCTTAAACATTGTTCTCAGAAATGCTGCCTGTGTATAGCTTACTACTTTTAGGACATACACGTACTGTGCCTGCTTTATAAATCAGCAGTCTTTTTTTTTCTCTCTCTGTGTTTCAGCAACGGATTGAGATTCACAAACTACGTGATGGTGATAATTTAATATTAGGATTCAGCATTGGAGGGGGAATCGACCAAGATCCAGGCCAGAATCCTTTTTCTGAAGACAAGACAGACAAGGTGAAAAATCACAATTTGTAAAATTATTAGAGGAAGGCATTTTCCTCCTTTGTCTTTCTGAGATGACTCTTCTGACTTTTAAGTATGTCACAGGGAATCTATGTCACACGCGTGTCTAAAGGTGGACCTGCAGAGGTGGCTGGTCTCAGGATGGGAGACAAAATCATGCAGGTGAGAGATCCAATCCTGTCACCCAAGAATATGTGTCTTAAGTCTCAGGGGTGTCTTTGTAGCAATCGGCAAAAATACATTGTATGGGTGAAAATTATTGATTTTTCTTGTATGCCCAAAATCACTAGGATATTAAGTAAAGATCATGTTCCATGATGATATTTTGTACATTTCCAATCGTAAATATATAAAAACAGATTTTTTTTGATTATAATATGCATTGCTAAAAGTTCATTTGGACAACTTTAAAGTTATCTCAGTCTTTTTTTTTTTTGCACCATCAGATTTTCAAATAGTTTTATCTCAATCAAAAATTGCCCGATCCTAATTAGACATAAATCAATGGATTCAGCTTTCAGATAATGTATACATCTCAAATTTAGAGACAAATGACGCTTAAGACTGGTTTTTTGGTCCAGGGTCACATATAAGAAATAATCTGTGATTCCTAGCAGTGATGGAGTTTTTTTCAGGTCACAAAACCAAGTGATTCCTGATTTTACTGAATGATCCTCCACTAGAGGGCGCTGTGGCATCATTATCTATTTTTTTACCCAAGAAAGCGACAGTCTGTCATTATTTACTCACCTGGCATCCTGCAGACTTCAGTTCCAACCCCAATCAAACGCACCTGCCTGTCATTATCAAGTAACCCTCAACAGCTTCATTAGCTCAGGTGTGTTTGACTGGAGTCTGCAGGACAGTAGCTCTTCACACCGCAAGCTCATCTCATCTCAGCATATTTACTAGGGGTGTGCACGGATAGTCGAACATTCGAAAATTCGTTCTGCTCTAATTATTCGATAAATAAAAATTATATTTGAATTTCTCAAAAAAAAAAAAAAAAAAAAAATCACAATTAAACCAAATTTGGTCACTTTCTGTGATTCTCCACGCATATTTGAAGATGTATGCAAGCAAAAACTATTAAATGAATGAATAAGGGGCCGTTCACATATCGTGCCTAAAAACACGTGGAAAACGCTAGGTGCGCAGTTTTCTCCTTTCCAAGGCGCTCGGGCAGAAGCGCTCCTGAGGCGTTTGCCAATGACGCGATCTCTCCATGAAGACGCAGAAATTTCAGCAAAGGATAAATGGATTTGCAGCACAAAAATAATCGCTTTCAGTAGCTCTGCTACTAAATTTATTTCAAAATGGCAATCCATGTACAGCTATGAACAGCTGTTCCTTCATCTTAGCTGAGCTTTCAATGTTGGTCTTGGAAAGGATGAAGCTGATTGGTTAATTCTTGTCACATGACCCGCGGTGCGCTTGCGGCTCTCTGCAAATCTGAGATGTTTTCAACTCGATGCAGTGCAGACGCGCCTGGAAGAAAACGGAGCGCCGACATTGGAAATAACGAACTTGAACGCGCAAAAGACGCAATATGTGAACGGCCCCTAAGAACTGCGGTCTTCTACAGTACTTCAAATATGCCGTGGAGAATCACAGAAAGTGACCGAATTCAAGAACACTTGCAGCATCTCTCAAGCAACGAATAAACACCACTAACTTGGAGAATACAGTGAAAACTCCTCTTCTCGCGTCTGCCCTAGACCCTCGGCACAACCATCTCAGGTTTCTCGATGAAAACATGAGAGAAGTAAGAAAAAAAAAAACTTTTTTGAACATTATCAGAACATTTTCCCTGATGCGGGTGGTGCGTCACCAACGATGAAGAGGATGCAATGCCCACTCGTCGGAAAAGGTTGAGCCAGTTCTTCAGCGATGATTACAGAGAGTCCGGCCGAGACGAGTGGGGACAGTTCTTGCTGGAGCCATGTATTACACCAGATGAGGATCCCATTCAGCGGTGTAACGAAAACATGAAGCGCTTCACAAAATGTATTCGCTTAGCACACCGTTATTTGTGTGTCCCGACAACGTCTGTGCCGTCAGAGCGCGTTTTCTCCGCGGCCGGCCTTATTGTTAACAGACTTAGGAGCCGACTTTCCCCCAATCATGTTTACATGCCCGTGTTTCTTAACAAGAACATGTAAAACAATAGAAAAAAAGATTGCTGACAGTTTAAAAGTTAAGCATAGGCTACGTTCTACAATAGCCTAATTGCTGCAGGCTGCTTTACGTTTTTTCTTTGTTCACTTTTATTATTATTTTTTTTTGCTTTTACTCTGTACTTTTGTTTGTTTGCACGCATTGTTAAAGGTTTTCAGCTACAAAACTCGCTGTGTAATGTTCAGCTTGTTCAAAATGACGGAAACAATAAATGTTGCTGAAAAATAACGTCTGAATATTCGAATATTCGTTTTTTGTGAGCTCAAATATTCGAATCTGATATTTGCGGAAAACGCCCGTCACTAGTATTTACACTGGGAAGGGTACAGCGTCACTGCAGCGGCTCCAAAGCTCACACTTGAGGTTTCATGTTTCACTTTTTCCATCTGCTCTTGATATTAACTATTGCGTGACCACATTCAAATGTGGCCATAGATCAAGCCAAGTTGTCCGCTCTGCATTTTTCACTTCAACAAACAGTATTTGTAGCATGACTCCCATCCAATAATTGCAAGAGCTTTGTCACTTTTAATGGGAAACTAAGTCGCCATGTAGTAAATGATGTGTTTGATAACAGATTGCATGCAATGAAACAGCATCATCTAGAGTTTCATGACTGAAATAGATACTTATTTAGAGATGCAACGTTAATTTCCAATATTAGGAAGCTGCAGACTCGGAGCCTGCTGCATCTACAGTCCTGCACCCAGAGTCCCACAGAGTCCCACATTCTCTGTCCCCATACGATCTGTCTAAACCCCTGTGTCGGTTAGAATTAGGGGCGGGGTTAGGTGTAGGTCATTCATACAAATTCATACCTCCTAATATATGTACGGATTGCCGTAAAATCGGGTAGCAAGGGGTCTGGGAATGCGGGACTCTTCACTTCATACTACTCTTATTAATTTCAGGTGAACGGCTGGGACATGACTATGGTGACACACGATCAGGCACGAAAGAAACTCACCAAGAAGAATGAAGATGTGGTCAGGCTTCTCGTCACTAGAAAATCCCTGGAGACTGTAGTCAGACAGTCCATGATGCAACACTAATGCAGATCTGAAACACTAGATCTAATTGAATGTCTTTATTGGTTAATCACATGGTTAGAGCATGTTTTAACTAATGAAAAAACAAACAGCCTCCCTCAGCCAAAGAGTGATGCCAGGAAACCCTTTACGCTCGGTATGGACTAACAAGGACTAGTTAAAGATCATTGTAATGTATTGAACTCTAACTGAACCTGTGTGTGTGTGTGTGTGTGTGTGTGTGTGTATGTATGATCGCTCTCAGAGTACAATCTTAAGATTGTGGTTTGCATTCCAGAATTTGTTACACTAATTTCAATTTAGCAACAGTTTATACTACACTATCTTTAGCACGTATACTCCTGAATGTATCTTGGAGTTTATAAACTCCATATCATTTCATTCATAGATCTCAAGGGCTACAGTGACTTGTGGTTGCCTAATTTCTCTTTAACACTTACACCTACATATACACCCATTAATTAATGAATTGATTAATGTGGGAAACAGCCAACATACAGTTGTTCTTAAATGACCACTAATTTTGCTTTTTTTTTTCCTCTTCATCTTATAACTATGTTTTTTGTATTTAATTAGCCTAATGATGCTATTGAAATATCATCCTGAGATAAACGGCTCATTCTAGTTTTTTTCACCATTGAATACACTGCAGTTTTGTATTTAGCAAAAAAAAAAAAACAATTCCATCATTTTTCCTGTTTTGAAAATGTTTATGATACAGATATTTTGTGGCGTTTGATTGTAAGAAGATATATTTTCACGTAAGCGAATAAAGTAATCTTCCAACACATGGTTTGTGTGTCTTAATAATCTAAATGGAGAGAGTTTGCTGTCTCAGCTCTGATGTCTAACGAGTCTCTGATTGGCTTTTTGTGTCCGGCTGATATTGTCTTCACATTAAGCTTGAAGATAGTTACATTTCCGAGCACCAAATCTCTTTCCTGACCTTCTGTTGTTTGTGCAGGCAGTTTTGGACTTCAGGCTACAGTAACAGATTCTATACCTTTTTTTCTGATAGTGTTTAAGTGTGAATGTGTAAACACACAAATGGCATTCTGCAAATCATATCAAGTATGCATCAAGATTTTATCCAACCACCACACAGAGCACATTAAAATTGAACGTTTTTATTGAATAAATATTTTAGTGAACTTAGACTGATAATTAAAATGATATGCAACATCTTAGGAAATTATGTATGAATAAAATGTAATGTTTTAATAAATTCATCTTTGTTTAATATGCCTTAAAATAAGAAAAGAAATACACGGTTTTGGACACAAAAATAAGATTTTAGATTTATTATTATTATTATTTAGATTGTAACTTTTCTTTGTTATTTTGAAACTACAATTTATGCACAGTGCTTGACAAAAGGAACCATTTTTTCTAAACTCAGGAAGGCTGCATATATTTGATATAAACAGTAATTTTGTGAAACATTACAATTTGAAATAAATACTATATAAATATATTTTAAATTGTAATTTCTGTTATGCAAAGTGGATTTTCAGTGCCATTTCTTCTTTGGTCTTCAGTGTCACATGACAATTTATAATTTTATCATTATGAAGCCTACTAACTAATGACATAATGATTTGTCACTGTTTAGCTAATTTGTAATAAGAACACTTACAGCCTTTACAAAAGTAAACCCAAACCTTTAATAGTTTTATTAACTGCATCTAATGTGTTTCATGCTTGTTTCTCAGCAGCTGAATATATAATTACGGTGTCTAAATGAAGAACATGTATGCAGTGTACACACACACACACTCTGCATGGCAGGCTCATTGTGTTACCGCAGCTATGCTGCTCTCATCTCTCAAAAATGTGAACAATGCGCTGTTTTGTGTTAAAGCCATATTTCCAGTCCTTACACTCCCTGAAGAACAGATACACACATTTTCAGTTGTATTATTTTGCATATATTTTCTCCCATTGTAAATAACTGCAAGTTGCCATTTAGAGAGCATTGGAGATTTAGTCTGAATGAACAGAACACAGTGCTAAAAGATCTGGTTGATTATTAAAATCAAGAAATATAAACAGAAAAACATTTGGTCTTATTCCTAATAAGAAAACTCTCTTTTTCATACCCTTCGGTGAATTAGTTCTAATTAATAATCATTTCTACAAACAAGCGCTGATATTTTAAGCTAATAAAAAAGTTTTACTGGAAAGTTAAGTTCAAGCAGTTGGCATTACACTCAGACGCAAAGAAATAAAATGGAGTCATGGTTCAGGTTAGGGTTTAATTGCTTGACAGGAATGTTTTCCCAAGAATAACAGAGAATGTTGATATAGTGAATGTGTCCTGGCTGTATAAATCACGTTCATGAATGTAATCTGCAACCATTCAATTATACAGGAGCTGGTCATATAATTGGAATATCATCAAAAAGTTGATTTATTTCACTAATTCCATTCAAAAAGTGAAAATTGTTTAATATATTCATTCATTACACACAGACTGATATATTTCAAATGTTTATTTCTTTTCATTTTGATGATTATAACTAACAACTAAGAAAAATCCTCTCTAGGTTACGTATGTAACCCTAGTTCTTCGCGGGACAAGACGCTGCGTCGAAAACGCTTTGGGGAACGCGTTTAGCGTGAGTGACTCTGGATATCATATCCAATCTTGATTATAGAATAGCGTGATGTCACGGGCGGGGTGATGTAAGCGACCAGGAAGCTATAAAGGCATGAGCCGCGCAGCTGGCTTCAACTTTGAGTACCAGCAAGCGCCAGCAGGGGTGCCGGGGGTATGGCCTCGAGACGCAGCGTCTCTTTCCCTCGAGGAACTAGGGTTACATACGTAACCTAGAGACGTTCCTCTTCAGGAACTCGAGCTGCGTCGAAAAACGCTTTGGGGAACGAGTACCAACGCTGCCAGACTACCAAACCCCTGCCTAGTGTGTATCAGAAGAGCACAGCTTAGGACGAGAAGACTCAAGTGCCCTGGAGTGACTGGCATGTCTAACCCATAGAATCTTGCAAAAGTTGGAGTCGTGGACCACCCCACAGCATTGCAGATGTCCAGCATGGACACCCCTGCTAGAAAGGCCTTGGCATACCCCGTGTAGAGTGAGCCTTGGCTCCCGACAGCGGGGGACGACCAGAGGACTCAACGTGGCGTTGATAGTCTCAACTATCCAACGACTAATTGTCTGCTTAGAAGCAGGAAACCCCTCTTAGGGGGACAGCAGCATGCAAGCAATTGGTCCATTTTTCTCCACAGGACAGCTCTGTGGATGTATGCATCCAGCGCTCGAGCTGGACACACACAATTTAGCTTCTCTTGGTCGGGCTCCCGAAAGAGAGGAGGACAGAAGGCCTTATGCACTACAGGTTGTGGTGTGATAGAGGGCACCTTAGAAACATATCCCGCTCGAGGGTATATGAACACTTTGGTCATGCCAGGTGCAAAATCAAGATAGGTAGGGGCCACTGAGAGGGCCTGTAAATCTCCTACTCTCATCAGAGAGATAATGGCCAACAGAAAGGCGGTTTTACCATAGTGTCCAGTCCCAGAGGAGCTGGATGAAATAGAGAGAACCAAAGGGGACATTGAGATGTCTCTTGACTCGCAAAATGTCTACTTGAGCCCTGCCAAAAACTCTCCATATCTGCGTCACCACCTCGGGGTGAAGCCTCCATTCCCCGGGCCTCGGCCCCTGCCTCGACAGTATGTCTGCTCCCTTATTTAGTTTCCCAGTAATATATACTGCTCTTAATGAGAAGAGTTTGCTCTGGGACCACACAAGGATCTGGTGCACCAGCTTGTACAAGGGGCGCAAGCACAAACCTCCCTGGTGGTTGATGTAAGAGACCACCGATGTGTTGTCGGTGCACACCAACACATGGTGACCCCTTAGGTCTGGGAGGAAGTGCTTCAGTGCACGATAAACTGCTAGAATTTCTAGACAATTGATATGTCATGTCAGATGGTGACCGCTCCAAAGACCACAGGCAGGGTGGCCAATCATGACAGTGAGGGATGCATCCGTCGCTAGTATTACATGGCGACAAGGAGCTCCCAGCACCGGGCCCCGATTCAAGAACCAAGGTTTCTTACACACGTCTAAGGCACAGAGGCAGCGCCGCGTGACCTTGATAGTGTGTAGTGGATTGCCCCTCGGTGAAAATCCCTTGGTCTTGAGCCACCACTGTAGGGGTCTCATGTACAGCAGGCCCAGAGGTATCACGTTGGATGCAGCTGCCATCAGACCCAACAATCCTTGAAATTGTTTGACAGTGAGTGGCTGACCTTCTCTGACTCTCTCGACTGAGATGTGGATTGACTCGATACAAGCAGGGGACAATCGTGCCTGCATCGCGGTCGAATCCCATACTACGCCTAGATAGGTGGTTCTCTGAATCGGAGAAAGTACACTCTTCTTGGCATTCAGTCTCAAACCCAGCTCCCCCATACTTTATGTGCGAGAACGACATCTCGATGCCGAGCCGCAACCTGCTCTGACTGAGCTAACATCAACCAATCATCGATATAGGTGAGAATGTGGATGCCCTGCATGCGCTGGGGAACCAGAGCCGCGTCTACACATTTTGTGAACTTGCGGGGTGAGAGTGCAGGGCCGAAGGGAAGTACTCGATATTGGTAGGCTTGGCCCCCGAAAGCGAACCTCAGAAACTTCCTGTGTTGTGGAAGGCTGGATCAGGGCGGTTCTTTTAGATTCAGGAACTCAAGGAGAAGATGCTGAACTAAGAGTCTTAAAATAACCCTAAGATTGCACCTGGCCTTCGGCCTTGAATTTCCATCCATCAAGATCCTCTGATTCGAACTGGTCTTTCTCATCAACTCACTTCAGCAGAGACCTACTGGAGCCCCAACGTGCCTCAGGACTCTTTTTCAAAAAGCAGAAGGGGCAAGTATCAAACTTAGTCTTATTAATAGATACATTAAGTATCATATGCACCTTTTAAAAAGTTGTGTTTGAACTAAGAAACTGATGTTACCTTCAGGCTGTAGATCTACTGAATATAAAATTGTAAGATACCTTCATGTTATTTTGTGCATCACCCTTCTCTTTACTGCTTAAGCTTTAACCCTTGGACTATAATGCAATAAGAGCTTGTTCAAATACTGAGGTGCTAAACCACTCAGGGCTTTATAAGTAATAAGCAAGAGTTTCCAGTGCAGTGTTGACAGAACCGAGTTAATATGGTTATACTTCCTGGTTCTAGTAAGAACTCTAAACAAAAGGTGCGTTCCATTCGACCGTAAGTTTACTGCGAAGAGGACTTCACAGGGTATTCCATCTTAAGTGAGATTCCAATCCGAAGGGAGCGAACATGTTCAGTTCGAAGGGCACTGCGCACGGCACACGGGATCATAGACAGTAAAAGAAATGGACACAGCGACCCCATTGGAACTCAACTGAGACAAGTGAAGCCCATTTTTAGCGTTTTTTAGCACTTCCGTTACTGACGCGCAGACTCAAAAGAAGCTTGACAACGTCAGCAACCTGTCTGACAGATGTAAATCTTCTAGTAGCTGTGCGTGCAAACTGCCATCGTTAATCTTGCAGAGACGGCGAGCTTGAGCGGGGAGTTCTTTGTCGTGAGTGAGCAGGAGTAAGTATTCTGATTAATTATTTTGTATAGTATTTTAAAATGTAACGCCACTACGCCATATTAAGTTAATTGCCTGCGAGCTTCTCCTCCTGTCTGTACGGTAATGCGACAGAGAGTCGAGTGGTTATGACGCAATAGTTAGCCTATTTTTTACAAAAACTGTTTCTACGGGGCCATAATGTAACATAGAAGGTAATGGAGCCCTTTATACATTGTCGTATATCTTTAGAAATAAATAATGGACAAACGGAGTCTTTAAACGCCTCAGATTTAAAGTTATGTCAAAGTCAAAGTGACTCCAAAATGAATGGGATGTCAATGGGAATGCTAACGCAAGTGAAGTTCTGCTAAAAGATGGCAGCACGCAGCCGACTTCAACTTCCGGTCGACTTCCTTGCCGCCTGCACGGAATAAGGGATCATTGATACATCACGTCACAGGAAGTGGAATGCGATTATCCTCCAACTGTCATTGTGCGTAGCACGTCATCACCAGTCAGAACGGCCGTCTTCGCTGTCTTCGTTCATATTCATTACGGATTTTAAAAAGGTATGATAATGTAAAAGCGACTAGAAGCAGATGAGGCTCTACCATTTTTCTTTATTTTACTTTATTTACCTCAGTGTTTACTATGCGGCTGTGCGCGGGAAGAAGGCGCATGAGACCGCTATGCAATTATATGACCATTTATTAAAAACACATATATACACAGTAAACCAAATAAAAGTTTATTTTCATATTTGCATGACAGTTACAGCAGGGCTTAAATTCTGTTAATAGTCAGGTAATAGCAGCAATAGTCAATTAAAGTGTATATTAAACATACGTTTTTCATTATATAGTACTCAATGTTTTTTCTTTTTTTATTGTATAGTGTACATATTTTAAATGTGATTGTAAATAAAAATTAAAATATTAATGTAGTCCTATATATTTATGTTATATCATAATCTGCGTGACCCCATCATTGACTTCCTTTGATGACGTTTGCAGGGCGTTCCAAATGAGCGGTTATTGTCAGTGAAGTCCACTTCAACTGATACTGTGCTCAGGGAGTAGGGAGCAGTGAACACTGCGTAGGGGACCCTGTCGAATGCAATGCACCTATAGTGTTTTAGCAGTCACCCTTAACCAGTACCACTTTAAGTTAGTGAAGGAGACTGAATAATGAATATTGCAGCCTCTCAGACAAAAAATATATTTTTTTTTATTTAAAGAGATTTACATATTAGTCTGTTTTATTCTAAGTTAGATGGTTTAAAAAAAATTAATAGTAAAAGTTAGGCTTTTTCTGTGGTGATTTGCATGTGATTACACTGTGTGCTCCTGAGCGTGACCTAAAACATGGCAGAATCCAACTCTGCGTAACATAGATTCCAATCGGAAACAATATTGTCAGGAAATGACACCTCTGGCCATTCTGTTGGGTCATTTTTCTAGTCACCAATATCATACGGACAGTCCGATCCAATACGGCTCAGTTTTATCCGTATGTTGCTCTGTCAAGTGCCAGAAATTATGTTAGGCCATTCTGAGTCAACACCATGCTTTTCCAATGAAGGACTGTTCCCTTTCAAGAGGGTAACTCAACATTTACGTCAGTTATACCATATATGGGAACTCCTCCCTTCTCCACTTTCACTGAAATCTTATGGTCTGGAGCTGGCCCATTGATGCGAAGCATGCAAATACTGACAGTCCAAACTTCTTGATGAACTCGTCAGGGATCTTAGCTAGGCCATCACGGAGCTGGACCTTGCTTGGAACGCACCTGACAAGCCTGTGAAAAGTAAGCTGGACTCCTGGTACCTTCAGTCGAGCTGCCACCAGGCCGCATGCCAGGCCATGTTTGCAAACGTGGATGGGGCAGAAGCCCATGTGTATGTGCACATGCCCCTTGTCGAGGAGACTGTTGCCGCGCACCTGTGCCCGTCTTCCTCTGCATGGGGTTCAGAACACAGCCTGCCTTCCAAGCCGTGCAAGTTCATGTCCCCCCTTGATGTACAAAGCCTATTCTGCTGCAGGGTAGGCAGTTTCTGCTCTTCATGCCAAGACTATACTTCAGGTGTTCGAGGCAAAACTGCTTCAATCCCTCGAAGGTGATGCTGTTGGCGCTGACATCATCAGGAATCTGCAGGCGGCAACTGATCTCACGCTGATGGCTACTAAACACTCTGCTCAAGCCATTGGCCGTTCCATGGGGTTCATGGTCATCCATAAAAGGCACCTGTGGCTTACCCTAGCTGACCTGAAGGATGCTGACTGCAAGATGCTCTTAAACACTCCAGTCACTCCTTTCGGCCTCTTAGGTGACATCATTGGAGTCAGTCACCATGGAGTCAGAAGTGCGCCAAGGCGATGAGCCACGTCATGCCCCATCACTCACTCCATCTGTCGTCTACGAGGTCCCGCTCTCCTTTGGCACCTCACCAGGCACAGGGACCAGCTAGACAGCCCGCCGTGGTGCCCTGCCCCGAACCGTACTCTCGTTTCAGCCGAAACAAGCAGTGGTCAGGTCCTGGAAGAAAACATCAGGGTCAGAGGAGTAGCCCTCGCCGCTACTGAGGCTCCAGTCAAAACACGCCATCAGTGGCTACGGTGGCCGTAGAGCTAACTCGTCCGCTGTGTCATTTCCTGGATGCGTGGAGGGTTATTCTGGGCATTTCACGGTGGATACTGGGAATAATTCAGCATAGATATTCTCTTTAGTTCAAAAGCAGACATCCCCGCTTCAGTGGTGTGGTCCCGTCACTGACTTTGCCCCAAAACTTTCCCATTCTGAGACAGGAAGTTCTCAGTCTGCTTGAGAAAGAAGTGATAGAGCGTGTCCCTCTGAGCGAGCAGGAAAGAGGGTTTTACAGCCACTACTTCACTAATTTGGATACGCTGGGACTGCGTGTGAATATCCAGAAGAGCGCGTTTTTACAGAGTCAGACTATAACATACTGTATCTGGGATTATGTTTGGACTCGATGGCGATGCGAGCCCATCTCTTTCAAGAGCGCACAGAGGCAATTTCATAAACTCTGGGCCATTTCAGAGCAGGCAGGTCGGTTTCAATGAGGGAAATTCAGAGGCTCCTGTGACTGAGGGCGGCGGCTTCTTCAGCGTGCCATCAGGGTCTGCTGCATATGAGGCCGCTACAGTTAAAAACAATGGTAGTTTGTGGTTTATTATCTTATCGATTATAACAGATCATCCAAAAAATAGTACGATGGCAAATTTGCATATATTAATCATCTACCTTGTGTTAAAAAAAGGAATAAGATGGATATAGCCATTGTAGTCCAAATAAATAAGGTATTTTAATTTATTTGAAACCAGTGCTTAGTTTGTTGTTCATTGTTCAATGTGGTGATTATAAAACCAATAAAACCCTTTTTTTACTACTGTACTAGGATTTCTAGTTGTGTCCTCTTTAGGAAGGCCAAACAAAGTAGTTTTGCTTTCGCAGTGAAACACACAATGTCTCCATGACTGGGCACCGACAGCAACTACAGCAAGAAAAAAAGTTATGCCAACTTTTCTTGAAAATTTGGGTGGTGTTATGTAAATCTACCCACACAGTGACGTAGACAAGTGGGGGAGTGTTTAAACGAGGTGTTTTAGGAGGGTGTGGATAAGTCTAAACTTTAGTAGAAAATATCTCTTTGGATTTGAGACTTTGAGTCTTTGCAACTTCACAAACAGCTTGTAACACTCCAAAGAGAACGAAAAAAAATAATAATCACATCATATAACCCCTTTAAAATCATCAGGGTCATAAATTCAGACAGGATTGGAACGATTGGAAGTAAGTGAAGACAAAATAAAAAATTTGAGGTGAATCCAGAGGCAAAAAGGGAACCAAGTTTTAACCAAACCTTTAAACCTTATTTGTAATGTTGCATCGGATCCCTAAAATAATAACACAGTATGATTTCAGTTAAAAACGTAATATTTTAATTGTCTTAGGTACAGATACTCACCACAGAAACAAAACTACATACAATTGAGTGCTGCTATGTATTCATGTTCTACCACCACACTATAAATAGCAATAAACTCAAATATTTTAACACTAGTATAAATATTATTCCAAAAAACACCTGGTTTTCAGGTGATTCTATGAGTAAAGTCAATGTTTAAAGTCCACATTCATGATGGTTGATGCCTGAGAATCAGCACTGTAGACACACACACACACTTTGGTTCTAAACACCAACGTAATAACTGCTCAAGTTAAAAGATTTTTTTACTTTGTAAACCATAACCTTGGCTTAGTGTATAAATACAAAAATGCATAACTGACAAATAAGCTGCGTACAGGTAAGGCATAGTGCATGTTGGCAGATCCTTTATGGAAAAAATAAGTGTGTGACCTGATCGCAGCAGATTAACAAATATGACAAGCACTGTTGTACTCAAATTCAAGTTACAGAATGCTGGATATAAAAGGTCAACTGATCACTCTTTAGTTGTCAGGCAGGATTGGCGGAAGTAAATTAGCGATATTACAAGTCTGCACATATTCAAATGCATGTGAACTGTAAAAAATTGTGCAGTAAGAATAAACAGGATTCACAAGTATAAATGATCAATAACTGCATAACCATCATGATTTTTGTGATACATGTGCTGACTTATATGATGTCATCCTTTAGTAGGAGCCTGAGTTGTACATTGTTTTTTGACAGTGATTACATGTGGCTTGTATAACATTGGAGATGGACACGAATATCTAAACCCATTTCAATTCGTTTTCCTGATAAGATTGTGAACATCAAAAAACAGAAATCAACAAATCATTTTCTGCCTTGTCTCGAGGACACACAATTTTGTTTCTTATTACATACAAGGATTCCATGACAGTAAATGTAAACATTCGTTCTGCAACATGGGAAAAAATAATAATTTATAAAGACAGTTGTAGTAACAACATCTACTAATACATGCTCCAGAATGCATTTAAAAACTGAATGAAAGAGACAGCGAAAGAGTACAATAAGTTAGCCCAGTCTCTCTAAAAGGGCAAGGCCTGAAGGCCAGGACCTGTGACATAATGCCATGTGCACAGTTCATGCAGGCCAGGTCAAGGCCAGCTTTATTTTTAAGGGCAGCGGTGCCGGATCTGGCTGGATGAACATCAGTGGCACTGGTTGTTTAGCTCAGCTTCTCCAGGTAGGCAGAGAGCAGAGGCTGAGGAGGGAGGAACTCTTCCTGTTTGTTGACCACCTCTGTCTGTCGAGCACCATCACAGTCAGAGCCTGCAGAAGATCACACACTCTGGCTCACACAAAACTGTCATTACATATGGGTCTTTCTACTGTTGTAGAAATTAGTTATTTTAGTATAGCTTTTTTTTGTCATTATATATGTTTTTTTTTTATCTATATCGTTTTTATGTATGCATGTGCATATTAATTTATTTTTATTTTAGTTGTAGTTATTTCAGTACAACAAGCAAAAGATAAGAAATGTTGCTTTAGCAAGTAACTGAAATAAAAATTAGTTTAAGTTTTATTTATATATATTTATATTTATTTATTATAGTTAACTAAAAGTTAAAAAAAATTATTTATTTAATATACATATATACATATATATATATATATACACATATTTATTTATTTTTTTATTTATTTTTTTTGTTTTACTTTTTTTTTTTACTTTTAGTTAACTATAATAAACAATGGTAGAAATTACTGTAGTGGAAAACTCTGTTGCTCACATCTAAATGGCAGGACCAGGATTTATTAAAATGTCGAATTAAATATCACAGTATCACAATATTTGAGGGGCCATTTAAATTTGTAAGCAGTGTTAATGTGTTCAGACAGGATGTTAAAATGTTTTTTTTTTTTTTTTTTTTGATAATACTGAAAATGAAAGCACAAGATTAAAACCAGCATTTTGAATTTGTAATGTCCTCCTCCAAAAATCTGGTCCAGTATTAGTGGCATGAAGTGTAACATCAATGACAGAAGAGTACTGAAGGTTATCCAATTATAAGTGAACCACAACAGGTTTAATGTGTATAATTGATATAAACTTAATTAGGAACCTTAACAAATCAAAATTCACACTAGCCTCATAAGAAAGCAACCATAAATGTCCAATGTTTGAATAATGTAAAACTTGACTCACTAGCAGAGGTCAGAGCCATGTACTGACAGACAGCATGAAGCAGAAGTCGCTCATAACTGAAGAAACACAGATACATCCAGATCAAACCGTGGCACCCTATTCATACCCTAACATGATGATTTCTGAAACTAAATCTCAAGCATGCATGTATTACTAGTTAGCAGTGGTCTGAATTAGTCTGTGGAAGTGAAAGATGCATTAAGTGTGGTAGTCTGTGCACCTGCTGCTGAGTTTGGTTATGTAAATTGAGTGTGGATGAGCCATGAAGAATCCCAGTAGACTGGACTCCAGACCCTCCAACACTCCCTTAAACAGAGGAAGCAGCAGAACAGATATCAGACAGAAAAAAAGAGTGACAGGACAGGAAAAAATGATATGGGGAAATAAAAGATCAAGCAAATGACAAAGAGAGTCACCATGGGAATCTGTCTGCGTCTCAGAGTCACACGCAGCCGCCGATCAATTCTCTGAAAACATTCCTGAGCGCTGAAGGCAGGATTTACTGCTCAAAAGAAAGGAAAATACATTTCACTATAATAAAATATAGAATAATCCATGCTTCATTGAATTAATAAAAATGAAGCATGCAATTTTTTATATTGACAGAGACCAATACTGTGGCACAAGCAACACATTGCTCTGTTTGGATGAGCGTCCTGACACATTAATATACACATTAAAAATATGATAACATTTTATTTCCAATTTTTATTTAGGTTTCTTGAAGGTCAAACAAGCTTAACTTAACTTAAACCATAACTTATGTGCTAGATGTACAGTGGCATGCAAACGTTTGGGAACCCCTTTCAGAGTCTGGGAAAATGTTGATAATTTTAACAAAATAAGTTAATAAAATAAAATTCATGTTATTTTTTATTTAGTACTGTTTTATTTATATTTTTACATAAAATCTGTTTATATTTAGAAAAATAAAATAGAAAAAAATAGCTGAAATTATTAAAATAACCTCATTCAAAAGTTTGGGAACTTATTGTTTTGAGATGGTTGTTCATGAGTCCATGGCTCTGAACAGTTAAATGAGCTTTGTTCTCAGCTCTGACTGAGGTGCTCTTAAACACAGCGCCAAACCCCTAACTGCAGCACACATCTGCTCCGGGTGTGTGTGTGTGTTCACTGATGTTTGTGTGTGTTCACTGCTGTGTGTGTGGACTTTGGATGAGTTAAATGCAGAGCATGAATTCGGAGTATGGGTCACCACACTTGGTTGTATGTCACTTCCTCCATGTCCTGCAGATTCTTCAGCTTTCCAGCATCGTTTGCATATTTGAACCCTTTCCAGCCGTGACTGTATGATTTTGAGATTCATCTTTTCACACTGAGGACAATTGCGGGACTCAAACACAACTATTAAAAAAGGTTTAAACATTCACTAATGCTCCAGAAGGAAACAAGACGATTTAAGAGACGGGGTGAAAACATAAAAAAAAATATATATATATTTCTTCTTATTTTGTTGAAATATAATTTTTTCCCATTTAGTACTGCCCTTTGGAAGCATCAGAAGATACTTGCATGTTTCATAGAAAACAGATTAAAGAGGTCATATGACGCTTTTTTAAAGATCAATATTTGGTGTATTTGGTGTAACAAAATATGTTGAGATGTTTAATGTTCAGAAAACTTATTTTTCTATTACTCTACATTATTGTAGATCCTCTATGCGGAGCCTCTCTCAAACGTGTCATTTTCTTCTAAGTCCCTCCTTCTGACGAGAGCAGTCTGCTCTGATTGGCCAACTGACCCAGTGCATTGTGATTGGCTGAATACTGCAAGCACTCGTCGGAAATGTAAATCCCCTTTCCATAATCACAAGCTTCATCTTTTAAAATAGATGTAAAGACAGTTAATAATGTCCTTAAGTTTACCATCAGTTCAAGCCCTAATGAGAAACAGTCATGTGACAGACAGTGATGAAGCTCATATGTGTTTGCAGTACACAAGACACGGACAGTTAAGACAGCTGACTTCACTGTGTTGACCCTGGGTGCTTCTCAATATCCCTCCTCGTCCCCTTGCTCCTCCGTCCTCCATCCTATGACCCATAAAACCGAATCGAGCACAGCCATCTTAAAGGACAACTCAATTCTCTAATTGCACCACGAGGAGGCGAGGATCGAGGAGGCGAGGATCGAGGAGGCTTCATGAGGAGCGATGAGCGAGGATAAATATGTGTATCCTATGCAGAAGTCTTTTATCGACTTAACGTGACGCACATATAAATTCTCCTCCCCCTTCACATCTGTTGTATTAATTTTTATTTATATTTTTCCTTTTTACTTCAAATAAACCATGCAGGTCATATATTTAAAACAGGGCATCTTGCTTTATTAATATTTATTATGAATGTCTTAATTAACAAACTTTAACAACATAAGGGCAGATCCCTTTAATCACAGCTGAGGACACTTTTAAGTAACGCTGAAGGGAGTGAGGATAAATCATTTCACTTGATTCAAGTCCTCCATCCTCACGTCTTTTCCTCGCATCCTGAAGAGGTGGAGCTAAGACACGAGGAAAGTAAGAGAGGAAAGAAAGCGAGGAAAGGAAACAAGGATGTACAAATAAGAATTGAGAAGCACCCCCTGTCTCTCTCTCTCTAACCACACACACACGTTCGCGCTAAACTAAACTAAACGACATACTAACTACATACTAACATTAGCTGATTCAACAAGTGCCAGATTGTCACAGCAAAGTCAGAATGAGCTCCCCTCCTGGTTTCACGAAACAGTCGTCATTTTAGATACACACAGCATCTCCCTGACATGACTGCTTCAACACTAACTGCGGTTACTGAAATCACGTCTTCTTTCTTTGCTGAACATTTGGGCGGCATTACGCACATATTTCCACATCATGATGTAGACATGTGGGGGCGTGTTTGCCATGCCCCCCTAAAACAGCTCATTCAGAGTCTTAACTTTGATAAAGAATATCTCTTTGGAGTTGAGACTTTAGTCTCTGCGACTTTAGAGATCTTCTTCATGCACTAAGAGCTTGTAACACTCCAAAGAGAAAGGAAAATTTTAATCGCATCATATGACCCCTTTAAGAAAAATGTACCTTGATCTTCAAATTCAAAAAGTTTTCACCCCCCGGCTCTTAATGCATCGTGTTCCATTTTCACAGATTCTGCACAGTTCCCAAACATGTCACTGTATGCCAGGTCAATGTTATAAATAGGGATGAGAACCGAGAACCGGTATTTTTTATTTTTTTGGACCGTAATTGGGTCGATACCGGAGTACCGATAAAAAGTGAAAGTGAAAGTCGTGACATTTGCCAAGTATGGTAACACATATTGAGAATTGGTGCTCTGCATTTAACCCAGAGAAGTGAACACACCGTGAACACACACACACAGCAGTAAGAAGTGAACACACCATGAACACACACACACACAGCAGTAAGAAGTGAACACACCATGAACACACACACACAGCAGTAAGAAGTGAACACACCGTGAACACACACACACAGCAGTAAGAAGTGAACACACCATGAACACACACCCGGAGCAGTGAACACACACACACACACACAAAATATGAAAGTCACTTGGGACCAGCAACTGTTTAGTTTCCCATATTCTCAAAATAGCTTTTTATGCTCAACAGAAGAAACTTCAGGTTCAGGTTTAAAACAACTTGAGAGCGAGTAAATTATGATACAATTTTAAAGAGAAAAGAGAAAAATAACTCACTGCTCTTGACTTAAGAACATTAATACAGTTGCTAGAGTTCAGCATTAATAAAATAATTTGAAATTTTCAACAACTTTTCACTTCATATCTTTCCGCACCAAATAGTATCGATAACAGTATCGATAAGTATCGGTATTGATAAAATGTAAACGATACCCATCCCTAGTTATATGTGAAGCCTTAATTAAAGCTGTTCATCATATAGAGTGATTTTGTGACTGTCAATTTCATATGGATTACTTTTACGATTTTAATGTGTGAAGATTTTGGTTGCATGGACTTTCAAAGGATGGACAAAAATGATGAGAGAATATAAAAAATATCTTCATTTGTGCTTAACAAAAGTTGTAACTGATGAGCAACTGTCTTTCCTATTAGATGTAAACTGGGTTTGTGTGATTAAATGCTGTCAGACCTTCTCTTTGGTCTTCATGGCTCTTGTCAGAGTGAGTCCTCTGGGCCTCCTCCTCCAGCAGAGCCAACAGTCGCTCTTGCTCCTCCCCAGAACGATTCATAAAATCACTCCAGTACTGAGAGACGTGAGAGAGAGATAACAAGTCAAAACATTCCTTAACTCACAGCAGTTAAAGAAACCTGCTTTACCTCCACATAGTTTCCATTGGTGCAGGCTTCAGTGAAGATGGTGGGCAAGGCTGTTTCATGCCCTTCACCATCCTCGTTAGAGCACTCGTCCCGTTCCAAAAGATTGTCCAGAAAACGAGCTTCACCGAAGCAGAGTTGTTAATATTAAATATTAGAAAAACATAGCTAAAACTCTTTTTTTTCCGAGCCAGACAGCAAAGAGGTTTTTTATATTTATTTTATTTATGCATTTGGCAGATTGCTTTTATCCAATGCAACTTACACTGCATTCAAGATATCCATACACACACACACACACACATATAAATATATACCTCATGCATTCCCTGGGAAACAAACCCATGACGTTGGCGCTGCTAGCACCACACCCTACTGATTAAACTACAACAAGGTGTAGTCACATTTTCTCTGCATTTATCTACATTTACCAGAATTTGTTCTGTAAAATAAAAAAATAAAAAATCTACATATTGCAACAGAAATCAGCTCGTTCTGGAGTTTTGTGCGAGGGCAAAAGATTCTTACTGTTTTCCTGTCGTCTCAGACTCTTCTTGCCCTTGGCTCTGGGAGTGAGGTCAGAGTTACGAATGGCCTGGTTAATAAAAAACTGCTTCTTTTTGGCTGGAGAAGCACGTTTTGCAGGAGAGCTGGGTAGAGACGAGCAGCGTGGCTCATTCAGGCTGCAAGACAAACAGGTATCAGATGCGTCTTGTTTTCACTGAACCATTCTTTATCTCACAAATAAGCTATTTTGCCCAGTTTGTTCATTATATACAATTCTGAATGTGGCTACCAGTACTAAATTGGGATATTGGTCTCAATTAGAAAAATTACAAACATATGCATATGTGCAAAACAGCTAAAGATCCTGCACATGCTTAAATTAATTTGCCATAATGCATCAGTGTATTTTAATGCGGTCTTTCACACTGGATAGCTGTATTGAAACTAGTTTCTTCAGTGGAGACCCACTCCTATGACTTATTTATAGCAACAGCTACAGGCCAGATCTTTTACCATGAAAATAGGTCACAGCTTATCTCTGCAAAAACATATTCAGGTTATAGTTTTGCCTTAAGAGTGCAAAATCAAATTATCTTATATATGTATGATTTTTCCCCCTTTGTTATTGTTTAGTGAAGAAGCTGCCATTGGTCACTAATGAATAAAAAATTATGAGAAACATTTAAGACTGAATAACTTACTAAAACACGGTTTGTGTTCAGTTTACTCAGATTTTTCCAGTTTAAGTAGTTCAATCATAACCTTACTGTAAGTGAGTTACATAATGATCATTTAGCAGAGGAGCTACACATTAATATCACTCATTACACCGCGAACACAGTTTTAAACAAATACATCAGTTATTTTAATAATGTAAAACCGTGAACGCAAAGAAGACTTGAGAGACGTATCTGATGTTTGTTTTTATATTTGGCTAATGAGCTTTACCGGCTAACAAAAACACCTGACGTGTTATGTGCTGAGACAAATCAGATCATTTAAATAGACTTACATTAAATCCTGTTCCTCATTGTTATTGCTATTTAACAAAACCATCTCACAGTCTCTCACAAAAGCACGACAGTGACACAAACAGAAATTAAGAAGGATAAAAGGTCCAGAACAGCTGCTGTAAGCCCTGATGGCTAATGGCTAATGCTAGGGAAAATGGGCGGAGCTTGGGTGACCCTGCAGCCAATAAACATTCTTTGCTTCAACTTGACGTAAGTTTTATTTATATTATATTACATGATTGGTATTCGTATAGATTTTACATTTATTTAACCATTTAATATAAAGTGAGTATCTTGTAACTGGTTACTTTCATTTTTACACAACTTTCTACCTATTCTAGGTAATTATAAATAGTCTTGAAGTGTTACTAGTACAAATCCATTTTAGTATGAGCTCAGAAAAGCTGCATAATAATTATAAAATATATCAACTTACATCCCTATATTTAGGTATTTTATGATATGTTAAGGTCTACATATTAACATATCAAGATCTGGAGAGAGAGAGAACCGTACAAAAATCAGGAAATAAATAAAAACCCATGAAGGAAGATTTTGTGTCTGATACCATCTATCTTATCATTTATAAAGAGGTCTGGGAAAAAGATTTCCTGCCAAAACACATACATGATGCCGTGCATTATCTTCAAGTTTGAGAGTAAGAACAGAGATATACAATCAATGAAGAATTTCAGAATTACCAGGAGATCCAAACTGAATCATTAATTGATTGCTTTTAAAATAAATTACATTCAATTAAAAAAAATAAAAAACGAGTAAATGTAGACGAGGAAGAAATTATGGAGGAACTCCCGGAGCACCTCGTGGATAAAATCCTGGAAGACGGAGGGGGCATTAACAAGTCCATACGGCATCACACAGTACTCATAGTGGCCAGTAGGGGTGATGAAGGCAGTTTTCCACTCGTCCCTCTCTCATATCCGGATGAGGTTGTAGGTGCTGCGGAGGTCCAACTTGGTGAAGACAGTGGCACCACGGAGATGTTCCAGGGCAGCTGGGACGAGGGGAAGTGGATATCGGAATTTGACGGTTATGTTGTTAAGAGCCCGATAATCAATACAGGGGCGTAAGCCTCCATCCTTCTTTTCGACGAAGAAGAAACTCGAAGCAGCAGGGGAAGTAGATGGACGAATGTAACCCTGGGCCAGCGGCTCCTTGATGTACTCCTCCATGGCCTTCTCCTCCGGAATGGAAAGGGGGTAGATCCTTCCTTTAGGCACTGGTTCACCCGGCAGCAGATCGATGGCACAGTCCCACGGCCGGTGTGGAGGCAGCTTGGAACCCCGACATCACTGAAGGGTTTCATTTGGTACTTCGAAGGGAGAATGGCACTCACCATGGGACGAGGAGGACGGACAGGGCATAAAGAGATGATATGCCCCGGGGATGCACAGAAGAGGCATAGATTCTGGGCCAGCGGTCTTTGTCTTTCAGCCGTAGTGAGTCGATAGGAGTCGACTAGCATCAGTTCTTTGGCTGATTCTGGGGAGCTGATGGCCTCTGGTCGGCAGAGTGGCGAGGTGGAATTGGCCTGGCCCTGATGCTCTTCTAAGCACGACTGCATACAGGTGACGAAGCGGATGGAAAGTTGGATGAACCGTTCAAGCCCGATGGTATCCTCGTATGCAGCGAGATGCAACTGCACTCAAGGTTCCAATCCCTGACGGTAGGTAGACAGCAAGGCCTGTTCGTTCCATCCACTGGTGGCCGCTAGAGTCCTGAACTAAAGAGCATATTCATTGACAGACATTTTTCCCTGTTTCAGGTTATACAGCTTCTCACCAATTGACGAGTCCCAACCTGGTCTGCCAAAAACTTCTCGGAAATGGTCGATGAAGCTGGCATAAGACTGGATAACTGGGTTATTCTGAGTCCAAATTGAATCTGCCCACAGAAGTGCTTTACCTTGCAGTTGAGAAATTACGAATTCTACCTCGGATCTTTCGGTTGGGTATAAGTGCGGTTGCATCTGCAGGACAAGCGAGCATTGAAGAAGAAAACCGCTGCACTCCTCCACCGAACCAGAGTAGGGCGCCGGCCTGGCCATGGGAATGGCGTGCATGGCAGGTGAGGAAGTGCTGGCGTCATTGGCGGAAGTGCTCGCTGGAGTCTGGGTTGGGGGTAGTGTTGAGTGTCCTACGTAGTGCATCGGCCAGGTCTTGGAAGGGGTCCGTGAGGCTCATGCTTGTGCTGGGAACTTCTGGAGATCGCTGGAGAGAGGTAAGTAGAGATAGAGTTAGTCCTTAGAGTTAGCATACAAGTAAGACCTTGTTGCGAATGAGACCGGATGCTGACTGGGTAAGTGTGTAGAGTATTTGAAGTGCAGAGGTGATTGGATGATGATGAGGGTCAGGTGGAAGTGCTCAGTACTCAGGTGAGGGCGTGCATTGTGAATGAGTGGAGGTGGAACCTGGCGTGTTTGTAACACCCTTATGGTTATTCCTTATAAACCTATAAAACTAAATTTCCAATGAAAACATGTAATGACCTATACAGAGCCCTGAAATTCGCTTAATGCACCATTTATTAAAATACAGAAAATAGATCAATCAAAACGCAATTTAAATTATAATATTAAGCCAGGGTTAAGCGCATTTACAAATAGTATTAAGAACGTTAAGAGATCGAAATTAAGCAAAAAATGAATATAAACCAATATAAAATATAACCAATAATAATAGTCTAATAATAATAATAATATACAAATATCATGGGGGAAAGACGATCAGTTAATGCACTTACAAGACTGTAGGATGGATACAATTTATTTTCTTGTAGGCCTATTTTATGTAATAAATAATTTAATTTCTTAATTCAAAATATAATATTAATTAATAATTCTCAGATAATCTGGGGTTGCTATGTTGCAGGTTTGTTTACATATTAATCTCGTGTTCATGAGAATTGCATGTTAGCTCAACATGGCATCTTGAATAAGGATGACGTTACCTCGACAAAATAATTTCGTGGCCATGACTTAATATCAGTTCCCACAAATTAATATCTCGTGAGTCGCGGCCATGACGTATTATAACGTAGCTATGACAAAACTAAGTGAACCGACCATGTCGTCTACTGGGCACCGTAGTGTTTAGCTGATATAAAATTATAGAATAAAGTATAATTGTTTACTACCTCTTATCTTAATTAAACACAAGACAAAGAAAACATTTATGTACCATCTTTAATAAACATCCAATACAGCAGTTATTAAAATATACCTTTCCCTAAAGCTAAAAACAAACCCAGGCAAATGTTAATACACTGTTCAGTTTTAATGCATCTGCTAAAAGGCAGAGTTTAAGTAAAACCATTTTTCTACACTTTAATCAAGTGTTCAGTGGCAAATTTGCATGTGACCGAGGGGACCTGAGACGACCCGCCTCCTAAAGGAACACAGGCTGATCTAGGCCAGTCAGTGGACGGTACGTTGAAGTCGGCATAGTCTTCAGATGAATCTGCTACAAATCAGATAAAAATGATTATTACTACTTTAAAGTCGGCACTATCTATATTCTATATAACACTTGTTCCAGCTCTTACTGAGAGAATGTAATGGTAACATCATAACTGGGTCTTTTGGGTGAAAATGACATGACTTTTCTCCAGTGATGAATCATTTAGACACCTTAAACCCACCTCTGGAGGAGGCTCACACTCTTCTGTCTCCATTTTTAAGTGATAGTGTTGACGTATGAATGATCAGATCTAATTTCAAATGGTTTTCAATATAGTATAAAGCTGGAGATTTGTTTAAAGTGTAATACACTCCTCTTACCTCTCCTACAGCATTGGACAGGATGTCAATGATCTTCTCGTGAGGTGTAGCTACGACACTCTGTCCATTGATCTCAATGATGCGATGACCGACTCGAATGCCGCCCCCCTCAGCTATTCCACCCCGCATTAAACTGCAAATCTATTGCAGAAATCACATTGACTGAATGTCAGACACTCAGTATGGTTTTATAACATAGTGGCAAAAAACAGTTGCTTACAACCCCGTCTTCCAAGCTGAAGCCCAGCTGATATTTGGCGTCTGGACGTTTAATGATCGCACTGGTGACCGGTGGACAGTGAATGATGCTGAGCTTTATTATCGACAGGTTCTTTAAATCCTCACATCGTTTGAAAAAAACACGTGGGAGATCATCCCGCACTTCTTCGGTGGTGCTGCAGAGCTAGCCGGCGATTCGGCTGATTTACGATCAGCTGGCTTCCTGCGGGCCATCAAAACGACGATGTTCCCAATGTCTGCGATGTATGAAATCATCTGCAGAGCGTGGTCCATCATGGCCTCCTGGAAGCATGAGAGAAATCAGCCGCACATCGAAGACGGCCACTCACAGAACAGAAGTAGTTTTTGTCTTACCTGTGTGTCAGCACTCAGCACTTTGATTCTCTGTGTAGAAATGAACAGATCGACCTCGGTCATAGGCTGAGACTCTCCTTCAGGTGCCTGGATACACACGCAAATATATGTTAAAACGGTCAAACTAGATTTTTTTAATTCCTAGAGAAAGTACTAGTAGTGGTTTTCAATGTAAAACTCGTCACTATAATGAGTGTTGTGGCAGATCCAAGCCAAGCTAAACTCTCAAGTTTAAAGTTAAATAAAAAATTATCTAGAAGAATGACTGAGAATTTCTGTGCCGAAAATCTTACTTCCGGGTTGGTACAAGTTTTGGCTTTTTGTTTTTGATTGTGGATCTAATGACGTAGACGAGAGCGGAACTCCTTATATGAGCATTTATCCCGGAAAAGTACTCCCGCGCACACGTTGACCAGAGGAAAGCGAGACTGCACACATCAACGCGCTGCATAAGATTTGTTGGAGAATGCCTCCAAATAAGTGTGTTTTGGATGTGAGGGAAAGTTTACCGTGTTTAGCTTCCCCAGCGTTACATGAGCAGTGGATGCAGTTTGTTTTTCCGGGGCAGCAACGGAGTGTATCAAGTGTGTTTGTGTGTTCTGGTCATTTGAGGGACGAATGTTTTATAAACAAGGCTCAAGTCGACGCTGGATTTGCACATCGTTTGCTATTAAAACATGGAGCGATCCCAGTGATAAAAGACCCCATTCATGTAAGTACACTTGCATCAGATCTCTGTCTTTTGTTAGAAATCAGCACATAAGTGAATATATGTTAATGGAAACAACACGAAACATCAGTATTATAGCTCCGCCAAAGGCACGCTGTATTTTTCTTGTATAAATATGATAAAACGAAAGACTTTTTGGATATATTAAGGATGGAGTATTACTCTATAGGTACTCAAGATTAACATGAGATTAGGTGAAACTGTGTATGTTATGTACCCTTTAAAAAAAATGTTGTGTTTGGAAGCTTAACCAAAGGCTTATGGGTTTGGAACATGAGGGACAGTACATTCTACTGTAACACTGTTAAATTACAGTTCATTTCAAATTCATAACAGATATACTGCACATATAATCCTTATTGTTGAGTCTTGTGCTTTTTTTTGTTAAATTAGCTTTTTTATAAAGAAATAATGTTCTTCCACCTTGATGCGATCCACAGCTTCCTGTGCCAGGGCCATCCGGGCGTTGGTGGAGGGATTTTTCTCAGACTGTTATTGAGTAGATCCAAGATGTTTAGCTCCAAAGATCACCCCATCCAGGAGGTCTTCAGGATCACATGGTCCAGGCACTCAGAACAACAACAAATGACATTATTATCTACATCACGAGAGCTGCACTGAACTTCATACTGCTCTTATAAGCCGGCCGTGTCTCAGCCTCCTGTTAAAAGACAAAAGAAAATGAGTGACATCCCATAAACAACTTAACTCTTTGGATCCATTGCTGTGTTCCACTCTAGGCAGAAAGTCGTAATTCCCAACTTTCTATGATAACGTGATACATCTGATCTGATTACAGGTGCAGAAACCTGTAGGGATGCCTAAATGAGCAATAGTTGCTCATTTAAAGCAATTAGTCGACTAATCACACGTTTATATTAATAAACAATATAATTCATGATAATGAGCCTTTAATTGCCTATAGCCTATCAGCGATCAAGCGCACACATAAAACTTGTCACAGCACACCGCAGAAGTGATGATTATGAATACATCAGAGAAACAAACTGCAAGAACACTAGTTTATTGATGAATTATTATGATGCAGTGTTTTTCTGCAGTGATAAAGCCACTTTTCATAATCTGTATGTCGTGGACATCGCCACTTTCTGTGGATATAATTTAGTTTTTTCCCTGCAACTAAACCTCTTCTCATCGACTATTAGGGGAAACCCTAGAAACCTGTTCCATGGAATAAAAAATAAATACGAATGAAAAAAAACAGTAATTCGCCCTTTTTATCTCACAATCCTGGCTTTATTTCAAGTTTAAATGTTAAATATTGAGATAACATATCGTCTATATTTGTCTCAGAAAAAAGATAAAAAAAGATTTATTGGAAAAATTCAGTCGGAATTGTGTGCAATAAACACGCAATTCTGAGAAATCATTTCTGTGAATAACGAGATGTAAAATAAAATAAAAAGTGAGATCTAAAGACAAAACTGCAAGAAAGCCAGATTGTGAGATAAATCGCCATTATCTATAATGTTTTATTCCGCAGCAGAAATGGGCTTACACAATAAACATCTGTGTACAATGCTTTAAATGAGCTTTCCTGTCCAGAAATTGACTAATAGAACCGAATTCTCCAAATCTGCATTTTATTGGAACACAGTCTACTGTAACTAATTCAAAAGGACTAAACTCTCACCAGATCAGTGTTTGGGGAGGCGGACTGAACCGCGCACAGGGCTTTAGATGCCGTGTGCACTGCTCCTCCTCTGTGATTCCTGAGACCAGCAGCTCATCCTGGAGGTGTCTGTGCCAGGCGTCCTCGCTGTGAGACACGGAGATCATCTCTGCTCATCCTGCTGTTGAAAAACACTAATTTCAGGCTTGTTCTCACACATTTCTTGAGTCGAAAGCTCTTCGCTGGAGTCCTGAGCTCCGTAATCGCTTACAGCAGACACCGTGTCTTCATTCAGCTCTGTGTTTAGGGATCCGGAAGCCTCTACATCTCCCACCGAACAGTTTTCAAGTCCTACAGCTGAACGGGGCTCGCTGGAAGAGCCGGACCTCCAGTTCAGCAGTGGGGGCTCGACCGGGTTACAGGGATCTAGATCCTCAGGGCTCTGCCAGTTTTCACTGAGTAAATAACAGATTATCAAAGTGTAAGATGAAATCAACTAGTGATTCAGGAAAATATACACATACTGTACCAGTAAAATGTTTGGAAAGTATGGAAAATACACATGTATGTATGTAGTATGAAAATCGGAGAACTATGATAATAATGTTGTATACTAATAAGGTATTCATTGCTTAGACACTGAAATATGGTACAATGACAGTATTTTTGGTCAGGTACAATGACAGATTTGTGTTTGTTTGACGCATGTCAAACTGTTAAAGACGCATGTCGTGTTTCAGTGAGACAGTCCAAGAAATGAACGGAATTCATTTGTGTACAGGACGGATAACTTTGCTCTGTTATCATGCAACTCCGCAGAACTTCTCAACGTAGTTCAGAACGTCTCTAGACCGCGCATGCGCACCAGGACAAGACAGAACTAATCCATCGTGTCTTCCAACCAGCTGCACAGAAATTCTATCTAAATTATATATATATATATATATATATATATATATATATATATATATATATATATATATATATATATATATATATATATATAAATTATTTATATAACTCAAAAATATACATCTGAAATTAAAGGCTTCTCCACATTTCAACGAGTCATTGACATTTTTTATTTCACAATTATGCATGAAACATTTTCACATTATTAGTTTACAAATAGTACATTTTCTTGAATACATTTATCCATATACAATTAAATATATATATATATATATATATATATATATATATATATATATATTCATTATTCACCAGTGTGGAATTTGACAAAATTCCTAAATACAGATTTCTCAGTTAGCCTGTATAAATTGCACATTATTAAACAAAATAATTATTACAGGACGTTTAATTATTACAAATAGCAACAGATTTTGAATCAAAGATTTGTAAGAGTAATGATGCTTCAGGAACACGCTCCTTGATCACCGGAGCTCATCTGTAGAAGGCCTATCAGTGAGGAGGTCGTTCCCATCAGTCCCACCAGCCATGGAGGAAACCGTCCAGCCCACAGAAACCCAGGAGGCATCCAGTGAACAGCATTGCTGAGATCTGCCAGACTGCTCAGGATACTGAACACTTCCCCTCGGATCTGCCTCCGGAGCACAGCTGTCTGAGAACACACTTCCTCCCTGACACAATGAGCCATTCTGTGATCGGGCAGTGAATATGGAAACATTAACATTTAGACCTAAGTGTCGTGCGTTTAGAAATGAACACCCACCTGCTCTCAGCTGAAGCTGATCTTTGACACGTCTGCGCTTTTCTCTTCAGAATCTGGATGGACCTAATGGATCTAAAAAAAAAAGAAGAGTTTTGCTGTTTACCAAAGACAAACACATATTGTACAGAACGGGTACTTTTTGAGTTTTATGAATACTGTTAATTTGCATTTTAGCATAACTGAGATACTATTGTTTTATCTATCTATCTATCTATCTATATATATACACACAGTATATTTGACCCAGGACAAGAAAACCAGTCTTAAGTGTCAATTTTTCAAAATATAAATTTATACTTCATCTGAATGAATCAGCTCTCCATTGATGAATGGTTTATTAGGATTGGACAATATTTGTCCAAAATACAACTATTTGAAAATCTGGAATCTGAGGGTGCAAAAAAAAAAATCGTCTTTAAAGTTGTCCAAATTCATTTTTAGCAATGCATATTACTAATCAAATATTAAGTTTTGATATATTTACTTTAGGAAATGTACAAAATATCTTCATGGAACATGATCTTTACTTAATAGCCTAATGATTTTTGGCATAAAAGAAAATATATATCAATAACTTTGACCCAAGCAATGTATTTTTGGCGATTGCTAAAAATATACCCCAGCAACCCTTGTGATCCAGGGTCACACACACACACACACACAGACAGATATATATATATATATATATATATATATATATATATATATATATATATATATATATATATATATATATATATATATATATATAATTTTATTTCAGTTAATGTTTATTGTAGGTGACAACATTTTTTTTTAATGGTTTTAGTTTTAATTAACTATAATAACCCTGGGATAAACTACTTATAAAACAACAGCTTTTTGCCTTCTATACAGGAGGCATGATTAGGAGCAGAGTTAGTAGTTCTATAACAATTCCTTTAAGTTCATTAGTGGATTTTATTTAATAACTGTTCTTTGTTTTACATTTTTAGCCTAAAACTTTCCAGGTTTTAAAACATAAAAAAAGTCTAAATTGTCTTTGAGTGTTCAGACATCTGGTCCCACTGCACAGTATGTGGTGAATGAAGCCCAGTCCACTCTCTGCCTTTACCTGAGTATGCTGAGGATAAGCGATATACCCCAGAGGCCTGTGCTCAGCACCCACCACTTGTCAGATTTGGTTCGGATGAGCTCTGCATCTGCCGCCCAGGCGATGTGCTCGCAGGGGTAATACAACTGATCTGCTACATTATTCAGAATTGACATCCAGCGCACCAAAGCATCCTCCTCCTAAGAAAAAATACCCCCATTAATTCTGACTCTCCTTCAAAACTCCAATTTTCCATCGTGTGTCCTCACCGAGGCTCCTAGCCCATAGCTGGTGGAGTACGCCAGCATGGACAGGTCGTCAAAGAGCCTGAGAGTGGTTCTGCAGTCACTCAACTGAGCGGAGAACAGCAGGAGCCTCTTCCCCAGAGACGACTGAGAGCTCTTTCCAGCTAGAAGTCCACCGACCAGCTGAGAGCCATAGCAGAGCGTCCTTATCTAAACAACAATGATTACATTGTGCTGGAATCACATACAGTATGATGTCACTAAACAGCTTGTGTGCATAATAGGGAATATGCAATGTGCCTGATTAATTCCTCACATGTACTACATTTCTAACAAGATTTAAGAGTAGCAGAGCACTTTTCATTTGTCCAACATGATTTTCTAATCAGATTTAACGTCATTTCAGCTAAAATGTCTCATTCTTCACAATCTCTTTAACGTATAATGTTGATAATAACAAATATTTTACTTTATAGTTTTTATTTTATAGTTATCACTTTTAAATGCGGTAATGACTATTATTTAAGTAAATAAAAAGTGTGCAATTTATGTTTCCATGTTGTCTACTGTATGCACATGCAACACTCATAATTACATTTTGAAACGTCTCACTATTAGCTACGATTTCTTAAACATATTTTATTTTATATTTATTATTATTTAATACAATACCGACCATTTACACAAATCAAAAAGTTAAAGTGCAATGTACACTATCATAAGTGTTGTCTATTAAATACTGTACGTGTAAATACGAACTTACCACTTTATCTCTTCCTCTGTATGACTCTAACACATTTATGAAGGACTCGACTGAATTCTGCATGATTTGCCTAATTCTTATCTGCAGACACTCAATCCTGCGAAGTGGAGGCTGTTTCTCGTTTGCATTAATAACTTTGCAGAAAGTCAGACATATTAAACACATAAAAGGCGAGTTTTGTTTGTCAAATTCATCTTTTTGACAAGCAGTCTTGCGTTAGGTTAGTGGACTTCGTACAGGAAGTTATTCAGGTTCACGTCAGACCAAAGCAGTCGAGAGCCGAGCTTACTCAGTGGTGACGTAATTAGCCATTGTGACGTCATCAAGCGTCTACCTGCAGCAGCCAATCACAGTTGAGTGTGCTGGCTGGTGTAGGCAGTGGCATTGCATTTGAAGTGTTTGTAAAGACACAGAAAAAACACTAGCAGCAGGGTAAATGGTTAAAAGTAAATAGTGAACCACAGAGAGCGGAAAACAAAGGAATATAAAACTTTTTTTTCTTTTTATTTGAAAAGAGATCGTCATATATATCACACAAGAGACACATATGAAAGTAAACAAATATAAAAAAAAAATCCCTATGATAGATACAAATGTCAAATTCACAATAATTTGCATAATTATAAGTACCGTACAATAATTATTTCTAAAATATACAAAGCTTTGAGTATTCCGTTTTTTGGTTTTCTTTCATTTCTTTCATTTGTTGTAAGAAAAACTCGGTGTTCAGTCTTTTTTTTTTTTTTACTTTCTCAGGTTAAAACAGTTTTACATGGATGATAGCCATCATCTCCAAGCAGGTCAGCTGTCGTCATTGTCGTATATATCTGTTAGAAAGCAAACAAACAAACAATAAATCAATCAAATTTGTTATTATAATAACAAATAAAAAATCCCTTGTTTGATGGGACAAAACACGATATTTGATTTAAGATTAATATATATATATATATATATATATATATATATATATATATATATATATATATATATATATATATATATGTGTGTGTGTGTGTACCTGAAGCAGTATCAATGTCATCATAAACCTCATTCTCCCTAAAAAAAAAAAAAAAATGATAGCAGAGGATTTGGTAACATTCAAAAACTATTAAGCAAATAAAAATAACTTGTATTACTGTATTTAAATACGTACTCTTGCAAAAGGTAATTAACAGGTACATATCCATCTGTGCAATGAGAAAGAGCATACAATTATTAATAATGATAAATCTTCATTAAGATCATTTAAGAAAAAGGCAAAGCCTCGGTAGCGTATGATTTCCAGCAGGTGGCGTGTGTGACTCACATTTGCCCAGTTTATTACAGCACAGCACATGCTTCTTGCTGGTCTCCTGTATAACATCCAGAATCTCTCCACGGACCACATCCAGGTACTTGCTCCCAGCCTTCTTCAGATTGGCATTAGGGTCCACCATCATGGTGTACAGAACTCGGATGGGCCCTTCAAACTGTTAAATATATGTGTTATATGTTTACTACAATTTAGGACAACCGG
Organism: Carassius auratus; assembly: GCF_003368295.1. NCBI lineage: Eukaryota > Metazoa > Chordata > Actinopteri > Cypriniformes > Cyprinidae > Carassius > Carassius auratus. Next base: position 8,507,880 of record NC_039278.1, on the reverse strand, counting down.
CAGCTTCTCATGGCAATAATCAACAGTAATCAAAGCTAATCTGTCAAATACAAATGGACAAAAGGAAGACAGATTCACCTTAAACCTTTTTCGAAACTCTTTCTCATCTCTCTCTCGCTGCTTGGACTTTATCGGATCGGGGCTAAACAAAACCATATGGTACAAACGGTCAAATATATGATGTTCACCACAATGCACAGAACATTAAAAAACAAATAAAATTCAGGGTGCGATGTTCATTTTGAAAGAAAAAGACTAGTGTTGGGCAACGATTAATTGCAATTAATCGCATCCAAAATAAAAGTTTTTGTTTGCATAATATATTTTTAAATATAATATATAAATGTAATATATAAACATGATATATTTTTCTTAAATAAATGCATGCATGTGTTTGTATTTATATATACATAATAAATATACACAGCACACTACACATATATTACATAAACAAAAAACTTTTATTTTGGATGCGATTAATCGCGTTTGAAACTTCGTTAAAACAAAGCCCACTTTTTCCTCTGTGGGTAATTATCCATCAACACACAGTTAAATACAATTCGGGCAGTTTGTCATTTGTTCAAAAGGCAAATGAAGCTGAAGAGACACAACTTCAGCAGCTTTTCATATGCGCAATATGAGACAAAAATAGCAAACCGGAGGAAATTTACATAATTGGTGTAATTGTTTGTTTGGGAACATGTGCAGACCTTAAGATGTGGTCACATAAGTGAGATTTAAGCAAATCTGTGAGACCAAATTAAACCCATAACGAAATCTGTGTGCAGAAATTGTTCGCCCAATTGTGTTGATTGCTATTGAAATAATTATTTTGTATGTGAAAATTCCCCAAACAACAGTGATTGTGACCGCACACGATCAGGTTATATATAAACGGACAGAAAATGACTAAAAATGAGATCACATCAAATTTTGGCAAATATTGGTTACAGAGGTCCATTTGTTAAAAAACTGAGATGCGGAGCAAGATGAGAGATACCTGATCTCTGGGGGAGGAGGAGGAAGCTCATCATGGTCCACGTCATCATATACATCTGAGAGAAGTAGAGCAAATTCTTATCAATCCACTGCAGAAACATGAGGAATCACCTCTTGGAAAGCAGAAGTCGGCTACGTTTACTCACCATCACTGTGAAAACTGCTAAAAACAGAAAGAAAACAAACAGAATATGAGCTCAAACTCATCAAAAGATGCCCTCTGTGTTCCCTGGTCATGAGGCGTGAGGTCTCACCTGTCCAGCTGCTCGCTGGAGCCGATGTCATCATATACCTCTGGGTTTACGGGGCGTCCCGCAGAAGGGTTAGAGGAGGGCATGGACTGACCACGGAGCTTCCGCTTCACTTCTTCATAATCCACATCCACACAGGAGTTACTGATGTAGCCCACTGAAACAGCAAACACATGTTTATAACTTTATGAACACTGTTGGTTCCTGTCCTTCTTAAGAAAATGTCAAGCAGAGTTGGTTTAATGCTGCTATAGACTGCTTAGATATAAGTTAACGTGGCAATGCAACAGATCTTACTTGGATAATGATGATTTTATGTGAAATGGATTATTAAAAAGAAGAAAATATAGAGTGAGGACTTGGATTGAGATCAAATGCAAGTAGCAACAGATCGGTTCTTCTGTATTGTGATGTGCATGAGAGAAACAGATGATCGAACAGGACGGGGATTTGGATTGCGAAATCCAAGTTGAATGGATTACCGAAGCAGAAAAAAAGACGCAAAACAGGGACTTGGGTCACGTTGACATCACAACGAATATTTCCTCCATATTTGTGACACGTGCATATTGTGTACACATGTATGGAGAACCGCACATGACATGCAAGAAAAATCAAATAAACTGTGTGCACAATTTACTAATTTGTTCCCTCGATGTACTAAAACGTGCACACGATTACTATTTCAATTAGTAAATCGTGCACACAATTTATAAATCAAGGCAATAAAATAGTAAATCTAGCGCATAATTTATAAATCAAGGGAATAAAATAATAAATCTAGCACACAATTTATAAATCAAGGCAATAAAATAGTAAATCTAGCGCATAATTTATAAATCAAGGGAATAAAATAGTAAATCTAGCACACAATTTATAAATCAAGGCAATAAAATAGTAAATCTAGCGCATAATTTATAAATCAAGGGAATAAAATAGTAAATCTAGCGCACAATTTATAAATCAAGGGAATAAAATAGTAAATCTAGCGCATAATTTATAAATCAAGGGAATAAAATAGTAAATCTAGCGCATAATTTATAAATCAAGGGAATAAAGTAGTAAATATAGCGCATAATTTATAAATCAAGGGAATAAAGTAGTAAATATAGCGCATAATTTATAAATCAAGGGAATAAAATAGTAAATCTAGCACACAATTTATAAATCAAGGGAATAAAATAGTAAATCTAGCACAATATTTTGCCTGATATTTTTCCCTGAATGCCACGTGCGGGATGAGAAAAAAATAACATAACATAAACATAAACTAACAAACAAAAAAAAATAGAACAGGGACTAATTGGATCATAATGAAAAAAGAAAGTGGCAAAAGATCATTTATGCCATATTTTGACATGCCACGGAGTGAAACACATTAATGAACAAGAAAAAATGTGAAAAGATTGAAAGGAAGTAACGACAGATATTTCATGATCTCACTCTTTCTGAAAATGTTATTTTCGCACGTTATGTTATCAAAGCCCTTCAGATTAAAAAAAGATGGTCTTTCTCAATACTGAGATGTGTTTCAAATGTGATACTGTGAGATTTTGTTGTTTCACAAGCATTCCAGAAAACATTAAAAATATTATAAAGAGCTTAAAACTGAAGTTCAGTTCAATTAAATAATAACGGTAAAATTTTTTATAGAATCGTGGACTGTAGAATAGAATAGAATAGAATAGAATAGGGCAAATTGGCAAACAATTGACATTCTGTCCCCCTCACTTCTGAAAGGATGAATACAAGCAGCACACACAAAGCTGACATCACTTCCTGTGCAGAACGTCTTGCCTCGTAGAGGTGGAAACCAGTCAGAATGTCTTTCTGAGGTAATGGGCAGCATGTCACAGTCAGAACGTGAGGATAAGACTTACTGCCGCCCCTCAGGTTTCGTGCCAGCCATTTCCCCTCCGGGTTGTTGCTCACACGGATGATCTCCACGCTCTCTCCCTGTCGCACCGTCAGGTCATTCTTCCCCCCCTGCCAGTCCTCTCTCACACGGGCCATGTGGATCACCTCAATAGGTCCATTCAGCTGTGCACACAAACATGATCATGAGCTTGTTAATATCTGTAGGAAGGACACACTCATGACATCCTTTTGTAGCTTCAACAGACCTTAAATTTTTTTCTATACTCGTTTTCCAACTTCTGCCTTTCCTTCAGTTCTTTCTTGTCCAGCTCTGTCTTCTTAGTCTCTTTCAATACTTTCCTCTCAACTGGAAGAGGCCTGCGACGTACAGAAATACAGATGAAAGGAACCGCAATGACTCTCTCTTCGGTGGAAGCCAGGAGGAGTAATTCTCATGAATGTTCACACCGCTGTTTTTAGAGCCTGACCGTCCACGGTTATTCACCTTTCCTTTTAAAGATATTATCATTTAAGCCATAATTCTGCAGTCTGTGGCTACAACAGATGGATATAATACGAGAGATGTTATACCATTAACTGATATAGTATGAAAAGATTATTTGTTCCAAGATTTCTTGTGCTTAGTTATAATTCAGTTTTGCGTGATCAACTTTAATAATTAAACAGGCTACAGTCTTTTGCTCCTTTACTTTTTAGACTTCTATGCACAGATAGTAAAATTCTGGCTGGTAAAAATAAGCCAGTAATTATTTTTATCTGATGGCCAATAACTATTTTGTCTAAATACCCTAAATCTCAAACATTTGGCATATGCTCATCAAGGCTGCATTAATTTGGTGAAAAGTACAGTAAAAACGGCAATATTGTGAAATATCATCACAATTTAAAATACCTGTTTTTCCTTACTTTCTCTTCTTTTTTAATTTTTGTGCAAAAAGTAAACATTTTTCAGAGTTAAAACGAACAGCATTTTTTTTTTTTTTTACTTTTCTAACATTGTAAATGTCTTTACTGTCACTTCGATCATTTAATGCATCCTTGCTGTATAAAAGTATTAATACATTTAAAAACTAAAAAACACACAAAAACTTGTAAAGTACAGTGAAAATGAAAAATGACACTAAACACACAAAAAAAACTGTTTTAAATGCTACAAAAGAATTTAGCATCACATTATAATGCACAGAATTAATAACCATTCATTTTGATATTTGCTAAGAGCATTCCTTATCACTTTTTTATTAAAGTATAAAGATTAACAGTTGAAGTGTTTTACACACCTGATACTGCTAACCCAAACTTTACTAATATCCTTTATTAACTGATAAAGACTGAATGTATCATGTTTCTATGCACCACATTTCTATATGCAAATGACTTCTGTTATTATAGAGCAAGTGATGCAATGTCAATGTGTTCATGTTTAGGGCATGATAATCATGCAAATGTATGAATGAGCCATTGTTGCAGTTTAGTGTCAGAAATGGACTGGGAAGGGAACTCTCCGTTGTGAAAGAACACCGATACGACTTACATATCTGGGTCTTCGTAGATTTCTTGGTCGCTGTCCTACAACACAATAATAATAAAACCCATTAGAGCACATGCTGAACATATCAGAGGACTGTAACCCCCGCACACCGAGACCCTTGAACTTCTCTTTCACTTTCTGAGAAGCAAACACGCGAAAATAACCCGACAGACTGACCTCCTGCTGAGAAGAGAAATTGTCCGTCCACGGTTCTGCAACGTGAGAAGCGAGGTACGCTGTTTGAGGAGCAAAAAAACAACAACAGAACAAAAAAACATCAGTTGAAACCGATGCTAGATTACATTACACCCGGTCAAAAGTGCACCATATTGACAGGTTGTTGTGAATGGTCACCGGGGTACTGCTTTGTGGTTACTAGGGTTTTTTTAGCTCATGTGGTTGCTAGGTGGTTTCCTACTGGTATAAGTTTAAAAAAAACCTCCCTCAAGTCTCTATGATCTTCAGTTCTGGCTGGGTTGCTCAGTGTAAATGAGATCGGCTGATAACCCACCGGGTGAGAATCATTAGTCCGATTGCAAGGTATATTCACCTTTACCTCTGGGCCTGGGAGGGGTGGGGGGAGGGGGTGGGAGTGGGCTGATGTCATCATAGTCCTCCTGGGGGTCCGAGTTTCTAAAACCATTGAACGGAGAGTCACATCACATACCGACCCAAGCAGACTCACTGACAGCAAACATACGCGAGACTTACAATCACAAACAACACAATGCACGCTATCTGATCCGGTTTCAGAAGAATCTACAAAGAGAGTCAGGAAATGCCACAGTGCGTGCTTTACACCCACATACTTCCAGGACCAAAGACTGCACTGTGAGATGCACGTACGAAGCCATACAACACAGTTATTTCTTTATAAATTAGAGACAGTACAGATATGGAAACAACGACACAGTTGTGTTACAGTTTCCTTCCCCTTCTCTTCCAAACTTTGGCAATCTAGACAACTACTTACAGTCAACCTCGCATTACTCACAATTCTGAGAAGGAGGATGCCTTCTGGCTGGGTTTGAATGGAGGCCGTGCTGGTCCTGCTCAAAATATACCGTAAATACGAAATAAAACATCACATGGATCAATAAATGACGAGCGATGTATTTTTATGACACATCTGCAGTGAAGCACTGAAAGGGTTCGGCTCCTACCTTTAGAACTCTGTAGCTCTATGGTTTTTTTGGGAAGAACCACAGGGGCTTTTTTCCGGAAATGGTCCAGGTTTACAGACGGAGGGCGTTTTGGTTTGGAGGGTCGCGGCCCGACGTTGGGAAGCGGCTTTCTTAGCGGTACTACCTCCGACACGCTCCTCTGGCTCGGCAGCGGTGGCTTAAAAGCTGAAGACACTTTCAGGTCGGCGTGCTGCTGAAGCATCTTGCGCTGAAGAAGTTCTCCCGTCTGCTTGACTTTGCTCGGCACATTGACCTCCGGAGGGGGCATCTTAGGACTCCCCTGGGCTCCCAAACGATGAGAAGGAGGAGGTCTGGGGAACACTCCATGAGGACCCGAAGGAAACATCTCTGGTTCACTTTGAGCGTTGAGAGGAAAGACTGGTCTCGGAGGCACTGCTGAGATCTTGTTTCTGAGCGCTCCATTGGTTAGAGACTCCGGCAGCGCACCAACCGTATGAGGTTTGACGGAGGATCCACCTCCGGAAGTTGGCATTTCAACCGGAACGTGAAATCTGGCCCGGATGGCCTTGACGTTCACATTTTCCTCCTGTAAAGAAATAAACCAAATTCTCATCTGCGCTCTGAAACATCTCAAACCCCCATTTGACTGGTGTGTTTCATCTCAAATGTAAATACCTGTTAACTGGTTAACATTAAGTTGTCTTAACATTTCATGTAATCTTACAGTAAAGTAAATGTATACTGTTACTAGCATTGGAAAAAGAAAGAGCCATCTTATAATTAACAGTAAAAAAAAAAAAAAAGGTAAATTGATATTCTCTGAATCCTCTGCATGACAGATCAGGTTTCTTCTTAGTTTTTGTCATCAGTTATGAACAGTTGTTAAATAAATGTTTATTGCATTATTTTAGTGTCTGGGGTTTTATATTTGAGTGTATGACATTGTGTGCTTTCTGTGTACTGATATTTACTTCAGCTTGTGGAAAAACTACTTGTGATAAAATCTGATTCATCATGTGGCTTTCTCTTTAATATTGTGTTTTTAAGGTGAATGCCAGTATATTATAAATGTAATATATATATATATATATATATATATATATATATATATATATATATATATATATAAATGTAATATATATATATATATATATATATATATATATATATATATATATATATATATATATATATATATATATATATATAGGTAATATGACATATAAACACTATTGAAGTTTATGAAACATGTTTTTAAACGAGATTCTCTAATATTTAAAAAATTATGTTTTACGGTAAGTTCAACACTTGCCGTTTTTTTTTTAGATTTCACTTTTATTGTTTATTTACATTATAGCAATGAGACAGTTTTTACTCTGCATTGTATTAACGTCAATTATTTTCAGATAACCAAAATTAAATTTACACACTCACACACACACATACATACACATATATATATATATATATATATATATATATATATATATATATATATATATATATATATATATATATATATATAACATATGATAGGTAAAAATTGATCGCCTGAATGCACTGTAAGTCTCTTTGGATAAAAGCGTCTGCATACATTTTATTTTGTATTTATTTAATTTTTAATTAAATATATATATATATATATATATATATATATATATATATATATATATATATAAAATGTATGTATATATAGTAGATGAACACAATGCCATTCTGAGTTAATCATTGGCTGTTAGATGTTTTGAATTTGACTGCCATGTTCTGTGGCAGCGCTCTGCTTCTGTCGCAGGAATCTGGGTCGAACAGTACAGATGGCTTCTGACACATAAACACCTGACCTTTTGGGTGCTTTACCAGACGATTAACAAGCATGATATGCAGTCTACAGAGCAGGTGTGGAATTTCTAAAAAAACTATTTCAATATCTGAATTAAGTAACAACTTCAGAGTTACAAAAGACTGTAAAGAATGGATAGATGGACACACAGAAGAACGCTCTCCAGCTTCAAACAGTTAAAGGGATGTCCGAGGCCCAACATATGGATCACAGGAAATGCAAAAAACAGCATTAACAGGAATGCACTGACACATTTCTTAATAAAGTCTTCAACAGCAAATACTTGAATACGTTTTTAAAGTCTTCTACAATTCATCAGCGTTTCTCTGAAGAAAAAAAAGAAATACAAATCCTTCATGAATGCCTTCAGATCTAGTGATTTCAGCAGGAATCTGCATGATCTGTAACTTCTGTATGAGCAATAGCCTAATTTAATGAATCTATAGCCTACATCATTACACTAGTGACTAATAGATTTAATTATTTAATTAGTCAAACACCGGTTTCACTCAAACCATACAGAGGTAAATTGTTGCATCGTTGTTAAAACACCATGTTCAGGCAGAAACGCAGACTGTCTTTGTTAAGTACATTACCGTTGTTTTGCAGTTTAGCTTGTCCTTCTGAACTGCGATGGGCCCTGATGGTTTTCTGCGGTGACTGACAGATGCTATCGACAGAGATTTACTTGAACTGAACCTGAAACCCGCTCAGAGGACTTAACCGTAAAAGAACACATTGTTGTTTGTTCAGAAATAGGTATTGATCAGAAAGTAGAAGTTTTTAGCAGAAGTGCACGCCATGATCACTGTGGTTTCAGCAGAATGGACTTTAATAGACTTCAGACCGCACATTGTCATCAGTATAGTATCTTGTCTCTGATTTGATTACCTTCCTCGGGGCATGGGTGATCATCAGTGATTTAACATGCATCTCTCAGTATTGCATGTGTGGTATTTTAAAACAACAGCTTAAAGACATCTCACATGGCGTGGGAGATAATAAACTGCCGTGAACTGTTCGTGAAGTGAGCAGCAGATTCAGAACAATAGTGAGGCACAGGAAGCGTCTCCAACCACACACCTTTGCACAGCACATCATTCAGCAGAGGTTGCCATGGAGATGACAGCTCAAAGCCAGCCAATCAGATGCATGCTTTGCTAAGAACGCAACCAGCGTCAAAGACAGAAGAAAAAAAAATGAAAGCTTTGTCTCATCTGCTCCAGCCACAATCCAAACAATCATATCATTCACACTTTGAAATCATGCGCTAAAATGTTCCGTCTCACAGAGACTCCTTTGCATTCCTTTGAGGACTTCTGTGAGACGTTTTCAACAACTTTTAACTTTTTTTTATTTATTTATTTATCAATGCGTATTTCAACTCAGCGTTTAGTGTAATGTGCTAAAAATATTCATAGAAAAAAATGAAATAAAAGGAAAAAGGTCCTGAATCAAGACAACGCAGGATTGGCTGCTCTAGGGTTAAATGCGATTTAGGTTTATAAAGCCAAAAAAACAAAACAAATCCCATGATTAGGCTGTTCTCAATAGACTAGCTTCAGATCAGACAGTGTTTTAGGATCTCGGCTGCTGATGCTGATGCTGACCAAAATAGATAGGTACTGGAGTAAAAGCTTGTTAAAACCACTTAATACAGGAGAAGCAAGTGATTATTTCGATTTAGGTCTGACCAAACTTTATATCAGTATCAGTATCAGAATGAACTGATTCTTCAGCAGTCATCAAATAATAATTATAGAGGAGGTCTGAAAATACCTATTCCGCTAAAAAGAGAATGGAGCTGGCCTTACCATATGTTTTATTTCCAAAGCTTGGTGTCATGTGAGTGAAGCAGACTACGGCAGTTTCCTGAAGCGCAGCGCGAGCTCTCGAAGCTGTCACAGCAGGAAGTGCGCGAGAAGCGAATGAAGGAAGGCAAATCCATCGGGCAACTCCGCATTTACATACACAGGCCTATCAGCCGGGCGAGACGCATTAGAATAAACCACGTCTTTGCATGGCTACGTGTTCAGGCGCGAGGACTGTTGTTTTGTCGGAACCTAGAGAGTTTAGTTTATTAGTGGCTTGAGGAATGGTTTGAGTTAATATAAGTTTTGGAAACGTCGCACATGTTGAATACTGGCTCTTTCGCGTCTGAACTGTGATGGAGAGGAAAACTGGGCTTTGTCTCCCTCTGTCGGTCAGATAGGAAAAGGCTTTTTTTCTTCGTGGCTTCTTCTTGTTTCTTGAAAAATCTAGAAAGCAATGCAAACAGCAGTTTATCGGCATCTAAAGAACATTTGTGGAGAACATGAGAAAAGCAAATAAAAAAATAAAAAAAAAGGAAAGTGTCTATGATGTGTTCTCATAATGGCCCGCTGTCCAACTGTATTTGGTTTATTGGATTTTAGATGTTGTGCTCACAATACACACGTTTTTATATCAGCTGAATGGTTTTCTGGAAGATTAATGTCCATTAAGAATGAAGTTCGGTGAGAAAAAATTAAATCTATCATTATTATATTCAAATTCACAGAATTACAGGCAAGAAGGATTTCGTTTATATCCTGAGAAAATGTGGTCAACTGTTAAAAATAAAATAGTAGGGTGGTGGATGCCTTTTAAAATGGATAAATATTTAATTAAATATCCTTAGTGACTTTTTAATATTAAGAAATTAGCCTGTGTAAAGAAGCTTGAACCCTTTTCACATAATAAATAATAATAATTAAAAAATTTTGTTGTTGAGAATTCTAACTTCAAACTAAGAATAATAATATTTGGGAGGTTTTAAACTGTGCTACTCATAAAAACAAAAAGGGTCAATGCTATTTTCTAGTCTTTTGAATATTCTCCCAACAGAGAGGTTCACGAGGTTCTGCTTAAAAACAAAAGACATTTTTAGATCCTAAATTAGACCATAACAAAGACTGCAGCTAGACTTTATCAATTACTCTTCTTTATTTTCACATTTAAAAATAAGTCATATTTTAACCTTTTAAGTTGACTGGGAGAAATATGACATTAACATTAACTGTACCAAGGCATCTTAAAAACTAAATCATATATAGAGACCGGCTGAAAGTAAAACGGTCTCAACACACCATAGAAAACAAACGAAGAAAACCCAATAAACAGATCTTAACATGACTGTCAGATTACAGAGACACAAGGCAATCTCCAAAAGGGGAAAAGTCTAAGAGCTTGAAGATACTGAAGAATCATGAAGGACTACAGTAGTGCATGAAATTCTGAATAGAAAGATAAAATCCGTTAAATATTGGAACTGTTGAGCGCTGTTTAGGGGTTTAGGCTCAACTTACAATGATTTACTGTGTAATAAATCACTTTCCTGAACGCCTTAAAATCTCATTTTGAGGATTCCAGTACTTGCATACAATCTCTTGTTAATGATTACGACGCACAAGCCCAATGTTTCCTGTACAAATTACAACCAGTCACTTAAAAGCAGTAAGAATTGGGGAGAAGAGAAGAAATCGGCACTGAAAAGCGGCGTGATGTGACAAAGTAAGAGCGATAGGTTTCATCCGGTGAAAAACAGCTATAAGGAAGAGAGCACACACACACACACACACACACACACACACACACACACACACACAGTCTTCCTTTTGGCTGCACAAGTCACAATATCAGTTAATGAACCGCTGAATCTGCCTGAACTGATCCAATTAATTCACAATATAAAGACAAGAGTCCTTCAAAATACACGACGTGAAAAATGTCATGATGCTTTGAAATCCATAACACTTATAGTTATGAATCAAGTTCTTTTCTTATTGCAGTTATGCAAACAGGAGCATGTTTTTTGCCAAAAAACAGAAAGTGTCTTAACTTTCCAGCAGCGAGACACTTAAAAAAATTAAATAAATCAAAAATAGAGGGGAAAAAAGCTGGCTTAAAAATATTAATCTGTCACTTCACACATTTAGCTAAAACAGGCATACATTTGGGAATGAAGATGATAACGGGGCAATAATATCTAAAAAGTAATCTCTTTAGAATTTTTTTCAAATTTGATCATATTTATCCCAATAACGAGTCGATGTATCCTGTTTACTACAGGTTTTCCACGCTAAAAGGGCTTGAGACACCTCCAGCTGTCCCGACTGAGAGGAATACAGAGCTCATAGAGTTCAACAGTTCTGAAACGATGTCAGTTTCCTGAAAAATAAAAATAAATAAACTGCTTTATGAATCCCCCATTTTCCCTTCCCAGACATTTAATACTAATGAAACTGACCCATAAGTTACGAATATCATATGCTAAGTCCCGTCTGCACAGCATTAATAAAACACCAATACAAAAAACAGATTATCATGCAGATGAATGTGTGATTCAAGTGATCTTGTACAGTGAGCTCAGTCTAATTTTACACCCCCGGAATTAAAAAAGCATTCCTTCACAGATATTAGAGTTTCAGAACAAACCAATGGGGTGTTTCAGTTCATGATATGGTCAACCAATGCACCTTTCTCTAGAAAAATAAATTAAATATTTACAAATTAAAAGCATTTGTATTTGCAGTGACTCAGTGTGCTATATATGACAGAGGTCTCGCTGGCTGTCTGTCTCTCTCTCTCTCTCGCTGTAGCATGATGACGTCCAAGACAAGTTACATTCTGAACTTCGTTGAAATGCATCCGGTGCAAAAAAAAAAAAAAAAACGGCCAAAAATATCCCAGCACACCACTGAGATATTCCTCATAAATGGGTAACCATACAAAATAGGGTTTGTAATGAAATAAATAACATGCCTTTGAGAAAAGCAGTAGTCATTCTGCCACTTCCTCGTCTGTATGAAACACCGTCAGTCGTCTCCTCTGAAGAGTGTTTAGAGTCACACAACATACTGCCTGGAGCTGTAACTGGTGGTGTGGGCCTGTCGGCTGTACTCGAAGTGATCGGTGAGTACTGCGCTGCGACCGTGCTGAAAGTCTGAGCTGTGAGCGAAGGGCCCGGAGCCGTTGGACTGGGGCTTGTCGAAGGAAACCATATCCTTTGCTGAAACTGGCAGCAGTTTCTTTTTGGCCTCCTGGTTAGAATCGTATTTCGCCTGGAGAGAAAAGCAGTGACGTTAGAGTTGACATCAGTTTTCACATTCCTCCTCAGTTGTGTTTGTAAAAACATTGAACGACGCGTATAATGACCTTATTATAGAGGAAGACGCCCAGTATTGCGGTCATCATGCCGATGATGTTGGAGGTGTTGACGGGGTTCCTGAGCATCAGCAGGGATATACTGATGACCATGATCCTCTTGGTTGCGTTGGCCACGGCGTAACTGAGTGGGCTCACCAGGTTCAGCACACTGAAAGCGATCATGTTTTGTGCAAAGTTGCAGAAACCACTAATGAGGAGCAGCACGATTGTTCCTGTCCAGTTGGAAACCTCTGTCTGTAGAAGAAAAAATGAGTGTGGGCATAAAGAGTTGGGTTGAATCTCGTGAAACCGAGCCTTAACTTATTAACCTCAAAAATCACAAGAAAATTATTTCCAATACTATTTTTTTTTTGTTTTTGAAGCATGTCTCTTATGCTCACCAAGGCTGCATTTATTAGATCAAAATTACAGTAATGTTGTGAAATATTATAATAATTAAATTAAAAACAGAAATTATATATAATTATATATATATATATATATATATATATATATATATATATATATATATATATATATATATAAAAATATATATCTCTCTCAATGTTGGGCAGTAACACATTACTTAGTAAACTCCTGTGTGTGTGCATGAGAGTAAAATGATTCACGGGACTCCAGTAAAATAGAAATATCGAAACATAAAATATCTAAAATAAATTGTTATTCATCTATTGCACAAAGCAACATGAACTAATATAAAATATAAACGATTAACAGGCCCAAGTGTATGCAGAGTTTCTATTTAGGCTATAACACGTGTTTGCAGCGTTGAGCAATGCAGTGCTGAAATTTGCATGCTCACGTTTCCTCATAACACACGAATTGTAGACATTATGAAATATTAATTACAGAGATTTGTGAGATTGCGATGAACTGAGATGTCTTTTAGAGATTAGAAATGCAGCGCTCTTTGCTTGCGTTCTGTCAAACCATGCACGCAGCGGCCGCTTGCTTTAGTTAAAAATAACAGTCTTCTGTGAATGTTGATGCTTTAATAACAAATATTTATCGGGAGCGTGAATGCTGGGATTTCATTCAAAACCTATTTACCAGGTCTCCATCCATCAGGAAGGTTGAGAAGTCCACCAGAATCCACGTGGGCAGCATGAACAGGAGTGCATTGAAGCCCAGGATGTTCAGTAACTGGAGGTGGTGAATCCTCGTGTCGCGCAAGACCTAAAACAACCACAGATATCATCTCATGCAGGAAACCCTTCCAGACTTCTCTTTTCTATTTGACAGAAATCACCTCCGGGTTAAATGAACCTTTTTGGAGAATATGTTCTGTAAAGAGAAGCAGAGCGTAGCTGCCAGAGCGCTGATCAATCCAGAGACGTCAAAGGACAGTTCAGTGACCGTGGCCAACAGGACCCCTCCAATGATGGGTACAAGAGACACATACACCTGGCCAAAAAAGAACCAAACTCATCAAACAATTCAAACTTAAGTATCAGATTACTAATAGGCAACCAGTGACCGTTTAAGCCATTATGAATTCAGTAAATACATGTGTTTAGATGCAGACAGACCTTTGTGGTTTGCTTCTCTCTCATGATAATCCGTGACAGCAGGACCACCCAGATGGGCATGGTGGCCTTCACTAGAATGAAGGAATGGAAAGAAGACATGCATTCACTCATCTGCGTGATCTAATCAGCCATTAGTGTCGTCACATGTTCGTCTGTGAAGTCTTGTGATCACACCTGGGTTTGAAACATCTCAGCTGCAGTCGAGTCCTCAAAAACAACTCACGCTCTCCCTGTTGACTCCTGCACTAATGCTGCTTCATGTTTAAAACACACAGCTGTTTAAAGCAATCGGTGTCCGAAACAAACTTAAATGCATCAGACGTCGCTGCGTCGCAGGTCATCTGACACTAAAGCCAAAAAAAACATTACAAATCTGAACACTCAACGACACTTACGAAACTTTTCCAGTAGAACGTTTCCTGTTCACACCAAGAACAGACCTTTGAAATTTCCACTTTTTAAGCTCCTCTTGCACAGAAGCGAGGGGCGGGGTTTAGCAGTAGCTCATTATCATTTAAAGAGACATGCATCGAAACGGCTCGCTGTGAACAGAGCTGTCGACGAGCTAAAAAGAGCGCCGTTTTACACAACCACTGAGGAATTTCAATCAAACTATTTTGCAGACAATTTCACAAAGACCCTAAAGAATTATCACAAACTTGTGGGAAAAACTTCCATGACTTTTCCAAGCCTGGAAATCACAGTTA
Organism: Carassius auratus; assembly: GCF_003368295.1. Lineage (NCBI taxonomy): Eukaryota > Metazoa > Chordata > Actinopteri > Cypriniformes > Cyprinidae > Carassius > Carassius auratus. The sequence continues at coordinate 8,492,813 of NC_039278.1, read as the reverse complement.
CGTCACGTCTCCTTCAAGTGTCCGTGTAATTAAGAGTGATGAGTTCATGCACAACACACAGGAGGGAATTCTACACGATACACAAGTTGCCAAGCTGATTTGAAACACATGATATGAAATCTCTATAATCTATACACAGAGATCAGGAAGCAGAAGGCAGGTCTGTAGTGTGTTGTAATGAATGATTTTCCAAGTTGATAAACCATTTAATACCATTATAAATAATTACTATTTGTATCACTTTTGTTATGTTTCAGACTTGATTACTTCAGACACATTAATTGAATGCATGTTAAATGTTTGTTATGTCTGACTTGTGCATCACACTGAAGGACGTCACTGTCATGGTGTGACTTTTCAAACAATAATTTACCTCTATAAGTCCTAACTTTCCTGTAGTTGAATTATTTTGAACAACATGCTTGTAAGAAAACATGTCATGTCTATATGTCCAGCTCTACTCTCCTAATACTCTGTCATTGTGCATTCTGCAGATAAAGCTTATTTTAATATATGCGCGGGGTTTGACCATAGCGGAGGACATGTCAACAAAAGGAACTGGGGCTTCCTAAACTACACACGTGTGTGTTGCAGATCTGCAGCCACGCAGGTGGGTGATGTGGCAGTGTTGTCAAGAGCGAGAGCGGAAGTGACGTCGTCTGGGATCGCTGCATTAAAGTATAATGTTGTCAAAACTCGGACGTCGAAAAAGTAAAATCCCTTTAATTACGATTGGTTTCCTAGAGTTTGGATAAAGAAAGTGGGCGTTTAAACTGGGAACGCAGACTGAATTCACATACCGAATAACCGAAGCCGTTACTCACCCGTGTGGGCGTACGACACCGGGACCTTCCATATGCTGAAATGGGCCGAGACGGAGGCGAAGTACTTCCCGAAGGCGAGCGGCAGAATGAACCAGCGGTAGTAACGGGCCGGTAACTCCGCTCGCGGGACGCCCCAGGCTCGCAGCAGCGGCGGGAGAAACACGATGATGGAGACTATATGAAAGAGAGACACTGTGACCGGATAGGGGAAGCCGTTGAGGATAATTTTATTGACCACGTTACCACCAGAGCTGACGGTGTACCAGCACAGGCACAGCACCGCGATCCGAATCCCCTCCCGCACGGGCGGGCGCTGCTCCACCGCGGCCATCTTTCAGCGCGAGCCGCGACGCCACGAGCCACGCACCGGAGGAGTCGGTGGAAGAGTCACGTGACTCTGTCACGCCCCTACCACGAGCTGCGAGAGTTCGGTTAGATTTGTTTAGATCGGGTTAAATGTTTACATATAATCAATCAATTTAACGGAGCCTCGCTCAGAATTGGGCCCCTATTGTTATCGAAAATAATATTTCTGAACTCTGAAAGCTTCGTACACTGTCTGAAGGAGGTCCCATGTTGATTCATTATTTAGTAACTGCAGTTATTATATTTATGTGTTAAATTGTAGATCTTGTTTTTACTAAATAAATAATAGAATATGTGTATTATTATTATGGAGCCCATAAGTGGACGTGATGGGAGGGAAAATAGATTCGTTCTCTTGCAAAAGTACTGAGTAACTTTATTTCGCTCGCAAAAACATTGAAATACAGCATTCATTCATTCTTTTTTTTTTTATTGACTTCCACTTCATTTTATTTACATCACAAAAGATATTCTAGCAAACTGATAATTTCTCGCGGGAACTCAAACGGTTTGCGAGAGCTTTTACATAAGCCTATTATTTTAGTTTTTTCTCCCATCTAATGTTTATTTCCCCATCACTAAGTCCCTTAAGTGACCCCTGTTAGTAGGCCTATATGATATAATATAAATATTTATAATTATTTAGATTATACATAAAGATTTAAAGAATAAGTGCAAAACAAAAAGTAAGTCACATACTAGCCTACAGGATGTTTCCATTTTTATTAAGATGTAAACCAATATACAGTACTTGTTTTAAACTTTTTGTAAGCAAATAAAAAAAAAGGTCTTGTATACTGTGTGTGCACTTTTATAGGTATTTATCTGTCTTTGTCTGCCTCCTCTTTCGACTGGAGGATGACATCCAGTGTAAATCATGTCCTTCTGTTCAGGAGCTCAAGATTATTCTGGAAGGACTCTCACTGCAAGTGTCACATGTGTGGGTCGGGGCTCTTAGTGGGTGGGATATATTAGGCAGAAAGTGAACACTTTGTCCTCAAAGTTGATGTGTTAGAAGCAGGAAAAATGGACAAGCGTACGGATTTGAGTGAGTTTGATAAGGGCCAGATTGTGATGTCCAGACGATTGTCATCTATCAAAAGTGGTCCAAGCAATGAACAGTGGTTACTCTCAACAGGGTCGTGGCTCACTGATGCACATGGGGAGTGAAGGCTGGCCTGTGTGGTCCGATCCAACAGAAGAGCTGTAGCTAAAATTGCTCAAGAAGTTAATGATGTGAAGGTGTCAGAATACACAGTGCATCATGGTTTGTTGTGAATGGGGCTGCATGGCTGCAGAACAGTCAGGGTGCCCATGCTGACGCCCGTTCACAGCCCATTGCAGACCATTATTATAAAAAATCTAAAAAGGTCAACTATTTTTTTCTTTTTTGTGTGTGTGTATGAATTATTAAAACAATTATGTATCTCTTTACTGATAATTACTATAACTAACTCAAATCAAAAAATCATATCAATAAATTGTATGCCCTCTATGTATACAGACACACACACACACACACACAAACATTGGTTTTTGTTGTACAAACGGTATTTTCTGTCCCCCTACACTAACACCACCCCTGAACTTACCCCTCTCTGAAAACTCTCTGAATTATAAGATAAAATTTTTTTTAATATATATATATATATATATATATATATATATATATATATATATATATATGTTTTGTACAAGGACAGAAAAAAAGTGTCCTCGTAAACCTACACATATACAGCTGTATGACTCATGCACAAACATATTTAATTTTAATAAAATAAAATAAAATAAAATATGAGTAAAAATAATGCTCTCGTGTTTGTAAGCCGCAGCACCCCCTGCTGACCGTTATCTGTCTTAGATACTGTTGCTAACAACAATCAACCCTCCAAAACAGAGGCAGACGATTAAAGTCACCCTGAGAGTTTCTAAGGTAAGATAAGACTTTATTTTATTATTAGTTAGTTAGTTAGTTAGTTAGTTAGTTAATTAGCTAGTAGTCACTCACAGAAGTGTTGAGGGAAAGTCAGATGCATACATACTTTAGCTTGTACTGTAAATATTTAGATCACATTAACTTTTTTTTTGTTTACTGATCATATGACTCGGTGACGGTGAAGTTTGTTGTTACTCTTGTTTTGTGTTTATTAATCATAATTCAAAACTTCCGTTTTTAGCCCAGTGTTGGATTCACTATGTCTGGCGGACGGTCCACGACCAAAGCTGGCTTTGACAGCAGTGTGGGGGAAAGTGGTATGCAATTAAAACATTGTAATTGATAGTTATCATCATGCAGATGAGTGTTCTTATGCAGCCAGTTGTTTGTGTCCAGAAGAGACAGATCTACAAAGAGTACATCGACTGCGGCTGGAGTTACGCAGACTGGAAAGGAATCGCGAGCTCTACTTGCAGGAAGAAGAAACTTTACGCAAACAGCGGTCAGTCCAGCGGTCAATGCCATCACCTAAGACTGGTCTTAACCCACATGACAGTACACAACCTCTGCACAGACTAACTTACTGAAAATTCATGTTTTGAGATTTCAACCTCAAGATTTGGAACACAATTTGTTTCGATTTATGCCCTTGAATTTCTTGCCGTTTTAGAGCAGAACGTGATTTGTAAAATACATATTTCATATAACATTTAAAAATAGTATATTTTTGAGTTATTCATAAAAATATACTTCACTTCAGCAATAATCTACCAAGTGTCGTCTTTAAAAAGACACCAAAGTCTGAGCTCAAAAATAATAAGATTTATGACATTTATGCAAAATATTATTTTAACATAAAATAACAAGTTAATGCACAAACACACACACACACAGAGAAAAAAAAAGTTAATTGACAATGACAAAACTGATCATATTTGAAGCAAATAATATGCCATCATTTTGCACAACAGTGTTGCATTACTGCATGCATGCATTATGTATTTTCTGCATTGTGTTTTGTGGAATGTGTGTGTTTGAGTATATATATATATATATATATATATATATATATATATATATATATATATATATATATATATATATATATATATATATATATAGTATTTATTTATTTTCCTTGTGTGTGCATGTTTGAACACAGGCAACAGATTGCTGAGCTGCGTGCTGAACAAGAGAGACTGCTGCAAGCGCGCAGAGAGAGTGAAAGTCCGGCTGTCAAGGCTGTCAGAGATCTGCTGAAGCAACGTGACAAGCTAGACGAAGAAACTGAGAAAGAAAAACAGACCCAAGCAGAGCTGCAAAAAGAGGTGCATATATGCCTAAGTATTAAGCATCATCATAAAACACATTCTTAAACTGTGCAACATGTAGTTATTTGCATGCATTCGGGTTTACAGATCATGATTATGGAGAAAAAACTGGCGGAAATGAGAAGAGGACAGGCTTCCCACGGTCACAATTCTCAGCACCGCGACATTCAGAAGGCCATACGAACCACACAGAGCAAACTGGATCGGGTAAACAGAGAATCAGACCTTTCACAGCATGCAGTTTTACAGACCACAGAGTTGTAGGAACTTTACATGTAAATCAGACCCTTCTGATTTAAGTGGTTTTTGGCCAGAGTAAACTGCAAACGGGACAAGATTCTATGACATAACTGACAGTAACTGGTCAGTGAAGGTAACTGAATATTTTCATCTATTGTCTATGACAACGAAGATGTGGATCCAAATGCAGGTTTTATTTGAATTGTAATCATACAGGCAGGGTCAAACACCAGCACGCAATCATAATCCAGGACGAGACAAAAGAGTAATCCGATAAACAGGCAAAGGTTAGGGCAGGCAACAAATAACCAAAAGACAAGGAAACAGTCCAGAGTCAGAAACTAGGTAACATGGGAAACCAAGGCAAAGGATTATGGGGAATGAAGTGCAGGGTAAAGTGGCAGGAGTCTGTAATGGAGTGACCTCTAGAGGAGCTCACGAGCTAGAGATTGTGACATCTCTTCTGGCTTGTTTGTTAGCTCTATAGACACGTCATCAAGGCAGAAGTAATGGATTTTGCGGTTCTGAATGCACCGACTAGGCACTACTCACATGCTGAAGTTTTGTTCAGAATGCATGTAATGCACATATGTGATTGAAAAGTTTAGGGTTCATAAACAGAACTTTCAGAATCTGAAAGTGGATTGGATTCAAGTGGGTTGGTGAAAAGCAGTGCATTTAAACATACCAATGTGTGGATGATCTTGTCCATTAATTTATTTTTCCCTTGTTGTCCCTGCAGTCTCGTGCTCGCTTTAACGAACAGATGAAGATAAACAGCCAGCACAGAAAAGATATTGAGATGCTACACATGCAGCGTACCCGATTCCAGCAGCTGTATCGCAAACTGGAGAAGGTGGTGGATCCTGGGCAGCTCTGGAGTGTTTTATTAATGAGTTTTACTGAACGCAGTTAAAAGAACAATTCCTCCAAAAATTTCATTTACAGGTCATCCAAGATATAGGTGAGGTTATTACTTCATTGGAACAAATTTGGAGAAGTTTGGCATTGCATTCCTTGCTCACAAATGGATCCACTGTAGTAAATGGGTGCCGTCAGAACGAGAGTTCAAACAGCTGATAAAAACATCACTTGTAATCCACATGAGCATCATTTGTCCGTCATGTCCATCAGTTCATCTTGTGAAAATTGTGTCCATCAGAACATCTTGTGAAAAGCTGCGTGTTTTTAGGTAGTAAATCCATCGGACCTTTTGGCTTTATACCATCACTTCTGGCCAAATTCCAAATTAATGCCTGCTTCAGTTAAAAAGTCCATCCCCATTTGGTTTTATCAACTGTTTGGACTCTCATTCATGACGGCACCCAGAGGATCCATTGGTGAACAAGTGATGTAATGGCAAATTTAGCCAGATCTGTTCTGATGAAGAAAGAAACTCTTCTACATCTTGAATGGCCCGAGTCGGGAGGTTGAGTAAGTTTTCAGCAATCTTTCATTTTGGGATGAACTATTCCTTTAAAACAGGTGCTCTTGTCTTTCTTCCAGGTGTTGCAAGATATCCGTAAGGAAATTGCTGAAGTTGTCGACAAGTCAGCCACAGCTTACGATGCAAAGTGAGATACTTGGAGATTTAAAGCTTTGCTAATGTACAGTGTTCCCACAAACATAAAAACCTGGAAATATCAGGGAATTCTGACAAGTGATTTTGAAAATTAAAAACATTTGAATTGAAATATAAATAAAAACATATAAATAAAATAAAACAGAAAAATAAGGACTAAAATATTAAATATAATACGGAATTAATTAATTTATATAAATATTTAATTTTTCTGCACGAAAATTGCAAGAAAACGGCAATAAATCCCATTTTATGTTGTTCAGCACATGATTTTATGCAGTGTTTACATCACTTTATATTAATGAGTGTCAATTCAACTGTATTTTAAATAAAAGCTAATGAAATATATTAGGAATGAGCTTAAATAATAATATTAATAATACTAATAAAATATTAGATTCATTATAGAAATTTTCATGACTACAAGATATTTTGTATACTAAAAATAGTTTTAGTTGTAAGAAATTTAATGGCCTGCATCCATGACAATTTTATGTATATGTAAAGTCCTCAATTCAATATTATTGCTAATATTATTCTGTCATGCAGTATAGATTAAACTGAATGTGTCATTTTTAACTAAATTGAATGCTTGTAATATCTGTGAATTCGCATCATCGAACTTAAATGCAAAAGGTTTCCCAACCACTTTTAAAAGAGAAAAAGCACACATAGCTTTTAGTAGTGTTTTTTTTTTTTAAAATCTTGTACGTTATTATAAATTGCTCTACCCTCATCAAGTCTATTGGATGTTTGCAAATGGTTCGAGTTATCTGTGTGTATTTCAGAGTGGATGCTCAGACCAAAACATCCATGATAAAGGAGAAGGCGGTGAAGGATCTTGCACAGTACTCAGCTGAGATGCAGGAGCTGGAGAGAGTCATCGCTCATGAACACCAACTCAAAGAGTTCATGAGCACCAAGAATAATCAGAGAGCCAACGTGGATAATGGGAAGAAAAACAGACGCAGACAGGGTCAGAGAGCAGTTCTTGTTAGGAATCAGAAATACTACTGTATTTCGGCTGAAAAGTTAACAAAGTGTGCTGATGGCAGAGATGAAGGAGCAGAGGAAGGCAGACGGAGGAGAAGAGACACCCGAGTCTCTGAGGAAGGCTTTCCAGCAGATTCAGGAACTGACTGGAGAAGACAATTTGGGGAAGCTGGTTACAAAATTCATTCAGGGTGAGCTTTGTGTTGTCTTGTTTGTGCTAGCAAAGGATTCCAGTGTGTTATGCTACAACTGATTGTTTTTTTTTTTTATTGACAGGTGAAGAAAGGAACTTTGCTCTGTTTAATTACGTGAATGAACAGAATGCGGAAGCTGAGAAACTGAGAGAGGAAATCCAACAGGTCAGTGTGTCAGCATTTCTCTTTAAGCTTTTATATTTTATTTCAGCTACATTTCAATGAACGGGAACGGTCTTGAATAATTGTAGTTTTAGTCAACAATAACAACGCTGGAAATTACAACTTGAAGACCAAGCAAAAGCCTGTGCCTACCGAGCTGAATGAACATGCATTGACATTTTAATATGATTTTAAACCCATTTTTGGTCTTGATGCTCTTCTAGATCAGAAAAGATACGGAGCAGCTGAACATAAAAAGTCGCCAGCAGGAGCAGGAAAGTCAGGTGGCTTTAAAACAGGTGAAGGATCAACTGCAAGAGTGTAAGGCACAGACTCAACTGTATGAAGACCAGGCCGATCACATCAGCAAGATCCTTGATCAGTTCAAAACAGGTACAACAGATGATCCCTGGAAGGATCAAGAACACATTATCATATTGGAATAAGTATATTACTTATTATATATAACACCATTACACTTAAAAGTAGCAGTTACTTATGTTGATGTCATTTCTAGGGATAGACAGTATGTTCAAAAGGACTGACTGCAGCTTAGGGCAGATGGAAGGCATGCTGGGATCTTCCTCTGGGATCACAGACAGTAATCTGATGATGTACCTCGGCTTGGTGGAGCAGAAGGCCAGTGAACTGCTCACCATCCAAGCCTTCATTAGATCTAAGGTACAGGAAAGACTTAATTCACTCCAGCACACATGTGAGAGAAGGTACAGGTTATTTGATAGCATTAAAGCAATTTCATGTGGCTTTAACAAATACAAATAAGAAATACAAATTCGTGCATTAGACTGTAGGGTAAAAAAAAAAAAAAAAGTATTGCAGGTAATATACAATTCAATTCAGCGATGCGATACAATGCGTAAAAAGACAGTATAAGTCATTATAATCAGTAATTATTGAGGTACTCAGCCAATCACAAAGCACTGGATAGCTGAGCAATCAGAGAACACCTCACTTTTCAGACCGATGAGCTTTGTAAAAACCGTTTCAGAAAGGTGGCGCATGGCGGAGAAACAATAATGTACAGTACGTGGAACCCTAAACAGCATAAACACATTTCATTACACCGAAAACACAAAGTAATGTTCTTTTTAGCAACATCATATGACCTCTTTAATGTAAACATATTTCACATGTTGACAGGACCCAGAGAACAGTTCTGATCTGAAAACGGTCGCTCCGTTCCTGCTGGGTCAGAAACTAGACGTTCAGACACACGAGGCGATCGTTCAGCCTCCTGCTACCAGGTATGAGCGGCTTTTTATATATTGAGCCAAATAGACAAAATATATGGAAATATTAAATATGTGACTTCATGTTGTCAATACATGCTTCTGATATTATTGTGCATGATTCAGGCATGATTATGAGGCAGAGGACTCTTCTCTGATAGATGAAGCGGAACGACCTTTGACACGTGAAGAACTCCGTCAGCACATTATGAGGAAGAGTGTAAGGCACACAGAAGAGCTTTTTCGTATTCGTATTTACCTGCTAACAACGGTTGCATTACAGTTACAGGGTAATTGTTGGTTATCTCTAGCAGGACCAGCTTAAAGACGAGTCTCTGCGTGCAGGAGGGAGCAGAGAAGTGAAAACCCCTAAGAGCAGCACCATGTCCAGAACCTCCCTGGAGGCCTAAGAAGCAGTCTGGTCTTCTGGGTATTATTTTACTATGCATGTTTTTCTGTGTAATGCTTGAAGGATTTGGGTCTCTTATTATTATTAAATGATAATAATTCTCATTATTATTTAATAAATAACATAAAATAAAGTATATTCTTAACTCAATTCCTGTTTACTTTGAAAACCTCAAAATTGCACATCGCATAGATTTTGTTATCCAGGAGATTTTCTTATAATTGTGTAATTATGTTCCATTTTCTGCAGCTCATTCTCTAGTATGTTTTTTTATTGTTATTTTATATGCTATGCAGAGTATAAGAATGTTTTCTGGTTAATTAGATTTGAGTTTAACTGGTTTGAAATTTGATGCCTTTTTAGCCCCCCCCCATTTTGTGCACAAGGCCCACCTGGTTACCATGGTAGCAACAATCCCCCCCCATCACAGCTGAAGCTCATTTCCGCATACGAGCAATGGCTTGGTCACAGCCACTTACAAGAACTGCGCACTGCAAAAAAACAAATCGAACAAACAAACAAAAAAAACACCTCAGAGATAACGCTGACAAGAAAGAAAGTAAATGACTTATGAATAGGCAGAATTTGATACATATCATATCATTCTTTTGTCACGTCTTGAACAGTATGTAGCTTCTCTCACCTGTGGCGTTCCCCAAGGTTCAATCTTGGCTCCAACTCGGTTTTCACTATTCTTGTTACCTCTAGGGACCATTCTTAGGAGGAATAGAGTGTCTTTTCACTTGGATGCAGATGACACTCAAATCTATTTTCCTTTGAAGCATAATTAAAGGAAAAGTTTAGAAACTTTGGTTGCTTGTCTAAACGATATACAATCCTGGATGACCTCATATTTTTTAGACTTAAATGCGAGTAAAACAGAAGCAATTGTGTTTGGGTCCTCTGTGGGTAAAAAAAAAACTACTGTTAATGTTTCCAATCTGTACTCTTACATCAAACCGACTGTGAAAGATCTGGGAGTCTTTTTGGATTCCACTTTAAAGTTTTATCACCTGAAACTTCTGTCTAGAGTAAAGTCTTTTCTATCCCCCAAATATCTTGAAAGAGTTACACATGCTATTGTTCTATACATCTTGGATTATTGTAATTCTTTATACACTGGAATATCCATATCCTCTATTAGTTCAAAATGCTGCAGCCAGATATTTAACTGGACCCTGCAAACCTTAACATATTACTATTTTAAAGGCCCTTAACTGGTTGCCAGGTTGTAATAAGTTGATTTCAAAATGTTGTTTGTTTTTAAATGTCTAAATGTTCTTGTGCACACATACTTATCTGAACTCTTAAGTCTGAACACGTCAGGCAGGTGCATACGGTCCACAAACAGAAATGGCCCAGCCTCGAACATGTTTGAAGTCGAGAGGGGATCGTGTGTTCGCAGTTGTTCGTCCTAGGCTTTGGAATAGCCTTCCCTTACCTCTAAGATCCATGTCCTCTGTACTTAAGTTTAAATCTAAGTTTTTAAACAAATCTTAATTATATTTGTATTTCTTTATTAGTTACTCGACTTTTTTCTCTTTGTCTTGTACCTTAGTCTTACAATAATCTGTAAAGAACAATGGTCAACTCCTGTTGTTTATTTGTGCTATATAAACAAACGAAATAAAAATAATTTCTATAATTTTTCATGTCATGCTCTTTTTTTCCTTCCCATGATGCATTAGGCTACTTCTTTCTCTTTCAGCATTTTTGTTTTCAAAACTAGAATGTCGGCCTTTATTTATTATTATTTTGAAGTCTTTAGTAGTGTTTGCAAATATTATCAAAGTTTAGTGATGTAATTTAGTTTTTGACCGTAAACACATTTATAATGGTACAAATGATACCTATTTCAAATAAATGCTTTTAATTTAACTTTCTGTTCACAAAAGTAAAAAAAAAAAAACTATTAAGCAGCAAAAAAACTTTTCAGCATTGTCAATAATTATTAACTATTATTAACAATTGAGCACCAAAAATAATTGATCAGCATATTATAATATGATTTCTGAAAGCTGAATGTTGGAAGAAGACTGAAGATTGAAGTATTTTTTTTTTATTACATTTTAAAACATTATAACTGTAAACAGTTATTTGAATGTCTAATTCACAATATTACTGTTTTTGTTTTGTCAAATAAATGCAGGTTTGGTGAGCATAAACAAACAAAACTAAAAGTGTAATATTCCAAACTTTTGACTGGAAGTGTACATGTTGGTTTTGTATGTTCATATATGTTGTCATACAGTGGATCTATTGTCTTATGGCTTACAAACTACCTCTGAATACTCATACTCTATAATCTATGCCAACATAAGGCAAAATCTTAAATTTACTTCCATCCCCATATGGATCCAGGGTGATGGACTGAGTCCAGTCATACCAGTTATTCTGGTTATCGTAACAGCCATTCACACCGTGCCATCGCTGACTGCGTATCCTGATGAGGTCTCGCTCTGTGACCTCTCGGCTGACCCCTGGAAGGGCTTTCACAGGGATCTCTGGGATAAACCCATGAGTTTTCCTGCACTCTCTGGAATTCTTTACCTCTTGCTTGATGTTTTCATCCACAGAAAAGCACATCCCGGACTTCTCTGAAGTCAGTAAGCTATTCTGAATCATCTTACTTTGTGAAATCTCTCTCCAGTTTATCTGTTGATAACCGTCCTGGATTTCACTTCCTGTTGATCTCTGGCAATCCTTTGTAAGTGTTTTGCTTGATATGGGTCGAGTATGAGAGTCATTTGCTAGTTTGGCCGCTTGCAGTTGTGCAGTGTTGGTACTGTCCCCTCCATTGTGTGTGACAGTGTGACTGTTATACTGTTTCTTCCTCGTCTTATCCTCAATAGCCCCTATGTTTGTCTCTTTCACTGTGCTGGAGACTTCATCGAGGTTACCATTTAGTGGAGCAGGTTGGAGTATGTTGAGGAGGTCTGAAGGTTGTTGCATCTTTTCATGTGAATCTTGGAAGAATGAATTTGGTTGATGAGGAGTACTGGAAGTGGACTTTGCTGGTTCCTTGGCTGGCAAAAAGTGCTTTTTGTCGCTGTGACTGGCAGGGGTGGTGTTTCTTTCAGACATGTGCTTGTCTTTGATAATGGTCTTATGGTCATTTTGGAAATGATGATTGGACAGAGATGTTCTCCAGCTTGTGGACTGCTGTAAACACTTGATGGACGAAGAATATGGTTTGATCGCACGGACAGGTATTTTACTTTTTCTAAAACTGTTTGGATTCTTAATGGTTTTATCTGGTACAGAACCCTTCGACATTTCAACTCTCTCACTCATGTTACTGTGGTCATGTTCAGTAAGGGTTTGTGTTGATCCAGGAACACATTCAGCAGAAGTCGAACTGACTGCAAAGTTTGAGAGCGCTTCTACGGTGACTTCATTTACTCCAACAATCCTCCGCCAATGTCGAATCAGATTTTTTAAACGTTTAACAAGATCTTCATCTGTGCTCTTTTTTCTCACATCATTGATCAACTTTCCAAACCTGGTTTCCTGGAATACAACAAACCAAATCATTCCTTAAGGATTGCATTTTTTTTGTAAAGTAAATTAATGCATTAAACAGCAACAGTCAATGGTATGGAAGCCCGTTTCCGCCACTTAATAAAAAATCGAATTATTTAATTGCGACTTTTTATTTCACAGTTCTTCTTATTTTTTTTTTACAAGAACTGCTAACCTTTAGTAGTCTTTAGTAGTGTTTGAAAATAAAAAAATTGGGATTACTGAAGTTTAGTGATAAAAAATAAATTCATATTTTATTCCACAAAGACACATTCAATTGATCTAAAGTGACCGTAAACAAATTTATAATGGTACAAAGGATACCTATTTCAAATAAATGCTTTGAATTTAACTTTCTGTTCACATACTATGGAAGTCAATGGTATGGAAGCCCGTTTCCGCCACTTAATAAAAAAGTAAAATTATTTAATTGCGACTTTTTATTTCACAGTTTTGATTTTTGATTTTTTTAACCAGAACTGTGTGATGTAAAAGAGTTCATATCTCGCAATTCTGACTTTGTAACTTGCAATTATGAAGTCAGAATTGTGAGATATGAATTCGCAATTGTGAGAAAAAAAGAAGTCAGAATTACAAGATATAAAGTCGCAATTACAAAAAAAAACAACAACTCAGAAATCAGAATCAGAACTCGCAATTCTGACTTAATAACTCACAATTTAGACTTTTGCGTGTTTTACACGCACAAGATATGAAAGTCAGAATTGTGTGATATAAAGTCGCAATTACTGTATTTTTACCGTATTTAAGTCGCACCTCAGTATAAGTCGCATCAGTCCAAAAATACGTCATGATGAGGAAAAAAACATATACAAGTCGCAGACGGTAATGGTTTCTCTTGGTTCTTGGTTCTAAATAAATGCGACTTATATGTTTTTTTCCTCATCATGACGTATTTTTGGACTGATGCGACCAGCCAAACTATGAAAAAAAGTGTGACTTATAGTCCGGAAAATATGGTATCTTGTTTAATTTTTTATTCAGTGGCAGAAACGGGCTTCCATACAATGGGCATCAGCAACTGTTACCAACATTCTTCCAAGTATCTTCTCTCGTGTTCAGCAGAAGAAAATATCTCATACAGGTTTGGAACAACTTGCTATTTTGAGTGAACCATGCTTTAACTCACATATTCAGTGTGACACCATATCACAGTTGTTGGGATAAACTCAGTGTAAACAGAGTTGAGTTAGTATCTTACCACTAGAGCCTCTTTAGTCATGGGGTAACTTTCCAAGCAGCATATCACATCCAATACAGCCATCATGTTCTGTATCTGCTGACAGGTAGACGTTGAGCTAAAGTCACTTCCATGCGTTCATAATATTCTCTATGCTTTAAAAAAAAAAAAAAAAAATCCTATAATAGCTAATATGCTTATGTTCCTGTCTTTTTTTCTAAAGCTGGTCATACTCATGAAAGTAGGTGGGCCTCATGTTTTTGAATCTACTCTCACATGTGCACCTGCAGCAGTCACCAGACCAGCAGAGACTCTTTCAGATCCCAGGCAACAGTCGTTTGCCAATGCAAATGTAATATGCTTGCATACTCATACCTGTAAAAATCTGTGAAAAAGGCCCCTAACCCTAACCCTAACCCCAACTCACCACAGTGAGACTGAGCAAACCAGCAGATAAAACAAAACCAATTAATTGAAGGAATAAATTAAATCTTGATTATGGGATAAACAAGCCTATTACACAGACACTGACAAAACAGACGTTAATATAAACCATGGTCAAGAATATGTAAGATTGCACACAAAAAAGTTGAAATACATGAAATATTGCTTCCATAATTTTCTCCAAATAAAGTGCTGAAAGAATGGATAGAATATGACAAATGTAGTTGAACTGAATTATTAAATGAAGAGACTGCACATGCATCATGGTTATACTAGACAAACCCATAAGGACTGAAGTCATTACTTGCGTCTATAACTCAGCTTGTACTCACGTTACTTTGAGCATCGATGGCCTGAAGGAGCTTCTCTTTGAGCTGTTGAGGTCTTAATGAAGCTCTTTTCATTGTCTCTGAATGATTCACAGCATTGAGAACACACAATACATACACAACTCTTTCATATGAAACCACTTTACTGGCAGCCCAAAATGAGCTTAACAAATCGTGTCCATGCAGGCAAATGACTCAGCTGTCCCGAAAAGGTTTCTACAGGTGCACTACTGTTTTCACATAGCCCTACAGAGTTAGCAATGAGTCTTCATGACAGCCACATATACTTTTACTTCCGATTTGGATTTTGTATGGTTCCATTCCAGTGGAAACTCAATATGGTTGTTCAATTGTACACATATTGAGTGGTCAAAAACCAAATGTGGGTCACTTTGCATACAGATCATACTTTTCTTTTTTAAAGAGGAATGTCTGAAGAACGTGCATCGTGTTTCCCTCTGTCAAAACAACTGCACTGAACACAAACTAAGATTTTAGTTGAAATCCAAGAGCTTTCTGACCCTGCATGGACAGCAACGTAAATGACTCATTCAAGGCCCAGAAAGGTCGTAAGGTCATCGTTAAAATAGCCATCACATAATACTGCCATATAGTTCCACACACTGTCCACATTTCAAGGCAAAAACTATTGGTCTGCTATCTTTGCAAGTACTTTATGTAGAGAAAATCATGTACACCAAGAGAAAGAAATCAGATGTTTTTTCTGTACTAGTATAATATTAAAACAAATCGAATATTTTTTGTTATAAATAATGCCTTGAGTATTAGTGACAAAGGAACCAACAGACAAAACTAAGAACAGGACTAAAATCTAAAAATCGAATCTGATCACTTTTGTGAAGCGTACATATATATAATCTTCTGCGATAGAGTTGATAATTTAGCATATTACCCATTAAATTCAGTTTGTTAATTGAAAACTTGATTTGGCATTATGGATTAATAAATACATGATTTTGAACATTTCTTCCTGAAATGCATTGATGAAAGTCTTTTTGGAACAAATACAAACATGAACCAACATTTTAAACAAGTGCTTCATTTTATTAATTAACAACTAGAGCAGCAAAACTAAGACATGAAGACATAACATGGTGAATGACATGCGACATGAGACATTTGACTGATTTTTCCGCTTTTGCAAAACAACTCGCTTATACAGTGAAAACATCTCCAAAACTACAGGGGAAAGAACACATGGAAAACACTTCCTCCATTGATTTTAAAGATGCCGCCAAATGTCTGCCAACTCCCAAGTGCTGTTCAATGTTTGTAAAAAGCAACATTTCCAAATACTGCCAAATGTATCGCTGGGTGAGACGCCAAACTAAACAATAAGAGAACATAATGAATGGACTCAAAATAATACATGAGAAAAGCCAACATCAGCAGAGGCCACCCAGTGAGACGATCAGCACCCCTCTACCCAAGCATTATTCCCTGCTTCATCACACATACATCATTAAAACGTTTCTTAGAGATCCCTTCAGTCTGGCCATGTATCACTGGGCGGTACATCTCCACTCATGTTGAGTTCACTGGTCGTCTCTTTTTTGGTTGGATCAGTCCAGGTGTCTTGAGAGCGTCAGAGATCCCTTTCTTGGGACGTTTGGCTACACCAGCTGTACGGTGGCAGCCTGAAGGTAACCCTGCAGGTACTGAAGAGCTTCTGCTGGCAGACTGGTGCTCAACATGGAGGGCACCTGTTAAAGATGACATTTCGTTACTTCAACATCTCAGCAGGTATTCTGGATGTACAGCTGTGATTATCTCAGCATCCTTCTCGTGAGAGATACTCACCCTTCCAGGACAGGCGGTGGAGAGTTTGTGTAAGGACTGAGCAAGGAGGATTTTGGGATTGCTGACAGCGTCTCCGATGGGGTCATGCTCTTTCTTGCCTGCGAATGCAAGCTGTGAGAAAGCGGTCTGGTATCCTGGAGTGTCCTCGATGTCTATGAAATGCTCATCGTCTGGGATGCTGTCGTCTTCAGGTAACTCGAACAGACCGATCAAAGACTGCAACAAAGGAGTCCTAAAGAGAAAAAGCAGACTTTTCTCATCAAATGTTCAGGATTAATTCATCAGATCATCGGACAGCCCAAGTTATCTTGTTAGACTCAGACTATGTTTACACAAATTAACGATGTAGTCAAAAACAGAAATGTTTTCGTTTAAATATCCACGAAAACGGCCAAAAGTGCTGTAGTCAAGTGCAAGGCCAGTAGTTGGCGCTGTCACTTTGTTAGTAAACAGCCCTTGTAGGGAAGTGACAATCGTATGTTGTATATGATGCGTCTCTGCTAATGGTTGTAATACAGGTGAAGTAAATACAGACTTTGCTAAAGAAGCGTCAGCAAACTCTTGAGCGGCAACAACACGTACGACGCACGCGCATGACATCATTTTCAAAGATTCCATTACTGGGTGTTTACACGGAAACGATAACGGTGCAGATTTTAAAAAACGTGCCCTTCAAACCCCTTTTTAAAAAAATGCATAAAAAGTTTACCATTTTTGGCTGAAAACGTTGTCGTGTATATGGCTTCTCAATGACTAATAAGAGTGTCTACAGAAATCTATGGAAAAAAGTTTTTAGAAATGTGCTCTTTGTATCCTTGTTGTTTCATAAGGTTTTTAAGAAAATGTAAATGACTTGTGAAATGTCATGGTGTATCCATCACGATTTAAGTAATAAGTGTACACATTGTAAATATTTTTCAAGGTAAGTTATTCACCATTATCATAATATTTTGGAAAGTGGCACAACATGACATTATGGATGGTCATAAAGATGTCAAATTATCTGTAAGGTCATAATAGGCTGCTGGGGTCCACTCCGATATATAGAATTTTTTAAAAAGAAAAACTAAGCAAATTAGTCACCCAGATAAGCATCCTACTGTTTAATGAAAATTCTTTTTCCAGGGTAACTGCTAATGTACTGGGGGAAATAGAGTTAAAAGCTGATGAGAAATCCACAAATAGAATTTTCACACGAGTTTTATGTTTCTCTAAATGTGAATACAGCAGATGCAATAGTTAAAGTTGCATTCTCATCCCCCTTGGATGACTGATATGCAAATTGTTCAAAGTTCACTAGGGATCTTAATTTCTATTTAAATTTCCCACTTTAATTATTTTAGATGTTTTCCATAAAACAGGGACAATACCAGAATAACAAGATGCTCTGAAAATCTCAATAAAAATTGGCCTAAAAAAAAAAAAAAAACGCCTGTAGTGTGTCTTACCAGAGTTTGGTGTACTCCGTGTCCATCATGGCGGGACACTCAGTGAGGATCTTAGTGATGCCCACAGCACAGATCTTCTTCTCCACTGGCCCCGAGACCTTCTGCACCTCGGGAATTATGATCTTCTCTACAACCATGCCAAACATCCTAATGGACACCCAACACATACACTTTTTTAAAAGATGCTTTGATGGGAAAATATAATGAGGCTAGTCAGTAATATCTGCAATGATTACGACTCGACATGTTTTGAATAATAAAGCTACTTGCTTTGGCTGGATGCTATCAAATATCTCCTGCAATGCAATTGCTCCATATTTCACACAATAAAGGTTAATGAACACCAGGAAGCCTGTGTAGAGAAAAGGGGAGACAGATCAATAAAGTGAGCAATCTGTCATTTTAAAATTACAGGGCTCATTTAAATATGGGGTTAGAAGTCAACTCTGATCAGAAATGACCGCAAGCTCTCACTCTTAACAAATTTTGTGGTCTTGGAGCTCTGAAGCCTCTGGAAAAGCAAAATAAAGATCTGTTTCCTGTACTGGGTGATGGAATCTCTGCATAAAAAAAACACACAGAACCAAATGAACAGAGCACAGAAATGTCAACTCTTTTATTTTTGTGTCCTCGTTGCACGTCTCTTACGTAGGCATGTGCTCCACTATACTGTTGAGCAGATAGAAGCCTTGATGGTCGTTAGCCTTGGATGCGATGAGCTTCTGGAATACTCCAAGAAGACCAGGCTGAAAATAAATCAACAAAGCGGTTGAGGTAAGGTTAACTGCATTGTGGCTATTCATCTAGCAAAAAAACCAAACTAGAAGACATCCCATGAAACACTTACAATCTTATCAGCGGCTGTGCTGGCGATGGCAGCGGCTCCTTTCTCCAGATAGGCCTGCAGCAGCCGCACGAGCGGAGGGATGTTTCCGGTGCGTTCCCACAGCACGGGCTGCAGGAGGTGAGGAAACAGGGCCATGTAGGAGGAGGGGATGGAGCTGGTGTGGATCTCCAGCAGCAGAGACATCACCTGGAAGACGTACGGCACAAACTCTGCAGGGCAAGAGGAGGCGAGAGGAAAGGCCCATAAAAACATGGCTTCCATCAAGAAGTCACATACAGGAAACACCGCTCTCTCGTTCAGATGTTTGGAGTCAGTAAAGACTTTTGACAGAGCACCTTGATTCATATATAAGACGCTCTGGATTATAAGGCGCACTTTCGTTTTTTGAGAAAATTAAAGGCTTTTAAGTGTGCCTTATAGTGCGGAAAATACGGTAAATGCAGACTCCATACTTCTGAATGGTTGTGTAAGCCATCATAAAACTGTGTGAAAAAGGTTTAACAGCTTTCTAACAGCGTAACGCACCCTGCACATCATTCTGGAGGATCTCAGTAAACACAGGAAACAGGGCCTCTTCGAAGCTGTTCACCGTGTCTGGATTGGCCTTGCAGGTGATCCTGATGGACAGGCACAGGGACTCAAACAGGTAATGGTTGAAATGTGGCTTACTGGGATTCTGTTGAGAAAAGAGATTCATGCACGTACATAATATATACTGCTTACAATAAAGCAGTTATTTGAATGACTAAATTAATTTAACATTTGCCACATGATCTCACTGTTACACGTTTTATTCAGCCACTAGCTATTTGAATGCAGAATATGTGCATGCCTCAGAAATTGAACTAGTATGCTGAATTGTATAGTAGCATGATATGCCGAACACATCTCTGTATAGAACATGGACATATCCCGTCCTGCCTTTAGGATCAAGTCCTGCTTGGGAAGTGTCCCCTTTTATGGACGGATATTTCTGTGTGTCCTGCCAGTGCATCTGATGCCATGGACTGAGACAGAGAGCACATGACTGGACACAAACCTGAGCTCAAGCCTCCTTCACAGGACAGCAGATTTAGTGACCGGCTTACCTTGCTGACGAGGAGAAGCTTATGGGTGAGCTGGCCAATGAGAGTGGGGATGTAGGGCACAATGGCTTCCTGTAAGAGGGAGAAACTCCTCATGATGGCTGGGGAGGTGACAAACAGAAAAGGTCAAGGAGTATATAACTACAGAAAGGTGGTTTGTGAATCTCAAAGAGGCAATAACCTTTCATGATGTACTCGTTCTCAGATGAGCCAGGGATTGCTAAAGATTTGAACAGATTGTTGAGTAACTGTTCTGTGAACGGTGCCATTTCAGTAGAAGTGATGCTGAAAAATAGGATTCGTTAAGAAAATCAATAAACGGCAAAAGTCAGAACATGGACATTCTTATGTCTTGTACTGGATGAACTCACAGAGTGGTGTTGTTGGCTCCTCTCATGGTGAAGAGTCTCTCGAGTGCATGTGCTGCGTAGGTGTGCTGAACGATGCTCTCTGCCTGCAGGTGGGCCACCAGGAGAGGGACAGCCTCCAACAGCTGCTCTTTAGGGAGCTGGAGGAACAGACAGAAGCCAGACCATCACACCCAGTCAAGGCATGCTTGTGTAATGGACAGAGAACAATGGAATGGAAAAGAAAGTGCTTACTTGACTTCTGAAGGTCATGACATACTTGATGGCATCTGCTTTCAAAACTGGAAACTCGTTCACTGAGGAAAAAAAGAAGAAAATACCTGTCATTCAGCATCATTTCAGTTCCAGTTTAAAATGCTAAACGAGATGAGCAAGGCCAATTACCATTGGGAGATTTCAGGTCTACTAGAATGTGGTTGACAAAGAATTCAGACAGGTTCACCAGCTCATTGGCTTGTGTTATTCCATGCTGTAAAACAGAAGTACACCTTTGTCAGACTGGACCTCAGATCTATAGCTCACAAGCCAACCGAAATCAGACAGCTCCTTTAATCTGAAAAGAAACTGATATGTAAATGTTACTTGTTAAACATCAGAAGCTATAGCCTACATGGATAAAAAAAAACTAACAAAAAAACAAAAAGCAAACATGACGCTTGTAAATTACATTTTGCAGATTTACTCAGTGTATAAAATGTGGTACTAGTGTTGTCAAAAGACCTGGTACTTTGGTACCAAGTCGGTACTAAAAAAATATGAAAATGTGACGGTAGCAGGTTTCTTTAAGTACCGGTGGTATCGAGGACCCGGTCAACCTGGTGCTTGACGCATACAGTGCTATTTCCACGAAGCAGAAAACGCGGACGGAATCTCAAAATCCAGTCATGAAAATGAAACTTACATCTTAATATGGACAGTCAAAGTATTTGTCAAAGTTAGCATAAATTAATCAAATCTCCATAAGGACCAGTATCTGTAAATGTTAAGCCGCAAAAGTTGGTTGAAATCTGAATCCTGCATGTTCTGCGCGTCTCTTTGTGACTGAACGAATGGTTTGTTTACTACATAGCCTGAAGCGTGTGAGGCTTGCAGTAATTTCAGCATCTGCCGTCTCAATGTGGACATATATACATAAACAACATCACTAGAGCTGTTCTGAGTCACTTCACAAGCATTTGACTGTTTCATGTGAGTAAAACCAGTGTCAAAATAAAAGTAGCCTGTCAAAATAAAAGTTCATTTTACATAAAGGCATTGTGCTAGAAATATTACTATTATTTAGTAAAATGTATGTGATTCTGCCACTACTGTAAAAAACAAAAACAAAAAAAAAACACTATTTTTTAAAGAAATAAATCACACAATATTTCTTCCATGTTTTAAATTGAATAACAAATCCCCTTTATTTACTAAAAAACAGAATGTTTAAAATTCATAAATTAAGAGAAATAAAATTTGGGTGAAACTTGTTTTTCATAATTATATTACTTGTAGAAAAACTAAGCACAATTGTAAATTACTATAAAGAATGGCATTGATTTTATTTTTAGTTATAAAAAGTGTTTATTTTTATTTTTTATTAGCATATTTTTGTGTTTTGCTTCGTTACCGAAATTGGTACCAAGAACTGTGGATTTTCACTGGTATCTGTACCGAATACGGACATCTTGGTACCGTGACAACACTATGTGGTACTGTCAAATGATTAATCACATCCAAAATAAAAGTTTGTTACATGATGTGTTTACTGTGCATATTATGTACCGTATTTTTCGGACTATAAGTCGCACCCGAGTATAAGTCGCATCAGTCCAAAAATACATCATGACGAGGAAAAAAAACATATAAGTCACACTGGACTATAAGTTGCATTTATTTAGTACCAGCCGCGAGAGGGCGCTCTATGTTTTCAGTGTAGACTACAGGAGCACTGAGCGCCCTCTCACGGCTGGAGACGGTAATGTTTTCTCCCGGTTCATGTCAAATTAATTTTGATAAATAAGTTGCACCTGACTATAAGTCGCAGGACCAGCCAAACTACGAAAAAAAGTGTGACATATAGTCCGGAAAATACGGTATATATAAATACACACATGCTATGTTATGTTTATATATTAAACAAATCATAATATATACAATAATATAAATATATACATGTACTGTAAATGTTTTCAAAATATATGCTGTATGTACGTGTATTTATATATACATAATCCGTAAACAAAAACTTATTTTCGATGCGATTAATCTCAATTAATCATTTGATAGCACTATTACATTTTTTTTTTTTTTTTTTATGAAAACAAATACAAGGAGCGCTAAAAGATTTTCATAACGCTTCCTTTAAAACAATCTACAAATGTTAAATCTTCAAAAAAAGTGTTAAGGCTACCACTGCATTGGTCTAGAAAAAATATATACTTATTGATTTATAGTTGATTTATACACATTTTCAAAGCTTTCAATGTACTGTCATTATAAATGATCAAACAAAAACAAACTATTTTTAATTTTGGTTAATCATCTCTGTACAAGAGACTTGGTAGTGTTTCCAAACAAAAGGAAATATCGGCATCTGCTAAATTAAAGAAATAATGGCAAAAAAAAAATCATGCAACCCTTACATTATCTTTACATTAAATCGTGCAATATCCACCCTGCTAAGATTAAAAAAAAAAAAAATTATCTAAGACAACACCACAAAAAAAATAAACAGCTATATTAGTAGACAATTATTTGTGATTGTTAAAATTGTACTAACAAAAATAAAATGCTAAACTAGAAAATAACAGTTTGCATTAAGTGAAAAGCAAGTGAGATGATGCTGCTGTTGTGAACACCAGCAACACTTGATCAACAGTTTGATCTGAACCCACCCTCGCAGGGATCTCACCTTTTGTGTCTGAGCTTTTGAGGCCAGAGATGTGACCAGGTAGATAGCAGCATCTTTGTGTTTCCAGTTCACCCCGGGGTTCTTGGCATATTCTGTCAGCATGGAGCTCACATAGCCGGAGAAGATGCCGGTCACCGGGCCCTCAAAGAACTTACAGAGGCCTCGCACCAAATCACAGGCTGCTCTACGCCTCGTGTCGATGTCTATGAGGACAGGAGATATGATTCAGCACAGAAGACCAAGCGTCTGAACAATAGAGAGTAGCGTTAACATACCTGAGCCTTCAAGGTCTCTGATGATGTACTCTTCTGAGTTATCTTCAAAAGCCTCTTCATCTGCACCTGTTCACATACAATTATCAATTTACAACATCCTTCCAGATTATTTACACCAGCTACTAAAATAGAACAAACTGACACATACTTCTGAACTCCATGTTGGGTACGATGACCTTCTCACAGATGCTGGTGAGAACATTTTGGTCTTCGAAGAGATGCTTATAGTGCGGCCGCTCACACACTGACGCCAAAAACTGGATAGCATTGCTCACAAGCTACAACAGACATAATGGTATCAGGAAAAACTCACAGCACTATGAACACCAAGATAATGTCCGCCACCAAGTCTGTGAAGGTTTTCAACTCGCAACAGGTGTAAATAGAACATGTATTAAATGCAATTCACTTACCAAGTCATATTTAACCTCCTGACCAGTTGTGACCAGCAGGTTCCAGATAGCTGTGACGAAGCGAGGCAAGTAAGGCTGAAACTCTTCATCGTATTTTTGAGCATAAAGTGCTGCGTTATCACAGATTTGAGACTTCAACAGCTCCAACAGACCAGCCTCCTCCTCATCCTACATCAAGAAAGTCACATTTTTAAGGTTTGTGAGCATTGCTCTGTCATAATATTTCAAAACGAGAATAAACTCACATCTGTTTGCAACAACTTGTTATCCAAGGTCAATAAGTTATGAAAATTGGTCATCCAAGTCTCCATGTTATCCTCAAAGAACTCTGGGAGATCCTGGAGAGATTAGAAAAGAGATGTTAACTGGAAAACCGGCACAGAAGTGCAATTGGAGGAATGAGCGGTGTCAGTGCAGACTTACCTGGAAGTTAAGGCTGTAGAAAAGTTTTGAAATAAGTGTTAGGGAAGAGAAGAGCACTTTCAGGGCATTGATATCGGTTGCATGAGTTTGACACAAATCAATCGTAGCCTAAAAGTGAAACAAACAAGTGATGTTTACATTTCCATGTCACACACACACACACGGGTAAACACAAGTGATCACAACCACCCAATGACTTCACCTTGAAAAGTTCAGTGAGAGGCTGTGCAAAAGTGTCCAGCACCAGCTTGATCTCGGACCACAGCTCATTGGACTTAAACTCATGGCGATATCTGAAAGACGAGAGACAATATTCAAACTACTGGATACAAATCAAATGTATGTAAAGGTCAAAAAAAGTTACATATCAGAGAAAAACAAGACATTAACACCAAAAGGTTACACATAATGTTGCGCCCATCTCAATCGCTCTCAAACACCTTTTAAAAAGGGAGTGTGCCGTGCGAAGAATCCCGTTGATGATGTAGAAGTCCCCGCTCTGGAAGCGAGTCACCATCTCGGTCAGGAGATCCGGCCATTTCTGAGGAAAATCCTCTCTTCCGATGATGCTGATCGCATCACTCAGCTGCAGAGGGAGAAACAGTCACGTACGGTTACAGATCTAGTTCTTATTTGTGCCCTTGCTTAATTATATACTTGCTCTTAATTTATTCATACTGTTCTTTAATCTTAAAAAATGTTTGAACTATTTCATTAATTAGGCCAATAGTTTTTCCTGTGATATTAAAATAAAAAAAGGTTGAATTTAAGTGGCATCTAAACTTTTGGTGTCATAAGCTTACTTATTAGAAAAACAGGTTACATGGGTCAATAAATTAAATTAAATATATTTATTTGTTTTTGTAGCTGGGACAGTGAAGATTTTGGCAGGGAACGTTAATATTTGAACCACTGGCTTAGCTGTTTTAGCTTATTTTAACCGATTTATCTTTGAATCATCTTGAGGTCCTCTGGATGAGAAACACTGATCTACAGGCTACAGCAGTAAGGTTTATGAAGCCTCTTTCAGACAGAGATTCTGGAAAATACACGGGTAATGTGTCCCAGAAATTGTTCCTGGGTTGCTAGATTTTGCACTTTCACACTGCCAGTGATTACCCGGGATATGTGCGTGCGTTCACACAAAACCGTAAAGGTCCCATAAAGACGGGTGACGTCTAATGTACGAGTCGAAATGTTAGGCACGTTAACTTTGACTTAAGCTGGAGAACGATCTGAGGAACTAACTGATATCTGCTTCATTACAGTTTGCGAGCGTTGATCTGCCTTCAAAACACCCAGTAAAAGAGTCACACAAGGGTTATCTGAAATGGGTACCTGTTTTTGAATTTGCTCTGGGCTGCTTAACATCAAATTTACAATATTGGCTTTGATAGCAGTCCGGTCAGGATCGGAGATTTTGTTTGGTTCATCCTCAACCTTAGGAAGAGAAAGCGCACAATTAAATCCCCATTAAACAGCACCAATCACACCCCAGACTGTCTGAGCAGTATTTAACAGGACACGCACCACGCGCCAGTTCCTCTTGATGTAGTTCTTGAAGGTGACGGCCGCACACACACGAATGACCTCGTCCTGGGACTTCTCTAGCATTGTGAGCAGTAAAATGGGGTAGTTCTGGTTTCCCTCCACCGATTCCAGAAATTTCTCAGCTAAAGATGAGAATACAAAAACAGACAGTCAAGTTTAATTTGGTGCATACATAAAACACTACAGTACAGGAATACAGATAGATGCAGAGAAGACTACGGTTTTTTTTTTTTTTACATTTAAATTTGAGAAATAT
Source organism: Carassius auratus (assembly GCF_003368295.1). Lineage (NCBI taxonomy): Eukaryota > Metazoa > Chordata > Actinopteri > Cypriniformes > Cyprinidae > Carassius > Carassius auratus. The sequence continues at coordinate 8,466,650 of NC_039278.1, read as the reverse complement.
TTTTTTGCATAATGATATTATATTTGACAAAAAAAGATCTTAGACCTTTCTAATGATTCATAGTTATAGGCCCCCTTGCAGTTTTTCATAAAATGAAAGTTCGCTGAATAAGACAATTAGTACTATATCTTAAGTATCAAACTTGTTCTTGATTATTTTATAGCGTAATAGTGTTATTACAATAGTAATATTTGTTTAATGTTTGGTCAAATTATGAAGCTCTACAAAAAAGCACAACAAAGCTGGTTTTCTTTCAAAATTTTCCCCCAAATTGCACAGCCCTATTGAAAATTGTGAAATTTTACTAATATATGAAATATTGGAGTAGTAAAGACAAAATATATTACGATACAAGGTTACATGGGTACAGTGAAATGTTTTTTTTTTTTTTTGTGCTGGGTTTAGTTAAGATTTTGGCTGGGCAACCAAAAATGCGCCAGCAGGAGGGAAAAAAATCCTAGGAAAATACACAATTTATTTATTTTTTAACATCAAAAAGTGAATGTTACCTGGGCGTCTCACAGCTGGGTCAGGGCTTAGTGTTTTCTGCAGATACTCAGTCAGGGTTTGGAGATTTCTATCATTGAGCTCCATGATTGCTACAGAAATAAAACAATATGTGCTATGAGAACCACCGCAGTGAGATATATAATTACACTGCAGTAACAGTTATATCTAAAACAAGAAACAGAAGAAGAAAACGGCTCGTATATTAATAGCGGTAGTAACATAGTTTATGATCTGTGTCACATTTGTTTGGCCTGCTCTGACTGAAGCGGCCTGACAGCTATCTCTGTATGAATAAACACTTAATAATGATCTGTGGGGTATACGGCTGGTCTGTGTGCTCCACTGTGTCAGTCTGGCTGTGTATGATGGAGTTTAATGACAGAAACTCAGGCCATGATTCACGTGCTAAAGCTGTTAGCATTACGGAGATGATATGCTAGCCGTCCAAACAGTCACAATAAAAAGCGTTTCAGTACAAAACGATATCTATTAAACAATATGATAGACATTGAAGAAACCGCCAAATAGGGTTAATTTAGTGAAAGTAAGGAGGAACGTACGATACACCGTTATGTGCTTAGTTGACGAGCTAACGTTAACTCACGAGCTCACTTTAACAGTGTGCGCTGCGTGCGTTAATATTCAAACAGGATGATCCCGTAATCTCATAGCGAGCGGTAGATAATGTACTACGGATTTATTAATAATTAGATGACAAAGGGATAAAATGGTCTTACCGTTAACCGTATGTAGAAGTGCTCTGTTAATCACTGGGCGGGCGAGAAGTTTCAAACGTCTCACACGAGTGCGCGGTCACGACTACGCGCATGCGCACTAATGGACTCGTGGGTATGCAGTTTTTGACGTGGCGCCCCCTCGTGTATGTCACGGAGAATTGCAGCAAAATTAGAATGGATCTCATTTTAGGAAATAAATAATAATAATAATAATAATAATAATAATAAACGTTAATATTTAATATTAAATGAAGACTATTTTAAAATAAAGTAAAAATGTTTTGCATTCAGTTCCGTATCAGTTACAAATTATCATTACTTACCTATAAGGCCCTAAATGGTTTCGCTCCTGCGTACCTACCTAGCCTTCTACCACGCTACAACCCATCACGCTCCCTAAGGTCACAAAACACTGGACTTTTGGTAGCTAGGATAGAAAAGTCCACTAAAGGAGGTAGAGCTTTTTCACATTTGGCTCCCAAACTCTTGAATAGCCTTCCTGATAATGTTTGGGATTCAGACACACTCTCTCTGTTTAAATCTAGATTAAAAACACATCTCTTTCAACAAGCATTAAAATAATGTATCTCTTAAATAATGAGTGTAGTTGTATCTGATTAAATGTGCATTCTTATTCATTAGCTTGGGTTAAGGCGAGACACTGCAGGTGAATAGGGCAAAAAAATAACTAGTAGTTATCACCTTACTTACCCAGTTGATTGATTACATTGATTATTGCAAACATTTTTTGTATTACAAGTTTTCCAAAATGTTATGTTTAATTATGCAAATGAGGCATTATTTATTGAAATATGTGCTAATTTGCATAAATGTCTAGTACAAAAATCTGAACACTAGATGAAGTCAGTTTCAAAATGTTTGTTTAATTTTTTTGACATATTGGAGTCAAATGTTTGTATATAATCAAGGAAGATATATATAAGAGCACATCCCTCTGTAAAAACCTTCAGAATATAGACAGGAATAAAAATGTCAAGTTTGGTGTGTGTAAGTGCTACTGGAGTGGAAATTTATGGCTCCGTGTTGAAGAAAAAACTCATTTTGAGAAAACGGCCTTTAAAAATATGTATTGTAATTGAAATCTATTGACACAAACAGATAAAGTGCTATTAATGAAACACTTAACAGTGTCTTTTGGATGTTTTCCTTCCACTAGTTTGAAAAAGCACTTTATGAAAAACCAAAAAGCCCAAAATCTCAAAATTGACAGGTGCTTGAAAAAACAGTGCTTTTGCCTGCAGTGTCTCACCTTAAACTAATTAATTTTACTTTGTTGGAACAGCAGTTATGCTAATGATGTCTCTGTTTGTTTCTATGTTTTGCCACAGGATTTACACAAGCGTCTGGATCCTGAACACCTGAGAAGAGATGATGCTGACCCTCAGAGGACCTCAGATGATGCTAACCCTGAATCAACAAACAGAACTAACAAATATTGCTACAAGTGTGACTGCATCATATAATAATTATTAATTATTAATAATATTAATAATGTTCATCGTCTGGCTGACTACGTCTTGTATTAATTATAAAAATCCTGTCATACGTGCATAAACTGTCAGTCACCACTTATAAGCTACTACTAGAAACATAATTTTCTGTAAAGTTGCTTTGTAACGATTTGTATTGTAAAAAGCGCAATACCAATAAACTTGAATTGAAATTGAATTGAATTAAGACATTATTTTCATGATAATCATAGTTCGCATTACAGTGATATAGCATAGCCTTCAAATGACCATAATGTAAACTAACAGGGAGAATGGGGCTAGTTGTCACACAGTGCTCTATCTCTATCTCAATAATTATAAGGATTTGAGTCAAAAGTCCACTTACACAAATGCTCGTTTTCTCTTTAAGTGACTTTGATGGTTGGTTAAATTTTTACCATGTCCAAAACTTTCTTACAATGATCATATTTTGAATATTATGTTCAAGCTTGTATTCCATATATATATATATATATATATATATATACACACACACACACACACACACATTATGCTTACATATACATTTGTTATTGTAGTTTAAACTGGGGCCTTTTCTTATTTACACCCACAGCCTAAAAATGCAAATTTCAGCTTGTTATCTTTATTGGTTTGAATAAATAAATAAATAAATTGATGTTTCTGAAAGTAATTTTGAGATAAAAAAAAAAAAAAAAAAAAACGGGATACACACCAACATGAAACTTCTATAGAAAATATAGGCTAGGCCTATATATGAACAATTTATTAACATATAGCCATAATTTGAGAATTGGGTGTTTGTCAACATTGCACGTGGTCGGATATTCAAGCACAGTCTCATGAAAATGTGTATAAAAAGTATGCCAAATAAAAATGAAAACTTGTGGTATGTATATATATATATATATATATATATATATATATATATATATATATATATATATATACCTCACAGACTTGAGGGTGCTCACGGAGACGGCTCCAGAAGGACACTGGCACTGCTTTACTCATTTATTTTGTTTTAAAATGTTTCCCAGTGACATTGTATTAAAAACCAGCCTTTTCTCCTGTTGCATAAAATTAGTCAAGCCGTACAAAGACACAGGCATACATAATTCACTAATGTCTGTTCCTGCACAATTTGAAGAAATCCTTTGTGGCGTATTAACAGCTATGACACAGTTTGACTGGGACATTGGAAAACATACAATCTGACTGTACGTCCTTCTGTTTTGTTTTTTGTTTCATTTTGTAATTAACTTTGCTTTGTCTCTTGAACCGTTTATGGTTTTCAGCAAAAACTCACCACATAATTGCTTCTGGCTCCTGATTATTGTTTTTATGCCCCTGACATCAGCATTTGTTCTGATTTAAATCTTTATTTGTGAAAAGCTAAATCAGGCTCTGTAATAATTACAGCAATTAGTACCATTCAGACTCCAGTCAGAGAGGAAAAAACAGCACCCAGACCTGCCAGAGAGACAAAGACTGTGGACACTGGGAGGCAGTGTTGTTCTTCTGCATTTCGTCTTCACTGAACCATCTTTACCCTTTGCTTGGGTACAACAACCGTAAAAGTGAACTTGCAAATATGAAAAGATGCCAGCCAGCTAATTTTGTTACAAAGGAAAATGTTGGAAACAGAAGCATTAAAATACAAATAACAAAAATCAAACACTTTAGACTCACCCCACGCAATGCATAACATGGAGATAAACTTAAAGTACATCAAAACTCATTTTATTTTATGTATAGCAATACAATTTACATATTAAATAACACTATAATAGAATGCTTTGATATAGCTTTCAACAAAAAAGAAAGAAAGAAAGAAACCCTTCATGAAAAATGAAAAACAACAACAACAAAATCCTCCTTGTGTTATACCAGATTAGAAAAAGTGTATAGGATGGTGACACCCACCTGCTTTGAAGCGTATTAATTGATTTACAAGATCTATTGCACTTCTGGACGATGAAACAGATTTTGTTTTGATTCAATAAGAAAAAAAAAAGAAAAAAAAAGACACTGCCTTAAGTTTGTGATTGGTGTGTGTTTGGAATGTGCCCCCTTCTGAAGGATTTGGGGACATATTGTGTTAACCACCAACGAGAACTAAAAAACAAACAAACAAAATGTATTTATATGAAAATATAAAAGATTGCAACTATTTACCAGGATACAAAGCTTTTAGAGACTGATGGGTTAATGAAGCAACAAAAGATATAAACTGTACATTTTTTAACATGATAATTTGTTTGCAAATGCTAGAGCAAGAAAAGGAAAAAAAAAGGGACACCACAGGACATAAATGTTAGAAAAGATTTATACAACCTGTCAGCTCCAGTTATCTCATGTGATGTACAAGCAAAGTCAGAATATTACCCCAAATGTTGGAGAGATGTGACTTCATTTTCCAGCCTCCTTCTTAGGAGAAACAAGACATGAACTGAATAAAAATCTTCAGTGTGTGTCTTCTCCATCTCAACAGCGTAACTGTCAGTCTTTCTAAAGAAGTTAAACAAAACAGCTACAGCTTTCTTCTTCACATCAAAAGAAATTAGTAATAGTGTACATTCTCATTCGTTTTACTATAGGAACAGAAAAAACACAAACTAAATAAGGGTGACCTGTCAAACAAACGTTTAGTGAAGCATCTTGGACAAAAATAAAACAAACAAACACTCAGAATGCAACACAAAAACAAAAAAGCAAAGCAAAACAAAATCAAACAAAGACAAAAAAAAAACACCAAGCAAAACAAAACACAGAAATGCAAAGCAAAAGTAATAATAAAAACAACAACAAAAAGCCAAGCAAAACAAAAATGCAAAACAAAACAAAACATAACAAAAACATGATTTTGTCTGTGCACATTTTAAAAAACATTCTTCTTTAGACTGCTTTACCCAATAATAAAAATAAAAACGTCCTCAGGCTTCAAGACTGAAGTGAACGACAGTTGTAGTCTTTGGTAAAAATTAATGAATCATGGGTCCTCCACAGGTTTTTGAAGCGATAAGACTGATTCTAATGTTTTTTTTTAGCAAGGCCTTTATGCTGTATGGCATGAGATAACGGTTTATGATATTACAGTAACTGTATTTCCTATCAGTATCTGAGAATCATTAAGAAGAAATGAGAGACATTAAAAGAGGTCAGTTTGGTGAAGAAATGCTCGAGTCTACAAGTTTCTAGTAAAACCAGTCAATACCAAACACAACACACACTTGTATCACACACACATACACACACCTGGCGAGGTGAAATGAGACTGTACAGAAGGCATCGAGAGACTTGTATACATTTTCCTCAAAGTTATGGGACGGCTTATGTCAGTGAACTATTAAAAAAACCCAGAACGAAAGTAGAGCGGTATAAAATTACAAAATTAAGTGGGCAAATAACAGAATTAACTACATTATGAGTTGCATGATGTCAGAACACGCTCAGTTGCACTCAAGTGATAAAAGTAGCAGCTTGCAGCATAAAGCAATGGATAAATCAAACCAGCAGGGGGTGCTAGAGAAGTCAAGGGCTCTGTGGATCATTCAACATAAAGAAGAGACTGTGACCGCTCCTCAAAGAGACATTTAACATTTACAAAAGCACAAGTTATCATGATATACCATATATTCTTATATATTAAAAGCAGAATATGAATCATACAAAAGTTCACAGTAGCTGTTTTAATACCACCTTTTGAAAGTAAATATGGGTTTAACTAGAGGCATAATGAGTCAATATACTACATGGGGTGCGCGAAATGATCAAAGCGAACAGAAATCAAAACTAACATCGTCTGTGAATCTGACGTTTTGGAAGTTGGACATGGGAATAATCTCTGTTTCCAGCATCTGAGGTGTGCGTGGAGACCGTTTTCGTTTGTGGCAGATGTTTCTAAAGCTTTATTATGAAATGTTGAAAATAAGGGCTTGACAGTGAGAAATGAAGTGAGTGAGAGAGACTGACTGTGGTCTAGACGGTGGAGTAGGCAGTAACACTGATATTTCCATAGTGCAAACTAGACAGAGCTGTTTCGTTTTGTTTGTCGCGAACTCAAAAAACGTCGGTGCAAATGTTCAGTAGGATAACATTTAAGACATAAAATGGCGAAAAAAATAAATATCAAAAACTTTTTATCAGTGTAAAAAAGTTATCAGGTTATTCTTTTAACCAAGAGTTCTGGCAAAAAAGGCCTCAGAAAAAGTCTGTCTTAGTCCTTGAAGTTTTACAAAGTTTGATTAAGTGCCTCTTCGTGCCTGATCGGGGGGCTTTAGACGAGCGACTCCATGCTTTCGGCCGCGTCCGATTCATCAGACATGGCCAGGCTGCCGTTTCTGTCCAGGGACATGGGGCTGGATCCGTTCTCTTTAGTGCTTATCAGGCTGAGCATAGCTTTGTAAAGGTACTGGTACTGTTCCTGAAACAGAGGCCGACATGAAAACATGACTTCACAATGGGGCACAGAGGAATGTTTTGAAGAAAATTGAGCTTGGAAATGGTACAACCAGACAAACAAACATGTACATGATGCCTGCTATGCACAATGCTACAACTTTGCTGTGTAGATACGACTCTCTAATGCCTCCTTTCAACTCCAGTCCAGTAGGTGGCAGAAATGCAGCATTTATCATGATGTGTAAAAATGTGATTTAATAAAATGCACTAAAAAGGCAGGAGAAAATAGATATTAAGGCCACATTTTATTCATTTGTCCCCTTCTTTTGAGTTAAAGTATGGCTATATTTTACTAATTTGTGAACAAATTGTGGTGTGGGCATGAACTCATGGCTGTGTTTTATTAATTAGTTGCCATGTTTTAGTTAAACCGTAGTCACACACGAATAATTTGAATAATCAGAAACAAGTTGTCTTATTTACTATTGTTTCCCTTCATTTAAGTCAGATAATGTTGGCACTGTACTGATTTGTTCTTATTTGCAAACAAATTAAGTCATGGGAACAAGTTTGTGGCCACATTTTATTATTTTGTTCCCTTGTTTTAAATAAATCGTGGCCAAATTGTACTGATGCATTCTAATAAATAAGTTGTGGCTATGAACTTGTGTCCACGTTTTATTAATTCGACCCTCATTTTAGTGAGAGTGTGGGCACATTTTCCTAATTCAGTCTAATTTGTGAACTAATTAAATTGTTGGAACCAATTGGTGGCCATATTTGATTAATTTGTTCCATTGTTTTAGTTTGATTTCATTTATAATTCAGGTACAAATTAAGTAGTTGTGGAAACATAGTTTTCTTTTCCTTAGCTTTTTTTGCTTGTCGATCATTTTAATTTTGGGAAGAACAAATGCCATTTTATCCCTTAAAGTGAGAGACAATGTACTGCCCAGACATGTTCTTTATGTGTTCTGCAGAAGAAATAGGCATTTAAGGTTTAAAAGGTGAGTAGATGACTCTCAGTATAAACTCTTACAATGTCGGTAAAGACTCCTGGTCTCATGAGGTTGATCATCTTGGCCACCTGGTAGACCCCCGCAGCTCCTTCACTCTCCAGCTGCTGGGACAGTGTGCTGAGAGCACATAACATCCCAGCAGACACTGCGCCAAACCTGTCCACACAAAATATAGGAGAATTTATACATAATATATCAACTCATTTTATCTCTTGTAATATGTCAGATTGAGAGATTATTCAATTGTCTTTTAATATTTATTAGTTTTTTACATTTTTCTTTTCTTTTGCAAAAAAAAAACCATGCACAATAAGACAAATAGGAAAAATAATGTGCATGAAAAAAGTATATATATACGAATACTGACAATTACGAACTTCTGGTTTCATTTCAATATACTATATGTGACGTTTCTATTTCTACAGATTTTTATTTTGTTCATTGCTTTTTCCGTCTCATTTTTATCTTAGTGTACATTCTCATTCGTTTTACTATAATAGGAACAGAAAAAACTAAACAAAATAAAGGTGACCTGTCAGACAAACAGATGTTTAGTGAAGCATCTTGGACAAAAATAAAACAAACAAACACACAGAACGCAAAAAAAAAAAAAAAAAAAAAACGAAAAAAAAAATAGCAAAGTAAAACAAAACATAAAAACAAAGAAAGAAAGAAAGAAAAAAACACAGAGCAAAACAAAAAACAGAAACACAATGCAAAAAAAATAATAAAAACAACAACAAAAAAGGCAAGCAAAACAAAAAACAAAAATGCAAAGCAACACAAAACAAAGACATGCTTTTGCCCGCGCACATTTCCAATGTGTTTTTCCTTCTCTCTCTGACAGCAGTGCAACGTTTCCCACCATAAACTCCATATTTAATTCTACAAGAATAGAATTCAGTACTATTTCTGTTGTTTGACAGCCTAAGGTGCTGTGATCCAATTAGTCCTAACGAGTATTCCTTAATATCAACTGACATCACTTTACAATAAAACGACTGACAACGGCCCCTTCATGTTTATTCATTATGGTAATGAGGCCTGCTTGCCTCATCTGATAAACATGGTGGGCTAATTTAGCTTTTCAAAATACGTAATGTTACTATGGTATCACCCCTAAGAGCTGTCTTAATTAGCATCGTCTTCATTACAGCCACAGATACGCTAGTCTGTCGAACGCTCCTCCTGCAGAAGTTGTTGACAGAAGCAAAGATCTGCCTCTATTGTGGAGCTATTTCTGCGCTCGCCGTCTCCCTGGTGTTTGCCGGGGAGCTTCTTATGTCTAGGAAGAATCTGAACTGTTTGAGTTTCTACAACGGAAGGTGTTTTGGTGCCACTCTGAAAATTGAGATTGAACTCGAAGCCTCCAGTGATTCACTCGAACGAGCTGAAGATAAGCAGTGGCCAAAAAGCTGTGTTTGGGAATCTGTAAGGCTGAATTTGGCTCAATTTGCATACTTTCATTAGATACAAAAAGAAAGTATTCACGCCTCAATTCACAAAGCATGAAAAAATGTTGTATTGTTCCAGTTTTGATGTGCTACATACTATATCAGATGCTTGATATACTGTATTAATATTGTGATGGAACCAGTGTTTCTATAAACCAGAGGCAGTTTCCACTAAATGCTGAGAATCAACAGGTTTTCTGAGCCAACTTGTAATTTTTTAAAAATAAAGGGTCATTACTCACTCATCATGCACTATAGTGGGTCCATCTCTGGTCATGGCTTCTTCTTTAATGACATTGATGAGCTCAAACGTGCTGCTGATGGGAGCATCTGGGTTTGGCCATCTTGGGCACTGAAAATGACGAACTTCTAAAACATAATCATCCTAAAAAGTAAAAGAACCAAAGAGAGAGATAATTATTTTCAATAGTAAAAAAAATATATAAATATTATTACATTACTTATACTATAATGTTATTATATTATATAAACTTGTATATAGACTATTTGTGCATATACTGTACTGTACAAACATTTGGGTCCAGTAAGATTTTTTTAAAATTCGGTTCAATTAAATTCAAGTTTATTTACAATACAAATCGTTACAAAGCAACTTTACAGAAAATTAAGTTTCTACAATATTTAATAGTAGCTTATAAGTGGTGACTGTCAGTTTGTGCGCATATGAATGGATTTTTCATTTTTAGCATTTTTATTCAGCAACAATGCATTAAATTGTCCAAAAATGCCAGTAAAGACATTTACAGTATAACGTTACAAAATATTTCTATTCAAATAAATGCAGTTTTTGTAATTAAATTGATTAAAGAATCCTGAAAAAAATTTATCACAGTTTTCACAAAAATACTAAGCAGCATTGAATAGTGAATATTAAAATGTTTTATGCATAATAATGATTTCTGAAGGATTATGTGACACTGATAAATGGTTTAATGATGCTGAAAATAATAAAAAATAGTTATCATAATAGTTCATAATAACAATACTGTTTTTTTTTATGCAATTAATGCAGTCTTGGTGAGCATAAGAGAAAAAAAAAACAATTCTTACCGATGGTACCCAAAATATATTATATACAATATCATATTATATTTTTCTATATAATATATATAATATTTATCTGTACATAATTAAATTGATAAAATAATGTTTATAATAAAGGTTGTACATTTTGTTTTATTTAAAATCTTGAAATATTCTATAACATAATATTAAAAGAAATGTATACTTAATTATATATCAAGTCTTGTTTAAATCCAAAACATTACAAATAAGTTTACGATTATTATAAATCATATAATAATATAACTAAAACAATACAACCATATTAGATTAAATATATATATATAGAATTATATATTATATGCAGTTTGAAATGAAATCTTTCCCTCCAAAGACACAGACCTGTGTGGCCTCCAGGATGAAGTCATGAATGATGATTTGCTCCTCATTGGAGAGGCAGAGTCTGTCTTTACTGATGAGAGTGACTGTAAACGCCTCACAGTTCATGGCTTCCTCTCGACTCGGCCAATACACAAACTCATCCTCCGCCTGTGGCAACAAACGTGAGTGAACATCAACGCCGAGTAATTAAAGACTTTCAGAAAGACTGATGCTCTTACAACCCATTGTCATATCTCCCTGCACTGCCTATAACATTCACTTGAGTTTCCCTCTTTAGAGGAAACACACCACTCAAGTCAAACAGGAAATTTGCAGATGCTCTTGAATACCTACCAGGCCCTGGTTGTCTGGTAACATGACGATGATTTGAGCGTTATGGTCCCAGATCATCCTCCAGAAATCTTTAGTGGTGTGAGGCAAGGGATGCTGGGTAATGATGAACTCATTGCTCCGGTAGTAACCCTAGTCGTAGCACGTAAACGTGCCATAAACAACAGGAGCAATAAGTTATTCTTGGCTTTAGGTATGCAACAGGTAGCGTATAAATCCAACATTACAGCAAATGTTCACTCGTATGACCATAAAACTGAAGTTTTCCGCAGAACACTGCATGCTAAATTCAGTACAGGTTAATGCTTAGTTGTACTGGGGGTGATGGGTACTCACCATTATATAAGATGCATTGATGTAATCAGTGCCTTTCATCCCAGGCAATGGTGCGAGACCAACACGTGCTCTTTCCGCTGAGAGGGACAAAAACAGCCAATCAGGGTGCAGAATACAAGAGCTGGTCAGTGATGTGATTTCATTAGCTCAAACTAACTGTTAGCTCAATTTTGAAAGCTGTGTTGCAGTTTGGATACTAGATTATCAGGCAAGAAGAATTGTCAGAGAAATCCAAGGTATGTGAAAAAGATTAACAATGAGTGGCCACATTACATCAGTATGCCACAGTAAACCATAATAACTCAACAAATACACAGCAAATAAATCAGATGTGCTATTTTATTTAAATGAGGTTATGTTACTCACATGGGACGACAGAAGAGTTGCGGTTCTTCTCCTTGTTGCATTCTTTGTGAGCACTGAAGCACTCCACAAATCTTGCATTGCACTGAGTCACCAACTGAACATAAAGTAGAACTAATTACTTTTTCTTTATTTCAAAGTAGTGTGAAACATCGCAAAAGACAATGTCAATATTTTGAATTTAAAAGCAAGGAAATGTTCCTCGTTGCAGTCAACCAAACTGCAGTTTAAGAACAGTCAAGGCTCAACAAAGCAAAGCAAAACAAAGCAAAGCAAAGCAAAGCAAAGCAAAGCAAAGCAAAACACAAAACAAAGCAAAGCAAAACAAAACAAAACACAAAACAAAACAAAAAGCAAAGAAAAACACAAAACAAAACCAAAACAAAGCAAAAAATCAAAACAAAGCAAAGCAAAACAAAACAAAACAAAACAAAACAAAGCAATTCAAAGCAAAAAAGCAAAGCAAAACAGAACAAGGCAAAGCAAAGCAAGGCAAAAAAGCAAAGCAAAGCAAAACAAAAAGCAAAACAAAGCAAAGCAAAGCAAAGCAAAACACAAAACAAAACAAAGCAAAACAAAGCAAAGCAATTCAAAGCAATTCAAAGCAAAAAAGCAAAACAAAGCAAAACAAAGCAAAACAAAGCAAAACAAAGCAAAACAAGGCAAAGCAAAGCAAAGCAAAGCAAGGCAAAAAATCAAAACAAAACAAAAAGCAAAACAAAGCAAATCAAAGCAAAGCAAAAAACAAAAACAAAACAAAACAAAACAAAACAAAACAAAACAAAACAAAACAAAACAAAACAATCAATGTTTATATATAAACATCATTACATACTACAAATGCAACCTGGAGATTTAAGAGGAAGGAAATATGTCCTGCAGTTGTAGCCTACCAAATAAAATGTAATGTTGATCTATATTCAGGTATTGGATCCGAACCAAAAAGAACCATAAAATGTGAGAATTTCGGGCTCAATAAAATATTTTATAAACTCATGAAACTCAAGCGAGCCACATATCACACATTTTGCCCGCACAGAACCTGTCAAGCTTCGGTTGTAAGTCACAGTGTCTGAAATGATAGCGCAACAAGCGATAAAAATGAACCAGTTTGTGGTTCAAAATTCTTCTCTGCATAAATATGCATTAAAAATCAAATCTCTTCTGATATGCAGAGAATGTGTCATGCATTGTAATAAGTGCTGACAGACAGACTGCTTGTCTAAGTGACGGCGTAAGGAAAGAGATAATCCCCACCTTGAACTGCTTTTCAAGTCGTGTTTTGCCCCCTGGGCCAGGCGTCAGGATGTTGTTGACGTAACTGTGCAGCTGACTGGAGGGCACCTCTGTTTCCTTCCCAAGAATGGCTTCCATCAAGGCATCGTGGATGAAGATATACTGCTCCTAAACACACAGAGACAGACAAACAGAGAGGTAAAGAGACATCCTATATGACCTCCACAAACAGTACAGATTCAGACTGGTGGCTCACCTCCGTCTGGACCAGGTAGTTTCTCTGAGTTCGGATATGTTTGAGGAAACCCAGTACATTGACTGAGCTTTTATCCTTCAGCTGCTGCAGCATGCTGTCAATCACAATGTAAGTTCCTGTCCTGCCCACGCCAGCACTGAAGAAGACACATTAATAGCATATAAAACAGTTTGTTTATTGCTCTCTATAGCCATCTTATCAGCCAGTGTGTGTGTGTGTGTGTGTGTTTTACCTGCAGTGCACAAGCATGGGGCCCATCTCTGGAGTCTGTGCGGCAGAGGACTTCCTGACGAAGGTGAGCACAGGTAATGTGTATTCAGGGACGCCCATATCCGGCCACTGAGTGTAGTGATACTGCAATACTGTTCTTTCACTCTGACGGCTCTTAGTGTTACCCTTCTGACCCTGCAAACAAACACACACACACACAAACAGGTGAAAGTTTTACATCTACAAATGACCGTTTCAACATAAAAGAACAAAGAAGAACAACATAGACTGTTTTATAATTTAAGCCAGAACAAGACACAACACAAAACAGCAATGCTAAACAACAAAGCGAAACGAAACACAACGAAATAAAAAAAATAAAAAATAAAAAAATAAAAATAAAAACAGGGACTGGCTTTCTTAACCCTGACTTCATTCTAAACGGAAAATGCATTGCATATTCACTGAGCCTTAATATTATCTGCATTATTTAACCTATGTATTAGTTGTTGTTTTTTTACTAGAGATAATAGTCCACAAGTCACTTTGAAGTCTCCTGTTTTACTATATTTGAGGATATTTTCAGAAACCTTCACCCTGACAAGTAGAGCGAAAAGTATTTTTTTTTTCTGAAAAAAAGTACACACTGATATATGCAATTGTATCTAATGATAAAGAAACATAAAAACCCATGATCGATCCTTCTATCTTCTCATTCAAACTTGCAGTGAAGATGTGTGATAATGCTGTACAGAAGCAGAAGGTCAGCTTTCTATTTTTTATTTTATTTTATTTTACCATACATTACCATACATAAATTTTTTTATTTTCTGTAAAATAGTGGCTAGCGGCCTTGGTGTGACTCTATGAAAGAGATTTACGGAGAGAGCAGATCACTCTCACTGATGCTGTGAAGGCCAGGACCTTGCATAAGCCTCTTAAAGAGTTTTTCCTCTGGCTTTTAATGACCAAACCCTCCACAATCCTTCTCCCAGGTGAAGGAAAGCAGGTCAAACCATGTGTAATTACTGTGTGGATCTTTCTGTGAAAGATGTGCCTTTTCCAGTTTGATGAGCTGAGAACATAAATGCTTATAAAACAGTCTAAATGTGTCTCATAGTAGTCTACCAAACTGCAGTTTAAGAACAGTCAGGGCTCACCAAAACAAAACACAAACAAAGCAAAGCAAAGCAAAAATCTAAAAAAAAAAATAAAAAATAAAAAAATAAAATAAAAACACAATAAAACAAAACAAAACAAAACAAATCATAACAAAACAAAACAAAACAAATCAGAACAAAACAAAACAAAACAAAAAAAAATCACAACAAAAAACAAAACAAAGAGCAAACAATTGAAACTGTAAAGTGCTTCTTATACAGAAATTTTGATAGTTTACATATAAATTCCCAGTAAAAGGGTTGAGTTTTTAGATCTACTCGATTGACAAATTTAACAAAACATAAATTAAGAGAAGTTATTTAATAATACAGTGTCAACTAATACCTACATGTACTAAAATCTGAAAACATACAGAAAAACAGTGACATTTCTAGTTTCCATTTCCATATACTTCAGTTTTATGAAAAAAAAAAAAATCAGTTAACTCCTTTTCTGCTAATGTGTTTCAAAAAATATCTAAATTAAATAAAAGTTGGCATAAGCTATTCATTGCTAAAGTCATTTCTAATACATAAATCTATATTTTATTGTATGCTTTTTTCCCCATTAAGGTTAATTTTATACAGTTTGTTGTTGGTACATCAATCCCATTCATTTTCCCGTCACTTGATTTTGATTTAAATTAACAGCAGTAGAGGAGGAGGAGTGTAAGGGGAGAAATAAAAAAGCTGCTTACCTTCCTTACTTTTGTGTTTCTGATAGTGAAGACGCGGAGTGTGTAGCACGCCATCACTTTGGTTCTCTTCACAGTCACCACAATATTACCGTATTCCTCACTGTTCTCTGTCGGCCAGTACTGGTCGCATTTTCTCTGTGAGACACACACAGAAAGAAAACAAAAGAGGCAATATAAAACAAATGATTATTTAATGTTTCTGAAACTGTAACGGCTGTGACATGATAACTCACTCTGCCTTTCTCCACCAGGTTAGTGATCATGACTATAACGCAGGTGTTTTGTTCCCACACCATCCGCCAGAAGTCCTCGAATGTGGACTTGAGGGGACCCTGAGCTGCAATGTAGGCCTTGGGTTTATTGTAGCCCTGTAGAGGAGAAAGATCCAGAAATATACATCACACACACAGTCAAAGTCATTATGTATACGGAATATGTGTTCTGCACACATCGCTCACATCCACATAGTTGGCATTGATGTAGTCACTGTGTTTGAAGTCTTTTCCTGCCAGAGGCCTGAGCTTCACTCGACTGTGGTCATCTGGAGGGAAAAACAAACAAGAAATGGACAGTGAGATTCATGTAATGTCTGAACTAAAGTTGGGTACAAAAGTCAGAGTCCACAGCCAAAATCTAGAATTCAGAACTAGAGTCAATGCAAATATAAAGATTTTGAAACCATATGGAAAATATTGCCTTCACTGAAATGCAAGATGCTCTTTGTAACAGTTTTGAACAAACTCAAGTGCTGCTGTCATTAAAGCACATAGGAACAAACCTAATTCTGAGAATGTACACTGAAAAAGTTATATTGTGATATATTATTATTATTGCGGTAAGTAGTATTTAAAATACTTGTATTATGTTTAAAAATGTTATATATTACTGTGCTGATTTAATATCTTTATATTCCTGCTGAATGTTTAGCAGCCATCATTCTTTAGTGTCACATGAACCTTTAGAAATCAATGTATTTATTTGCAACTCGATAAATTTATTACTCGAAAAATTATTCTATAATACACTTTTTCACTTTTTCAGAATTTCTTGATGAATAGGAAGTTCAGAAGAGCAGGTTTTGAATGAGAAATCTTTTGTAACATGATATATGTTTTTACTATCAGTTTTATTCAATTGGACGCATCCTTAATAAATAAAATGATGGATTTTGTTTAAGCAAAAAAGTATTAACTCAAAAAAGTAGTGTGTGTAAATGTTTAATTTTTGAACTGAAATTAGATGCTGATAATATAATTTTTATTTAAAAATGCTAAATTATAGAAACAGAAGCAAGTGGTCTCAGACATTTGGATGTCTGTGCATTTTCTGAAGAGAGACTCACAGGCGATGATGTTGATGTATCTGTTTTTGTGCTTGTTGTCAGGATGATTGGAGTGTTCTGATGTGATCTTCATGTCTGCTGTGCAGCGCTGCACCTCCTATAACACACACACACACAAACACACACAGATGAGATATAGTGAATTTCATTTTTATTCTGTATCGTACAAAAAAACGAACTAAAAACAGAAAAAAGTCAGTATTAATTATATTAATCTACTTTTTAGCTTAATTATAATTTAGTGTAATATTTTCTTTTATAATGCAATGACGTTCATACATATAACATCATGTGACATACAATATTATAGACAACTGCTGTACATTAACATGAACAATAGTTTTAGTTTGCATATAAGCATGTAAAGCTAACATCCTGAGCTTGTTAACAGATCGCTCAATAAACACACGAGCACTTGACACATTCTATTAACACCATGCAACAAAAAAAGATGTTTAAAGGGGTCGTATGATGCAATTTAAATGTTTTCTTTCTCTTTGGAGTGTTACAAGCTCTTAGTGCATAAAGAAGATCTCTACAGTTGCAAAGACTAAAGTCTCAAATCCAAAGAGATATTCTTTATCAAAGTTACGAGTCAACCACTCCCTCCTAAAACGTCTCGTTCTAACACGGCCCAACATATCTACATCACAATGTGGGAAGATTTGCATAACGCTGCCCAAATGTTCACGCAAGGAAAGAAGGCGTAACTTTGATGATCGATGTTAACGTCGCCGCCATGCCGTGGAGACACTGTGTGTTTCATGGTAAAAGTGGAACTACTTTGTCTGGCCTTCCAAAAGAGGACATGAAATCAGTGGTTAAGTTGTATTCACAACACTGTTCCAGAACAGTTCAACCCAAATATGTGCAGCACATTTTACGGCGTACAAGGGATGTTTCCAGGGAGAGTAGCCTACAATACGAGGTCTGTCTCTATAAAGTGGGCCAACTCACAGTCTGTAAGTACGTTTTCATATTTAAAGAATTTGCTTCTGATGTTTTAAACGCGAGTTTTGAGCAGTGTAGAGTAGCGCTTGTTTATTTTTTCACCGATCACAAATGCAGACATGGTTTTATGTTTACACAGCGCGATACACAACATGTAAAAAGACAGTATACGTCATTATAATCAGTAATTATGTCCACACTAGATTCAACGAGTGCCTCGTTTATAATGGGTTATATTGTTTTTGTCTTGTACACAGCATCACAGTGTGTTAAGGGGCGTAACATTTCCATCACATGCTTCAGGCATTCGGCCAATCATAACGCACTGGACAGCTGGCCAATCAGAGCACACCTCGCTTTTCAGAGCAATGAGCTTTGCAAAAATAAATGCATTTCAGAACGGCGGGGCATAGAGAAGCGAAAATAATGTACAGCATGCGGAAAATACGTTTTTTGTTTTTTTTTGACCTTAAACTGCATAAACATATTGCATTACACCAAATACACAAAATAATGTTCTTTTTAGCGTAATATGACACCTTTAAGTGATGTACCGGGACATAAGAATTGGCAGTGTATGCATTAGTTGGTTGTGTGTTTGCACTGCAAAAAAACTTGTTTGAAAATCTGCCAGGGGCTGTTTTCAATAATTCTCTCATCACACACACACACACACACACACACACACACACACACACACACACGCACGCGCACGCGCACACACACACACACACACCTGCACTTGAACTAACCTCACTAGCACTCAGAGAGACTGAAGAGCTAATACATCACAGGGTCATAAAATGATAAGACATCAAACTGATACATAAAAAGTCAACATTTATGAGAGGACAGTGCATGACTGTCAATGCTATTCATGTGTGACCTGTGATTTCGTATTTAAAATTTGAAACCCATTTAACAAAACCCATTTTATTTTCTTGCATTAAAAAACAAGTTGCAAGGGGAATTGATTGGATGATGAATTTTGGGGGTCAAGCACTCCTTTAAGAAGTCTTATAAGAAAAAGAAAGTAAATAAGCCTGTGCTCCACTACTCTTCTCAAACTCTGGTCTGTCTTCCTCTCTGGCGTTCTCCATTCACTCTTCTCTCATTTTCAGCTGAATGCCAAACTTCCCCAAGTGTCCTCTTCTTTTTTTTTCCTTCGAGTCGCTTTTCTCTCTCCCTCCCTCTTATAAAAGACTCATACCCGGGGCGCACGTAATCCCTGTGCCTGTCCAGGCCTAGCCAATTCTATTCCCTGGCTCCCATGATCGCTGCCACACCAGCCGCTGCTTTTTTCGGCCCAGGCTGCACAAAACCACTTGTCAGGGGCCTGATGGGTTCCATCCAAAAAGGGTTTTGCTCGATTGTTTTCCCTTTTTTCTGTAGTGGAGGCGAGAGAGAAGGTTTTGGAACCATAGAGGAATCCATTGAGGAGAAGCAGCACCAGAAACCCCCTTTGGAACCACTTCCCAATGTCCATCAACACACTCACTTTTAGAGGCACTTTCCTGCGTCAATCAAGCCACCATGGAACAAAGAAGCCAAGGGAGGCCCTCAGAGGAACCTCAGTGACCCACACACCTCCCCTTCTCTCCTCTCACTCTCTCCTCTGAAGGAAGGAAAGTAGGAGACCTACTTTGAAACTGAATTTAAAGATTTTCCTTTGCATCACAACATGGCTTGGTCTACGACATGGGCTACATTCACACACACACACACACACACACACACACACACACACACACACACACACACACACACACACAAACACACACACACACACACACACACACACACACACACATATATATTACATACCATAACACGCTGTCATATATTAATTTAATTTAAATTTATTAAAAGTTTTTATTTTGTGATTTCTTAATTTTTATTAGTATCTAAACAAAAAACTAATTGGAATTATCTGGGCCACAGATTCATGAAATATCAGTACAATTTATGCATAAAATATAATAAAGAAGTGATTTTACAAAAAAAAAAAAATAATAAAAATAAAAACATAATTCTTTTGGAATCTTTGCTCCATATAATCTCAGATTTTGAACCTTGGTAAAAAAAAAAAAACAAAAAAAAAAAAAAACCTACCTGTGTGCCTTTAAATGTATGCATTTAGCAGAAGCTTTTATCCAAAGCAACTTACAGTACATTCAGGCTAACATTTTTAACATGTGTTCCCTGGGAATCGAACCCACAACCTTTTGTGCTGCTAACGTAATGCTCTACCACTGAGCCACTGAGATAGACCAATAGATAGAAAGATAGATAGATAGATAAGCAAGCAAGCAGGTAAAATATAAATCATGTTAAATAAAATGCAATTAAAGTTAAAATTGTTTTGTGGTCCCTCCTTTCCGCTTGGTAACAGCTCGAGAATGAGAAAAAAAAAATCTGTAATGTTGGCACAGCCAAAGGTCTGGAAGATTTCTGAATCCTGATCCACAGAGGAACATAAAAGCCAGCATGTGTGTGTGTGTACATGCAGCTCTGATCATCAGGGGCTGAACATCTCAGATCATTCATTAACATTCAGCCGTGCCACTGACAGCACAAGCAGACGCTGGGGCCCAAGACTCAATGGATAACTAATTACTAGTCATCCTCGTTCAAACTGTCGTCACATTAGTATGACAGAATGTTGTTGTGGTTTTCTGGCCTCTGCAGCGCACTAACACTCACACTCACACAACAGAGGGAGTCCAAAAAACTTGGTGTAAAAAGAGATGCCAATGTTCGGATGGCCTAATTCATTCTCACACAGGCTGAGTTCAACTGGCTTGTCCTGTACAGCCACCTGCCAGAAATAACAAACCTCCGCGGAGGGATCCCGGCCCAGCTGTTCACAGACAGACACCAGAACCTGTCGACAGAACCGCTGAAGCGAGGCCAGGGGAAGCACATGAGACGGGACCTGTGTTTACAAAAGTCTGAGGGAGTTCACTGAGAGGGAAGAATTAAAGAAGGGGGGACGCCTGTGAAGATCTTACCTCAAACCCTTCTGAGAAGCCGTGCTGGTTGTTGGAGTAGAGGTCTGATACATGCTTGATGAACTGTTTAACGGGGATGGCCTCCATATCATCTGAAACAGAGAGAAAAACAAGAGATGCATTCAACTTTTTGTCGTCTTATCGTGAGAGACCCATACCACAGGAAATATCACAGAGAAGAGCCATGTAGACCCTCATGACTGCATGTCATGGATAGTAAGCCTTTTCAAATAAAATCCAGTATTTTGACTTCTGCAAACCTTTTCAGTGATATTTAATTTTCAGTGTTATTTAATTTGGGTATAACAAACTAACAACTACAGTATAAAATTATAAAGAACATATAATTAATAGTAATAACTATAATGACTAAAATTGTTTACTAATGACTAATTATTTCTTCAATGATTTATTAATTTTATTAATGTAATATAATATAATATATTGCTGCTTTTAATGAAAAATACTATAAAAACAATAACATTGTGAAATATTATTAAAATGTAAAATGACTGACTTCTATTTTTTATTTCTTTTTAAGATGAAATGTATGCTGTGATCGCTACTCCAGTCTTCAGTGTCACATGATCCTTTAGAAATTATTTTCATATACTGATGGTGCTCCGGAAACCTTTCTTATTACTCTTGTTACTTACTTACTATTATTGTTTAAAATGGTTGTGCTGCATAATATATATATATATATTATATATATATATTATATATTATTATATTATATATATATATATTAGGGGTGTAACGATACGCGTATTCGTATTGAACCGTTCGGTACGAGGCTTTCGGTTCGGTACGCGGTACGCATTATGTACCGAACGGTTCGTTGGACTAATTAATTAAATTTGGAAAATAAAAAAGGTGTGTGAAATATAATGTTATGCGTTCAACAAGGTAGCCCAATAACCCAAACGACGTAACAGGCAATGCCCCTGACACCCCCGAAGAAAAAAAAACACCAACTTATATGTTTATGTTAGGCTACTCAGCAGGCGCTCGCTCACTCAGTACGCGCTGAAGGCTCGGTACGGAGCCCCGCACGTCACCTGTAGGAGAGAAAAAACATCAATCCGTGGCGACGGTTTTGCAATCCGTCCCCTCAGTTTATAAACCATCCTCATGAATTAATAAACTGTTCACTCGGTTTAACAAATCGTACCCACGGATTAACAAACCGTGCCCACGAATTCCCAATGCGTGCGCTCAGATTGTGTAAACCGTACCCTCGGTTTTTGAATCCGTACCCACGAATCCATAATCCGTGCGCACGCTTTCGCAATCCGTTCCCTCGGATTTGAAAACTGACACGCATTTTACACTTAACAGTGAAACATGCATCTAACTCCGGCAGGTGGGGTGAGGTGGGTGGAGCTTAGTATAATAAAATCACAAAAATAAGTCTTCATGTTAAGAAAGAATTGTACACAAGCATTTCCAAAACTGTCCAAAGGTTATTTAAAAATAAAGCAATTCACAAATTATTTTATGACAAATATTTTTACTGTCTTGTACTCATTTATTTAGCCTACAAATTAAAATTATAAAAAATAACTTTATTTTTATTTGTATCATTATTATATATTATTAAACAGGTTATGCATAAGAATCTTTTATCCAAAATAACTTACAAAAGAGGAAAAAATTACTCCAGAGTCAGTCACAATGCCAGGTTTATTGCACAATAATAATCAAGTGCTATTATAGATTATCAGCAATTGAACAAGATTTTAATGCGCATCTTTCTTATTAAATCTTTGTATTCCACCTCGTACTACACTTGATAGAGAATCACTTAAGACACTTTGCTGTAAACCTATTCCACATAATAATATTCAATAAAACTGTATGTTAACACGTAGGAGTTTGCTGCATGAATCCGTGAGTACGGTTTACAAATCCGAGGGAACGGATTGCGAAAGCGTGCGCACGGATTATGAATTCGTGGGTACGGATTCAAAAACCGAGGGTACGGTTTACAAAATCTAAGTGCACGGATTGGAAATTCGTGGGCACGGTTTGTTAATCCGTGGGCACGATTTGTTAAATCGAGTGAACAGTTTATGAATTCGTGAGTACGGTTTATAAACTGAGGGGACGGATTGCAAAACCGTCGCCACGGATTGCTTTTTTTTCTCCTACAGGTGACGTCCCGGGCTCCGTATACGGACATCACCGCAGCGAATGGTGCATTTACGTTATAGCCGCGGATATGAGACCTTACTCTGTAGTGGAAAACGCAGGTTTTAAGAACATGCTTAATGTAATTGAGCCCCATTACAATATTCCTTCACGAGCCCATTTCAGACAGACCGTAATTCCTGCTTTGTTCCAAAAAACATAAGCCCAAATAGAGAACCAATTGAGTAAAAACACACACGGATTATGAAAGAGTTATAGAGTTCCATATAAAAAGAGTTACATCTTTGTATTTGTTCATAACCACTACAACAATATTACATTTAATTTTAAAAAATTTTTTTATAAGGAGCTATTTTTGTTTTATACAGTATGCTGCTAAGAAAACACCATAGAAGATGGGTAAAGAATAGCTCCATCATTGTTCAATGTAAAAAAAACACATACTTTGTTAGTTTTAATAAATAAAACATTTTTTAAAAAATCAAGGAAATTTATCTGCCAATTTTTTCTTTTTGCTGTATCTAAAACGTACCGAACCGTACCGAACCGAACCGTGACATCAGTGTATTGAACCGAACCGAACCGTGAATTTTGTGAACCGTTACACCCCTAATATATATATATATATATATATATATATATATATATATATATATATATATATATATATATTAATGGAAAATGTAATGCATTTCTTCCAGGACCCATTATGAAGGCATTTACGAACAGCGTTTATTTGAAAAATACATCTTTTGTAACATTATACATATTTAATTTTTCATGTATTTATTTTTAGATTTTTTAAAGAAAAGACACACCTTTTGACTTTGTCTAAAAATGCCTACAACTGAATACAGCTAACAAACCATTTTTGGCATCCATGGACGCCAGAAACTAACTGGGAAATTCAGCCAGAAATTGAAGGCCCTATTTAGCAGGAACGCGCCCATGTTTGAAAGGACAGTGAACTCAAAGCGCCATATGAGCCGGAGCCAGCGGAGAGAGAGGCTGCTGCCCACACTAAATGGATCTTTGTAAATACCGAGGCCAGCCCTCGCCAAGCTGGAACACAGATGCCCAAATTGGATTGAGGGCACCGTGCCACCATTATTGTGAGCCGTGCCACAATGTAACAATGAAAATTGGTTCCAATTAAGTACTTATTGGAAAGCCTGAGTGAATCAATTGCTCTTGTTGCATTAAGATCTGGGTTCCACTACACAGACTAACCCGGACCTGAAACCTTCAGACCATGAAACTCACACACTGTCCACTTCTGTTCCACTACGCTCTCTGCTAATGATTTACCCAACCACAAATAAAGGCAGTGAGCTAAAGTGAGATACAGGCCAGTCAGAGGAAGCCATTTTCTTGGCTCTAACCTTAAAGGCTAATGTATATGTGTGTAAAAAGTGTGTGTGCACAAGCAGATGGGCCAGATAAACAGCACTTGTTTTCTCTGGTAACCCGTGAAGACCCATAACAAACTCGTCAAGACCACATTTCCTCAAACAGCTATACTGTGTCTATATTCAACAAACTCTTCAGTGTAGCGCACACTCATCAAATCCAGTTTACTGTAAATATGACATGGCCAGCCATTCCAGAAAATCATCTTATTAAAAACACAGGCACACCATTCCAAAAAAACACTGGTCTCGAAATTTCTAGGTAGATGCCATGGTGCTGGTAGCCTGGAAGTCTATTCAGGTGATTTGGGTGAGGGTTAGGATTTTGTTAGGTGGTTTCCAGGGTGTTGCTAGTCAGACAGTTGCCTGGGTATCGTGGGTGGTTGTTAGGATATTGTTAGGTGGTTGCCAGGGTGTTGCTAGTGAGACTGTTGCCTGGGTGTCGTGGGTAGTTGTTAGGATATTGTTAGGTGGTTGCCAGGGTGTTGCTAGCCAGGTAGTTGCTTGGTGTTATATGTGGTCATAAGGATATTGTTAGGTGGTTGCCAGGGTGTTGCTAGCCAGGTAGTTGCTTGGTTGTTAGGACAATGTTAGGTGGTTGCCAGGGTGTTGCTAGCCAGGTAGTTGCTTGGTTGCTAGGACAATGTTAGGTAGTTGCCAGGGTGTTGCTAGTGAGACTGTTGCCTGGGTGTCGTGGGTGGTTGTTAGGATATTGTTGGGTGGTTTCCAGAGTGTTGCTAGCCAGACAGTAACATGGGTGTCATGCGTGGTTGTTAGGATATTGTTAGGTGGTTGCCAGGGTGTTGCTAGCCAGGTAGTTGCTTGGTTATTAGGACAATGTTAGGTGGTTTCCAGGGTGTTGCTAGTGAGACTGTTGCCTGGGTGTCGTGGGTAGTTGTTAGGATATTGTTAGGTGGTTGCCAGGGTGTTGCTAGCCAGGTAGTTGCTTGGTGTTATATGTGGTCATAAGGATATTGTTAGGTGGTTGCCAGGGTGTTGCTAGCCAGGTAGTTGCTTGGTTGTTAGGACAATGTTAGGTGGTTGCCAGGGTGTTGCTAGCCAGGTAGTTGCTTGGTTGCTAGGACAATGTTAGGTAGTTGCCAGGGTGTTGCTAGTGAGACTGTTGCCTGGGTGTCGTGGGTGGTTGTTAGGATATTGTTGGGTGGTTTCCAGAGTGTTGCTAGCCAGACAGTAACATGGGTGTCATGCGTGGTTGTTAGGATATTGTTAGGTGGTTGCCAGGGTGTTGCTAGCCAGGTAGTTGCTTGGTTATTAGGACAATGTTAGGTGGTTTCCAGGGTGTTGCTAGTGAGACTGTTGCCTGGGTGTCATGGGTGGATGTTAGGATATTGTTGGGTGGTTGCCAGGGTGTTGCTAGTCAGACAGTTGCCTTGGTGTTATATGTGGTCGTTAGGATATTGTTAGGTGGTTGCCAGGGTGTTGCTAGCCAGGTAGTTGCTTGGTTGTTAGGACAATGTTAGGTGGTTGCCAGGGTGTTGCTAGTGAGACTGTTGCCTGGGTGTCGTGGGTGGTTGTTAAGATATTGTTGGGTGGTTTCCAGAGTGTTGCTAGCCAGACAGTAACATGGGTGTCATGCGTGGTTGTTAGGGTATTGTTAGGTGGTTGCCAGGGTGCTGCTAGAGTGTAGCTAAGTGGTTTTGCTAGAGGGTTGTGGGTAGTTGCAGGTTGTTGTCAGGATACTTCAAGGTGTTTTCTAGCCAGACAGTTGCTTGGGTTTTGTTGGGGTGCTGTGGATGGTTGCTAGGTCTCTGCTTTGTGGTTGCTAGGATGTTGTGGGTAGTGGCAGGTGGTTGTCAGTACATTGATATGTGGCTTCAGGATGTTGTAAGCCAGGTAGTTTCTTAGATATTGTTAGTGGTTGTCAGAGCATTGCTAGGTGATTGCTAAGGCGTTAACATAGTGTTGAGGTTGATTTCTAAAGTACTAATGGGGTGTTGAGGATGTGGTTGCTGAAGTGTTCTAAATGGTTTGAAAGAATAATGTTAAGTGTTTACTAGGGCATTGCTAGAGTGCTGTGGGTAGCTGCTGGTGTTTGTCAGGGCATTAATAGTGCGTTGTGGGTGGGGGCAACAATGTTTTATGAGGTGTTATGGATGACTTGGTTGGAAGTTGCTGGAATATTATGAGTAGTTGCTAGGGTGTAGTGTAGTGGGAGGTCAGGACATTACTAGGTGGTGTCTAGAGCTTTGCTAGCAAACTAGTTGCTCAGATGTTGATGGTGTGTGCTACTTTGTTGCTAGGTGGTTTCTGGGGTATTGTTGGTGGTTGTCAGGCATTGCTAGGGTCTTCTGAGTGGTCACTAACTGATCCAAGTGAATATTACGATGATTAGACTTGGGTACTATAGGTTTTTGTTTGTCCATTTTATTGTACACCAGGTCAAAATCATAATCAAGCTTGATCACCTAGTATAGTAAGTAGTAGGATTTTAGGTATTATTTATGCCTGTAGCATGGTTTGGGAGGAAGTCTAATACTTTTCTAACTATTCTTCAGCTGCCCATGTTCCGAGACTGACAGTGCGCTGTTGCAATGATGTAATTTTCATCATCATTAGTGTCTGCTGATGTCTGTCCACACTCTCCACACAGTCTGCGTACAACAGTGCGGGCGTGACGTGAATGTTGAGACAGACCAAATCCAATCGGTGGTACTGAGCATGTGTAGAACTCATCTGTCCACACTCATCCGCAGTTGAGTATGTGCAGACATGATTGTGTTCGAGATGGAGTGGAATGCAGAAAAATAAGTACACCCTGGCCTTTTGGGCTAGGAGTTTCAAACAGTATTAGTGAAAGCAACACACACACACACACACACACACACACACACACACACACACACACATTTTCCTCCCTGTTTTCCAGAAACTGAAAACTTGATTGGAGCCTCTTCATGTCAAAATCAATAAAGCAATGGATTTTTAGATTCTGCACTAATCGCACAGAAAAACTGTCTATAAAGAGTGTAGAATTAGAGTCTATTCCACACAAACACACGCTGAGACAACAGCTTTGTTCAGTCTTGGCACTAAAAACCTTATGTAATCCAACTATTTACCCATAATTCAAAGTAAGCAAGAAAAACACATGCATATAATGTTTTGCAACACTTTATCGACATTAGATCATATCAAGGCACCCGTTATCAATGACTTCTTCCGCACCTGACACTGGATCAGAGTGGAGTGTGTCTTTAGGTCAAATGTAAGTGTCTCACTAATCTGATATCAGTAAAAAAATGCACACCTAGGATGGGGATGACTGGGATGCTCTCATTGGGCACAACTTTGGGCGAATTACTGTCCTCGACGTAGAAATGAGCCGTTTGGAAACACCTCCTGCGGAAAAGAGAGACAAGGAGAGACAGTCAAGTGACGTAATAACCATTCAAAACTTCTCTAAAGTTTCCATGAGGTGTGGTTTAGGTAAAAATCCTGACCAGAGTAAACAGACATGCCCTTGGGTACATATGACAGGATCAAGATGAACTTTGAACTCTCCTTTCAAAGAGCAAATCAAACACTCCAAACAGAGATTCCAGCCTTACACTTCACACACTCTGTAGAGTGTCAACACACTTGAATAAAATGTGTTTACAAACCTGTACGAGTTTCTTCTGTGTAATGCATATAAAGCAAAATGTCCAAACTGTTCTTTTTTTATTCATACTTTTTTTCTCATCCCCTTTTGTAGAGAAAGAACAACTTGAACATTCTGCTGAACTTCTCCTTTTGAGTTCCACATGAGAAAGTAAGTGAATGATAAGAGGATGTTTTAATTTTTAGGTGAATTACTTCTCATATTTAGATCCACATATTTAAAGTCACAGCTATTGTTTTTAAACACAGCTATTGTTTTTTTTTTAAAACGAATTATACATACTTCAGAATAAACCATATAACATTTTTTTAAATAAATAAATAATAATTACGTTTTATCTGAAAGTATAATAATTAATCATTTTAATAATCATTTCATATTTAACAATTCTTTAATTATTATTATTTTCATAATTATAATTCACTAAATCATCATTAATCATCAAAAACTGCCCTCTAAAGCAGTTTTTGTGAGATTTAGCAATATTTTCTACAAATTATATTATGAAAAATATAAACCTGTAGACGTCTTACTCCTGTAATCCATGTGGAACATTTTCTACCGGTGTATTTTCTAACAAAAACAGTCTGTATGAAGTCCATTTAAAACATTACACAGCAAATTAGGAGGTAAACAAAGAACCCCAGACTGTCAGGGTGAATTATTGCCAGTTGTTTGCAGTTTGAGAGCTGTAAACAGGTTTTACCTCTTTCTATCACTTCGCAAGAGAAGCGATAAGGAGGTAAGAAACAGAATCCATATCCAGTAAAAAGAAACACACACAAAGAGAAAGAAAGACAGCAAGAGGTTAAAAGGTTGTTCTAAAGTTACAAAAACTTGAAGTTTTGGACATGAACCAAACAAGCCAGTGGGAGTCTTGTCTGTCCTACCTGTACTTGATGCACAGCAGAGAACATAAGCTGTTCATCCCTGCAAAGAACGAGGGATTGTAGGAGAGGTGGGGGACTGTAGGCTCCGCATGCTGCCGCTGAGCAAACAGAGCAGCGAGCGAGAGAGAGAGAGAGAGAGAGAGAGAGAGAGAGAGAGAGAGAGAGAGAGAGAGAGAGAGAGAGAGGGGGCTGGTCCTGATGTATCACATGGGCAGGGCTTTACACAAGCGCTAGAGCTGCTTGGGACAGACATCAATAATTCACTGATCCCAGATCAGTCCAGAAATGGTTTGATAAACCACAGACACTTGCTGCCTTTCTCTCTGGACACACACTTTTTTTAACTCCTCTTTCTGTCCAAGAGAATGCAGAATGCCACCAAAACATACAAAAAACCAACTGTCAATAAAGAGGAAGCACGTATTAAAGTTGGACTAAATTTCTGTCATTGACTTGAATTGGTCAATTTGTGAAGTCAATTGTGGTGCTTTTAAACTATGAAGAAAAAAAAGTCAAACCTCTTGCACTATATAATTAAAGTCTTCTGAAGCCTGAAATAAAAGAAAATGAAACCTAAATAGTAATTAGTTAATAAAAGTAAATAAGTAAATAATACTAAAGTGATACTGCATCGCACAGTAACTTTCATGAACTAATTCCTATTTAGGTTTCATTTTCTTTTATTTCAGTTTTACCTGTTTTATTTAAATGCTTTAATTTCCAGTTACAAAATAACTGACTTTTTTTTTCCATTAGCTGACAACATTTCTAACGTCCATTTAATGTAAGATTTTCATCCGATATTTATATTTCATTCCAGCTTTACTTCAATTAACAGACATGTTTTCCATCATTTGAGTCAATGATAACAACCCTGGTACGATGAACAGAGCAATATTTGATATATTTACTGGAAATCCCACCCTTTGCTATTAGATATCACCTCTCTTAGTGCTCTTTATAAGTCACATGTTGCATTTGAATATGTAAACATGAATGAGATCTGAATGGCATTAGGGAAGTATTTTACAGAATAACAGTCTGTTCCTCACAGAAACCTATTGTATGGCTTCACAAGACTTATTGATTTTATTTATGGAGCTTTATGATGCTTTTTGCCCTTTTTGGAGCTTGGCATCCGTAGACACTACAGAAAAGAGCAGCACGGACATTCAGTTCAATCTTTTGGTATTCCAGTATATTAAGAAATGCATGTTTGGAACAACATGAAACGCAACAGACATTTTTTTCCCCCTCCGTTCCTTAACCCCAGCCTGAATTACAATGCAAAAACAACTCTCCAGTGTAAATAATCTTTAGTTAAAGTCCAGGCGTAAGAGTGTCAGAGAAAGCCTCCCTGCAGGCTCAACAGGTCGGATCTGTAGGACAAAAGCAGAGCCGGTGTGGTCAGGAAATGCTTTAGGTCATTATCATATAGATAATAGTCACTCAGCTTTAACCAGTCCAACTGGACATTGTGCCAGAGGCTTCTATTCAGCTTCAAATGAACAACTGCATTGTCTGACACAGTCATTTCTATCATTCAATAGATCTGAAGAGAAGGTATAAAGCGTTTCGGTATGGTATGTGTACATACTTTATCATACTTTAGCTTTGACGAACTCTAGGCAGCAATTCAATCTAGGCTCACAAATAAAAGTGCGTGGCAAACTCAGCACACATCGTATGCATCAACACAACTACACAGCACACATATTGTTTTTTAGTTCCTTTGTGATTAACAACATTTTAGCAGTGAATAATAAATATAGCATTAACATATTTATCTTCAAATGTTTCTTAACCCATCAGCAAATAGTTTGTTCTTGTTTTACACATAAAAACTATTTAGTGACAAAACAAGAAGAAGCTATTTGCTAGCGGGTGAAGAAAAATAGAATTTAAGAAATAACGTACAATTTTGTTTTGAATAAATATATTTTGTTTTAAGGATTTATTTTTTTAAAGGGAAAAGGCCAGAAGCAGTCATTGAGAAATTGCTTTTCAAGTGTAAATGATTATTTGACTTTCCCAGATATCGCCACAGGAAGTGTCACATCCTGGTTAATGTTTCCAGGTGGACTTCAGACACACACACACACACACACACACACACACACACACACACACACACACACACACACACACACAGAGAGCTCAATTTGATATGCTAAGTCAGTCTAAACATTAAAAAACATTTATTTATGATCCTAACTGTACATATTTTCCATCCAATGTTATTTTAGTATATTTTATATATTATTTCTACACTATTTATATACTATTACTAAATACTACTTTAGTGTGTATTAGTATTTTGAAATGGCTTTTATTTTCATATTTTCCTTTTTTTATTTCAAAGTTATTTTTAATCGAAAATTGTAGTATTTATTTGTGTGCTTTTTGTAATTTAGTTTCTGTTAATAATAATAAGCCTCCATTTAGCTTTATTTCATTTAGTTTTAGTAATACTTTGTTTTGTTTCAGCTTTAATTGAATTTTTTTTGTCTATCATGTCTATTCAATGAATTTTGACAATAACAATTATATCTTAAATAATTATAATTATATTTGATTATTCTCATTAAATGTTGATATTATAATTAATTCTGAGTCTCAGACTGTAATTCAATTAAATGTTTTCTTTATTAAATAATAATAATAATAGTCAATTTTTTTTTCAGCTCTAGTTTCCACATGCACATGTAAAGATATATGTGGGAAGATATTTTCACTTGTATGCTTTTGCGAACACACACACACACACACACAGTGACAGAAGGTAAGGATATCTGATCTGATATAGACTGAGACATTAGCGTGTAATGCTGAGGGTTATCTCAGTCAGTCTACTGAACAGATTACACTTAAAGACCCTCACACACACACACACACACACACACACACACACACACACACACACACACACACACACACACTCCAACAATCATTAGAGAAGTGTATAAGAGTGTGTGATCATATTAATGGCTGAATGTTACCCAGCTTATTTAATTTCTTAGCATTTAACTAGAAATCAAATAATAGTGTATGTCTTTTTTTTCGGCTGTACATTAACTATTTACCATGACTATGAGTTCAGTGACAGATGTATGTTCTCTCTGGAGAGGTTTTGTGCCTGGTGTTTGTGTGGATGTGTGTACTATCAAGCAGTAAAGGGTTTGGCGGTGGTTACACATCTCCAAATATTTCACAACCCCCTGCTACTGCATGGCCCTTGAGCTCCAGAGGAGGGAGCAGATGGCCGGTTTTGGCCCAGGGCGGACAGCCCAGACCGAGGGAGACAGTCCTGGCACAGGCCTACTCCAGAGCTGTTTGCTAAACTGAGACATTGAGAACATTGAGAACGGAGAACATATCCAGGCATTTGAGTCCAAACGGACAAATACAAACACACGTTTACCAACCTATTCAGGGAACACACAATATAATAAATTAAGGGAAGGGTACAGCCTCTATCTATCCTACTTACCGTCACAAGAGACACTTCACACATGCTCCACACACACACACTCCTAACTGCTTTTCACGCCAGCCCTCGGGGCCCAGGGGACGCCAGGGGCCCCTGAGTGACCCAAACACACACAGAGCTACACCAGCATACACACGACAGCCAAACTCGAACGCAATAAATCACATAAAGTGTTTAAGAGCATCACATCATCCGTCTGTGTTACTCCTCATGATTCAATCAGAGAATCAGTGGTGTTTCTATCTCTCAGTCAGTTTGTCAGAGGTGAACAGAGTCAGGAGGCAGTGAGTGTGGATGAGTGCCTCACCTCCAGTAAACGAGGACGGCCAGCAGCAGAACGAGGCAGAGGAAGGTGAGCGCCGACACAGTCACCAGAGGAATGATCCACTCCATCCGGGCCGAAGCAGGCACAGGGTGCATGCTGGAGACTACTGCACGCTCTGAAACACACACCTTACTGTCAGCACACCCTACACATAGAAAACTATTCATAATAATAATAATAATAATAATGAGCATGATTATTTTTGATAATAATACAATTGCAATCATTTCATAAAATGAGATAATATTCAATTGAATTAGATAAAATCAATAAACATTTATTTCACACAATAGTTACTCAAAATTCAAAATGATGTTTATAAAATATTATAAAACAATTTAAATGCAGAAAGTACTTTCATCAATAATACCGACATCAGCGTTAATTATTTTTATCATTGATAATACCCATTACCTATTATTAGTAAGAGCAACATTTTTTTACTATTATTATTGGTAACACTTTAGTATAGGGTCCAATTCACATTAATAACTAGTTGCTTATTAGCATGTCTATTATTAACATATTGGCTGTTTATTAGTGTTTATAAAGTACATATAATGCACGACATACATAATCCTACCCAAAACATTTAACTTAACAACTACCTTATAAACTATTAATAAGCAGCAAATAAGGAGTTAATTGAGGCAAAAGTCATAGTTAAAGGTTAGTTAATAGTGAGAATTGGACCCTAAAATAAAGTGTGACGTTATTATTTATTGACTTGAAATAATTGAATAATAAATGACATTATAAAATTATTCAAAATATATTATTTCATTTAGATTAAGAAATTGCTAAACTTCAATAAACATTTATTTGACACAATATTTACTCAAAACGTTTATATGTTTACAAAACAGTCAAAATAAATGCAATAATAACAACAATATTTATAATAATAGTAATATAATAATAATACCAACAATATTATTATTAATAACAATAATGATAATAATGATATTAATAATAATAATGCAATTGGAATAATTAAATAAATAAATAAATAAATAAATAAATAATATTAGGTTTAATTGCCAAAGCTCAAATGATTATAAAACATTTCAAATAAATGCAAATATAATTACATAAATTATAATAATATCCAACATTATTATTATTAACAAAGTTGCTGTAAATTAGTAATAAAATATTTTGAAATTATTTAGTATATAACAATATTGGATTTAATTAAAAAAATTGCAGAAATAGTAATTTATTATTTAAATACATGCAAAAATATTTACAATTATTTTCAAATATAGTTCTGGTTATCATTATTTTGCCAAGCAAGATTTCTAGATGAATTTGTTTTGCTTGCCTTAGAACATTCCAGTGAAAAATGAGTCCTGATCCTGACAATGAAATACCTTTTACGTTCAGAAAGAAATGCTTGGTTTATAGCAGCCCCAAACCCAGTCCTAAGCTAAAAACTTGATTGGTTGATAGAAATGCTGTTCCAGGACTAACAACGATTTTGATTCAGGAACACATCCCACTTGGCAAGATCACGGTCACCCTACCAGGCTCTAGCACACACACACACACACTCACACACACACACTCAGACATAAGAATAGAGAGATCAGAAACCTGTAGCCCCTCTCGGGTGGTCCAGGACAGCATGCTGCTAACTAATCCAAGCTGCTACAGCCTCACCACGGTCAGACACAGACCCGCAGTCACGCAAGAAACAGCACACACACACACACACACACACACACTGGATGAACATAACTCCAGTGCCAAAGAGCTAAATATGGAGTTTCTCTGTTTTTTTTATTTATTTTTTTTTACTCCCTGCAGCTGAAAATGTTTTCCGCTCTCATCCTCTCTGGACCGGAAAACTAGGCCAACCCTCTGCCTCCGAAACAAACAGAGGGGACGGAAAGCAAGATGGAAGGTTGAGCAGAGAGGGGATAAGGAAGAGGGAGTGACGGGGAAATAAATGACAAAGAAACGGGAGTGAGAGAGGGAGATGAAACCATCGTCGCACAGGGGACGCAAACAGGACCACAGAACACAAGAACTGAATGTTTAATGAGAGGAAAATGACTCGGGACGTTTGATGCTGAAAAGATGAGTGGTGCTGCATATGCAAAACTTGCTTTCACAATGCTAGCATGGTGTGAGAAGCTGGTAGGATGATACGAAAAAGACTCTTGACAAAAAAAGACCAAATTATCTTACATTTATGTGATATGAATCTGCATGTTTCTGCATTTTGGTCACACCGAACAACTCTTTTCATGGTTTATTTTTTTTCTGTGTTATCATATCAGGACAGTTGTATCGCCTTGACATTTTCACTTTACTGATTAAAATGAACGAATCAGTATTCAGAAATGAGAACCATGCTCATCATAGACGACGTGTACTCAAGTCACACGAACGATTAATCTATAAATTAATTAATCTGGACTAGGGATGGGACAACGCGCCGAGGTCATCGATGACGTCGACGCAAAAAATACGTAGACACAAAATATGCGCATCGATTCGCATTATTAGTCAGTCTTTTATTTTGTCATTTTAAGAGCAATAAACATATATTGCAATGTTAAGGAATTCATTTTTTTTTCATTCAGATATGTAAATCAACATGTATAAATTGTTAGTAGTCAATTAATGGGGAGATAATCGAAATCGAATCGGTCTGAAAAAATTAATCGTTAGATTAATCGATGCGTCAAAAAAATTATCGCTAGATTAATCGTTTAAAAAAATAATCGTTTATCCCAGCCCTAATCTGGACCAAAAGTACGAGTCATTGCTTTTCAGCAGCTTTTCTCGACTACAGGAGAAATCTAAACGTCCAAGCACTAGCTAAAACAACCAAAACGAGATATTGTACAGACATCAACGTTTTATTTAATGTATTTATTTTAAATCTTTGTGGTCTTTGATGAACTCTTTTAACTCCTGGACAGTGTTGTTTTAGTCCCATCAAGGTGTTATCAATTTTTTTTTAAATGCTGAATATTTACTCTTCTGAATATACTTTTATATTTTCTGTTTATTAACTATGTTTTGGTTTGTCTTTTATATAAATATGTCTGTATAGCCCCCCGCCCCCCCTAAAATTGTAGCTTTAGCTGATATAGTACATTCAGTAAAGCGAAATTAAAGCGAGAAAAGTAAATAAAATATAAATCCATATCTATTTATTAATAATCAACTGGGGAATTCATGGGGCCTTCGAATTTTGTTGTGGGCCTCGGAGACAAAAAAGGTGAGATGTGATTGTCGACAAGGAAAAAGAGGCTGGTTTCTAACCTGTGAGTATGGAGAAAGGAGGCATGTGTTTGCGGTCTCCTCCGCTGGGTTTGCTGGTGGGAGCCGTGTTGTCTGGGGTCTCTATTACTGGCGTCTCCTCTTCATCTTCTCTTACTCCGTGTGTATTTTTCTCCACATGATCCTCCGGGACACTAGATGGCGCTGAGGTGTTTTCTGCCTGGCTGCGTCCTCCTTTCTCTTTCGCTGTTGAATCTGGCGATGCTGTGGGTGGATGTTTTGTTGCGGAGCCATTCGTCTGATTTTCAACATCGTCTGCAACTCTGCCGTCCTTTCTCTCGGCACCTTTCTCCTCATCCTCTTCCTCTTCTCCGTTCTTTTCTCCATCCTCATCCTCACCCTTCCCTCCCTTGTCTCCTCCGTCGTCAGATGCGTCGTTCTCTGCGGCTGTGGTAGTGTCTGCGTCGGAGGCCGGTGAGGAGGTTGGTTCTGTGGGGGTCACTATAGGTTTGGCCGGGGTCTGGCGGCTGGAGGGCGGAGGTCTGGTGGGCCAGACGGAGCTGGGGAAGGAGGAGATGACCCCGCCGCTGAAACCCAAGCCCGCCAGGAGGGTGCTGGTCACCACAGACGCCACCGTGGCTTGGCTGCCGCTGGAAGAGGGGCCGATCCCGGTGGCCATTGAAACGAAGGAGAACGGAAGACCAGAGGAAGTCCAAGTGGAGGAGCCGGAGCTGATGGGCGCCATGTCTGCAGAGGATGCTGGGGACACAGTTGGCTAGAGACAAAGAGAAAAGACATTTTGAACTGATTCTAAAAGATAAAATCTGTGCACATCATGTGAGTAAAACAGACCTGACAAAAGCCAAAGACCGACAGAATAACAAGTTTCAAACCATTTTTTATTCATAACTACAGATTTGCATTGAGTTCCAATTTGTAATTATTGTATACATGTAATTGAATGTATATAATTATTTTACAAATATATTTCTATATGATCTAAAATACATATTACATAAAACAAATATATTCTTTAATTATTGTATAAATATATATTTTTAAATAAATACATGCATATTATTTTCTAAGAAATAACAATACAAGACAAAAGATAATCAAAAAGATAAAAGCTTTAAGACAGAGTAAAGAGTTTCAGTTCATTTCGATTTATAAATTAAGATTTTGAATAATCTACAATAAATTGTATATATACACACACACACACACACACACACACATATCTATATCTATCTATCTATCTATCTATCTATCTATCTATCTATCTATCTATATATATATATATATATATATATATATATATATATATATATATATATATATATATATATATATATATATATATAAAATACTCAATATATCCACACATTTTCTATAATAAATAATTAGTAAAAAGTAAATATATTAACAACATTTTTCGCTATTACATAAATCTATTTCTAAACTTTCTACAATAAATAATAAATATATTTTCATATCATTATAATCATTATTATATTAACATGTATATTTATTTTGAGGGATTTGGAGTTGTAAATGTCGTCAGTTCCTCTCCTCACCAACACCTTTCTGATGACTGTGAGTTTGACTCGATTTCATTCTGTAGATATTACTGTTGTTTGATGACTGACTGATGTTTGGTTATCATAAATGAAAAGGACTAAAAACTACTTCTCTATTGATTTAGCGATATATTAATTTATTCATATACTTCCTATATTACTATTAAAATCATTCTTCCTATAAAATTAATTTACATTAGTTTGAAATAGAAGAAATAATAATAAAAAAGTAATACACAGGTGTATTTTATTTCTTTAATGCGCACGTGAAGAGACAGTGCTGCCCCCTGCTGGACAGATGTAAACTTACCATCCCAGTTTTGACTATTCTTGAGCCCTCAAAGATCCTGGTGGTGTTGGCTACCATAACGAAGAAGAAAAAACACGAATGAGAGGGAGCACTTTTAAAAGCAGCAGCTAAACTAGCATTCTCGAAAGCCTTGTGTTGTGTGCAGGTGTAGCTCTGTACCTCTGAAGAGCATGCTCTGGCTGAAGTCACTGCGCTTGTCGTTCAAACACACCGCCTGGACGCGGAACAGGTACAGCACGTCCACCGACACCGGGGTGATGACAGCTTCCTGAAACACACACACACACAGTGTTACATATACAGCATACACACACTACGCCAAGAACGGAAACGCCTCCAAAAAGTCCGTCTGTGATGTGGAAGGGTTATCATCCTGCGCTTCCACTCAAAACACAAAAGAGGAATGGTAGACACACACTCTCCTGACATAGGTCTCTGGAGGGTGAAGGTGAACAGCTTGTTCTCTTCTCCTTCGCTTGACGCTAACACCTTTCTTCTCAAGTCATTATCATTGAAAATAGACAGTCTCTATCAGCCTCTCCCTCACATAACATTCATTACCACCTAAAGCACCTCTGAGCCGCTCGGCTGGGACACAGAGGCATTGGAATTCAGTGAGGGAGGCGCTGATTTATTTTTAAAAGCTGTTTCTGTAACGCACACCTTCATCAGTAATTCATGCAACACTGTCAGGATCTTTCCAAGTAAATATTAATATGCATTACACTTAAGTCAACATAAAAAGAACAATGTCACTGTATGTGTAGTGTGTAATAATATTAGGGGACATGGTATTGTTGTGGTTGGGTGTTTTTTTTACACTTTTAACGGTAGCTGGTACAAAAAATGAAATAAAATAAATATAAAAAAGGAACATTGAAAGGTTAGTGCATAGGACTTAACACTATTTTTTAACAAATCTACTTCGATGGTCAGATATATACTACATTTCCATCATCGCCGCTTGTTTCTCTCAATGGTCTCTGTCTCAACCTCATGCAGGCAGCCTCATTTCATCTCTGAGAAATGAAGATTCAATACAATTCTGTGTATGAGCAACAGCCATTATCATAACTCACTTCACCTCCCCGGGGTCTGCCGAAAAAGTGCAGTGGGCTTGAGGGATTTGTAAATCTTACGCTAAGTAAATGGCGTCAGTTCCTCTCCACGCCAACACCTTTCTGATCAACGCGAGGTTCGGCTCGATTTCATTCTGTGAAATACCCCAACTCAAATATTACTCGATGGTGTTGGGTTATTATAAATGAAGCGGAGTAAAAACTCCTCTGTTGATCTGGCAAAGCAGACCCTCTAAAATCGAGTCGGCTGCTAATTTGACCCAGATAGCAGCGTCTCGGGACAGAGAGAGGAAATAAAAATGGAAATGAAGAACTTAAAAGAAAAAAGTCGGGATGCAATGGCATTTTCAAACTCCACACTGGAATTTTTGGGATCAAAATGAACAATCATGACTTCATTTCTTCGTACTGTTTTGTCGCCTCACGACTCCCCACAGACCGGTGAATCAGAAGTCTCAGCCTGTTATAAATGGTGCACCCCACTGAGTGTGCTCGATAGCGAAATGAGTCGAAAATACATCTCCGCCTCTTAAACAGTTTTAGTCCATTAGTATTTTCAAATGGTGGGCCCCAAGGTCAGCGGCTACTGCTGCGGCCCCCCGCTGACGACCAAAAATACAGTCTTTATTCACAGTCACACTTGCTGCGCTTCTGCAAACATGGATCTGAGGCTTTAGCAGAGGAGAGATTACAGGATATCATCGATGAGCTGGGGGTTTATAGACATGACTGTTTTCAAAGAACAGACCGCCACAAATCTGAAACGTGCAATGTTTAGTACTTAAAAACTAGAAGAGGTCATATTTACCATTTAATAATTAAATGAATATATACGGTATATGCTGTCTTTAAAGTATAAGACGGGAGATATTGTGGTATAAATGACCAATAAAAACACAAAAAGCACACACACTACCCCTCACCAATATAATTTCCCAAGTATTCATCAAACACCTTAGTATAGGGAACACATATTCACTGTTAACTAAGAGATTTCACCTCAATTGACTCTGCTTATGAATAGTAAGTAGGGTTGTTATTGTAGTACACTAATTATGTTTGGGTATGGGTTAGAGGTCTAGAATATGGTCATGCAGAATAATGCATTTACATGTATTTTATAAGAACTGCTTATATGCTAGCAATATGCGTGCTAGCAAGAAGTGAATAGTGTGCCCTAATCTAAACTTTTACCAGTTTAACCAAGAAATGTGTCCCATTATGGAAGTCACAAATGCTATTTCAAGCGGTCTTTAAAGTAAAAGAGGGATATTCGAGCATTTCTTTGGGAGATATTTTTGATAGATGGTAGATAAAAACACAAAAAGCATACACAACACCTCACTACTATTGTTTATCAATCCAGTTTAACTTGGAAATGTGTCCACACTTCAGAGGTTAAGTGTGTTGGGAATGCTCTTTGTAGAAATGGTTGTGAGATATTGTAATATGGGTGACCGCTACACATGATAAAACCTCACTAGTTCAAACCAAACCAATCCTCACCAGTTTCTGATCGCTCCCTTTGACGTACGTCTCCTCGTATGACTCATCGTTTCTGGTCCAGCTGTAGGAAATGAGGTAGCTGATGATGGGCGGATCGTAGGTGATCTCCGGACGGGACCATCGAACGACTAGCGCCGTCTTGTTTATGTGCTGGACGTTCATGTTGATCGGGGCGCTGCTGCATGCTGTGTAAAAGACAAAAAATGACAAAAACGTGCATTTACCTCTTTGCCACCACTCTACCTTGTGCTCCATTAGTGCCCTTAGATCCCACAGCCACTAGATGGCTCTGTAAGACTACTGACTACATCTACTCCGCTTTCACGTGTCCTGAATTGTGTCATGCCCTCTGTAAACACCAGCAGCATCCAAGTTGCTGTTAATCTCCCCAGCAGAAGGTGTTTAATCACCGAGCGTGCCACAGTTTCTGGCGGCTGACAGCGTGCGTAGGGGTGAGCTTCTATTCATAGAGAAATCTGACAGAAGAAGCCCTAAATTTTCTTTAGTTTTGGTCTTCCTAAAATGAGTGCACTCATTTGCAACACAGGCAAACATACACACACACACACACACACACACACACACACACACACACACACACACACACACACACACACACACACACACACACACACACACACACACACACAGCATTCCCTCTCATAGACACAGGGGAGCCATTACATCCAAAATAATGCTAATTAAACAAATTCTGCCATCACGCCTCATGCCGAAGCCTCTATTAGCTCTAATCATGGGAGAAGTAATAGTGAGTACAGTCGTAATCATACTGCATAAAGAATACAGTTATGCCTGCCCTGACTTTCACACAGATGGCGTGCATTCATGATTATAGCACACAAACGTGACTGTGACCTTTGAGGATGGAAGCTTGTCCTTTAAATAAGACCTTATAGACATTTCAACAGCCTCTTCTGGTAACTGTTAATGGGGAAATAATGTTCATGAAAATGCCAATTTGCATACTATTCATGCCAAATTATATTCAAGATTAAAAGCAGTGTCTCAAATCATGGTACACTGAATAGAGAATGCTAAAGGTATCAGTACTAATAACACTCTCCTTGCACAATGAAAGTTGAGTTTAAGATGTTCTCTTTTCCCCTTTTCTAAAGTCAGGAATGCTGTCGCATCACTTTATTTAATGTATAAACCTAAAAGTTCAACTATAATCCATTTTAAACCTAAATGCAAACAGTGTGTAACAAGGAAGTTTCTCCTAAAACCTGCAAAGCGTTCCACTCCTTACTCAAAATCGGTATCGGTAATCGGTAATCGGTATCGGTATCTTTCCCGATACACGCAATGGACATAATTTTACAGCTATCGTAAGTATGCATGTTTGCCACGAAAATGTGAAATATGAATCACCCTCTGACGGTGGGTGATGTTTACAGAAAACACAAAATACAGATATTTTATGTACAGTTACTATATAAAGCGCTGCACAACTTTCGGTTTCTCACACCCGCATGTCGTGGGAAATCTTGTTTTCAAACTATTCGCAGCTCTTATTGGCTGTTGGTTTTCTTCACAGTTGGTTTTCCAACGTGGATGTCTATTGTTGTTGCATCTCTAGTAGTTCGTTGTTGGTGTTGCGTCTTTATTATGTCACGCACACTGTACACAAACCCTAGCTTACACGTAAAAAATAAATAAATAAATAAATCACATAAATAGTATACTTTGGATTTTAGTAGCATGTCCATTTAACACTTAACAGGAAGTGGAGATAAACACAGAGATGTTTATATTAGCTAAAATTAAAAGTTTAAAAGCCTCAAAATTTTACTTAATAAAAACAATTCGCCAAGGGGGAAATCTTCGAAAACTAACTGACGTATGGTATCATAAATCACACCTTGGCAAAACTGCAGCTTTTTTTTTTCCTCGCTATAATCTCGATGCGTGATTGTGTTAAATAAGAATTTTATAACGATAGATTTAAATAGGTTCAACAGAACTCTAAGAAATCATCACAAGAAAAGGCTGATCATAACATCTTCTCCATCCAAATATCTGTGGAGCACTACACTATATAACCCGTCCCTACTCTCTCGCCCCACTCAGAAACACAGTCACAGAGGTCACTGCGCGAGTGTGCAGGTCTCTTATGAGATGCGCAGAGAAGAGTTTAATAAAAAGGCCATCTTTGGCCCTCTGGCTTGTTGACCATGGAGAGAGAGATTAATGGAGGGATATAGCAGGAAAGGACAGAAGGTGGGAGCAGAAGTCAAATGAGAGAGAGAGAAAGTGCAAACACTCCGTTAACCTTGCTGTTTCAAACAAGTTGACGCATAAGACCAGTTTAAAGGAACAG
Source organism: Carassius auratus (assembly GCF_003368295.1). Lineage (NCBI taxonomy): Eukaryota > Metazoa > Chordata > Actinopteri > Cypriniformes > Cyprinidae > Carassius > Carassius auratus. The sequence continues at coordinate 8,423,775 of NC_039278.1, read as the reverse complement.
TTCACACACACACACACAGACGCTGGGATGCATTTCCCAGCCAAAGTCTGTACTATATTCTGATCAAACTGATTTGGCTATTTTCCAGACTGTGAAAGAAAGTTCAGCTATGATCTGGCGCGTGTTTTGAATGAATCAAAACTGACAAAAAGTTCAGCTCCAGCCTGCAGGCAACATTGATATGCTTCTGTTTTCAGCCTCTATCACACTATTACTCCGCCCTTTCATCCTTTCATCCTTTCATCCTTTTTTCCTTTATTCTATCCTTTCTGTTCTTCAACGACAGCATACGGCGTCCACAATCAATTTTGCATGGTGCTGAAATTAAACATATAACCAGGGAGAGATAAGAAAAGCATTTATCTCTTCGTATTCCAGTATTTCATAGTATTTCCCAGCACCCAATTTAATTCTATTCTGGATCCTATTCTGGAATTTGAGCAGCTGTTTAGGAGGATCCACATTAACAAGCTGTTGGGACAGAGAGAGTTAAATGGAGAGAGAGTCGGCTCTATGTACTTCAACTACTGGTACTTTTGAAGACTTTTATTTTGTCTATTAAAATCCAACAGTGGATATACTGTACATGCATCACAGTACAGAGTTGTGACATTTTAGTTTTTCCTTCCCTGAACGGACAAACGATGATAGTTATGAAATGAGTCTTATATATAATGCTTAAAATGTTATTTTCACCACAGAACAACTGATATTTCTAGCTTTAGAATAAAATGGTCAATTACTTTGTCTCACAAATTTATAAGTTATTTAAACATTTTATGTATCCTAAGTTCACATTAATTACATTATATTTTTTCACATACTTTACATAGTTTGACAAATTTACATATATACTGTATACATACAGCATTATTAGCTCCTTGATGAAAATGAGCAAAGAAGGCTGTGGAAATAAACCTGCTTTGTTTATACTTTGGATCTTGCATAAAAAAATTACTAAAAAAAATTAATAATAATAATAATAATAATAATAAAATTTAACCTTTCATTAAAGCAAAGCAATTGAAAGTGGGGGAAAAATACATTATGAAATGCTTTTTAATTGCATATTACACATTGGCAACAGCGGTGTCAAATTTTCTGGTTGTTATTATATGCAAATGTAATTATGAATGAGGTACAATGAGTCAAAAAAAAAAAAAAAAAAAATTATATATATATATATATATATATATATATATATATATATATATATGCCAGGCTCCAAGTTTTTGTTTGAATGAAAAAAATAAAAATAAAAATAAAGAAAGTGTCTTTTATTTTATTTAAAAAAAAAATTTACCGTACGTCTGTAAGTTTTGCTCAAGATCACCTGTGAAGAGAGGATGAAAAGAGAAGTGTGTCTGAAAGTGAGGAGGAACGGAACAGATCAGAGTCTGGCCAGGTGTAGATGTTGCGATGAGACTTGTCATTTGTGTGCTGTGATCTGTATTTGAGCTGTGGGGAATGAGATGGATCACCAGGCAAGATTTTATGAACATATGAGAGAGCAGTAAATGAGAGGAGCAACCGCAGTACAATGCCAGTGCCAATCAATATCTCTTCAGGCCCTCCAGATATTATGCTCGATATAGTACAGAAAAGAGTGTGTAGGATGAATGTTTTTGTGTATATGGGGTAAAAAACCTTTGTCTATATTGAGAGGTAGTGGGTGTGTATTTTTGTTTGCCAATTTGTGAGGATCAGATGAGGAAAACGGCTTCATAAAGCGATGTAAAAATGACAGTAAGGATACTCGTTAGTTTGTTATGGTTAAATCCCAGTCACATGACCTTCGTCAGGGCTTCAATGCCCCTCTCAACGCAAGATGTGATCTCCACGTGAAAAGTGGTGCAGATAGAGTCATAAGAAGCATTTTAACAAGGTTTCTAAGCAGCAAGAAAGCAGGAAGTTACACTGTAAACAGTGATGGAAAGGGCTAATATGAACTAGAGTTTACAGCCGGAAAAAGTCTGGGTTTTTCCAAATGTCATGATATTGCAGGATATCACAATTAAGGCTTACAATAGCAGTCAAAATTGAATACCTCATGTAAAAACTAAACATATTTGCATGACATAGAACTAGAGCGGTCAATAGATTCTATAATTCAATATAAATATAAATAATATTTAAGGTAAGATTGTTTAATGCTTTTGAAGGAAGTCTCTTATGCTTACCAAGGTTGCATTTATTTGATCACAAAAACAGAAAATAGCTAAGTATTATTATAATTTAAAATATTTTAATATATTTTGTTGGTAAAGCTGAATTTTCAGCATCATTTCTCCAGTCTTCAGTGTCACATGATCCTGCAGAAATCCTTCTAATAGGCTGATTTGCCGCTCAAGAAACATTTCTTATTATTATCAGTGTTGAACAGAGATGTGCTGCTTAATATGTTTGTGGAATCTGATGAATATAACGTTTAAAAGAACAGCGTCCCTTCGTTCTTCGTTCAACAAACATCCCTGTTTAACAAAAGTATCATCTTAGCCATAAATGAATATATATATATATATATATATATTTTTTTTTTATTAAAATAAATGATCCAAACTTTTGACTGGAAGTACATTCAAATATATAGGAAATGCAAACCCTCAGCCTAAAACAAATCTACATAAACTTCATAAGTACATACAATCTACCAAACGTCATATTAATATTTGTATATGGGTAATATGTAAATGGTGTGTTTATAAAATCAAATGTGAGTGTATGTCTGACTGGTTCAACCATCTGTGTCCAGATAACCTCAACATGGACCAAAGCAGCTGGCTTTTGGACACCAGCAGAGGGAAAGCGTGTGGAGCTGATCTGTGGCGTGCATCTAGAGGTGCGAAAAACAGTGTGTCCTTGAAAAGCTGCAGTCCTGTGCATTTCCTGCAAGCACCGCTGCCACATGGAGCAGAGAAATGAGAGAGAAAATAGGCAAGTAAAGACAGAGCGCCTAATGACACAATCGCAGAGGACGGCACCATATGCCACCTACACACTCTCATTACACACACGCACTCACAGACACTGACACGCGCTCTCGCTTGCATTATGTGATGAATTATAAGCAGGCACTAATGAGGGAAATCTGATTCTAAACTGGTATCTAAAAAGAGCCTAGAGATTTTGAATACAGGAGCCGTGATGCACCGCCAGTGTATTCAATCATCTGGTTTGACAGAAGCTGCCGACCAATCAGCTGTCAGAAGAGCCCGCCCACCTTTAGAAGCATCAGTACCGTACGGGTTCCCCAGGCTGTCAGTCAAGTCAGGCAGCCAAGCGTCTTTGACGCCGGATTTGAAGACCTCCCGGTTGTCCAGACTCTGAAGCGGGCGGAAGTTGTTCCGCAGATATTCCACGGATTTAACATGATCCTGTTGTTCGGTGGTGAAGATGGAGTAGAACGCTTCCAGCTAAAAGAGAGAGAGAGAGAGAGAGAGAGAGAGAGAGAGAGAGAGAGAGAGTTCAGTATGTTTTTATAACTGTCTCTTATTTTTCAGTAAGTCATCTCCCAAGATGCCCAGAGTCTATTTCCCTGCTTCCAAACTAGTGACTGAGAGGAATGTTATTTTAGCTCACAGGCTGATCAAAGGCTGAAAACATGACCGACTGGCTGCTCTGCCTCACTAACCTTCTGACTCTGTTTCTTTCCTGCATTCTAAAAACACTGAACGTTCAGCCGAACCCACACACTTTCCTCTTCACCTTATCCCAGATCCTGTGAAACAGGAAGTCATCTGCATCGCTTCAAACTAAAACACAGTAAGAGGAAGCACAGGCTATGCATGCGAGCTTGTGGCTTAACCATTGAGAAACAGTAGTTTGGAGATATATTTTGTGGATTTGAGGTCAAATTGTTCATAAATAAAAGGATTTGATATCAACATTCATTCATTTATTCATTCTTACTAAGGTTTAGATTTAAGGCCCGTTCACACCAAGAACGATAACTATGAAGATAACTATAAAGATAACGATATTAGCATCCACACCAGCGAATGATATTGTTTGTGTATTCTAAGCGGACGCACGTCTGCTGCTTTAAATTCTCAAGCTCATTACGGCAGGATTGATTCTGATTGGTTGGCAACGTTCATCAGAAAAAAAATCATTCTGAATGTTATTCCAACGATATCGTTTCTCTGTGCCTTTATCGTTATATTTGTGGTGTGGACTCCGCTATTCTTTAATATTGAGAATGATTTTTAGAACTATATCTTTATCGTTATCTTTATAGTTATTGTGCTTGGTGTGAACGGGCCTTAAGATTGTTTTATTTATTTATTTACATTAGCTTCAGTATTTGTTACTCCTCAGCACCACTAGCACCATTATCTATCCGGGATGAGTTTGTACCAAACTAAAAAATGTTTACGTCACATGATATTTTTCAAAATTCATGACAACATTGCTGTTTCTTTCCAAATTTCAGTGGTATCAAAAATGCTAAACTATCTACAACATGACATACATTATCTCTACATCGATACATATTGTTGATAGAAATGACATATTTTGGACATCCCTAACACACCCCTAATGGAAACCTCCAAGAGCATGGTCAAATCTTACATTCCAGCACCAATACACCAGAGTCAGATTTATTTCCTGTGCTTTTGGGTTCCACACTGAGATCAATATGGTGCTCTTGAATAATCTCTGATTCACAATCCTCATCTATTAATCCCTCATATGCCAAAACCGTGCTTGTAAACAGCTTTTTGGGATTAGGCACCGGCTACAAAAGCACGCATCTTTTGGTGTACAATTCTTAGTGGAGTAGTAATCCAGGACAGATTTGTGTGTGTGTGTGTTTATGCAATGATTGTGCATCATGGGTATGAAGGTTAAGTAATGCCTGATGGGAAATCACAGCAACAGGGCCGTTCTGGGTTTCATATCTGTGTGTGTTTGTGTATGCGTCACTGCTTTAAAGATATGTTGGAGTCTGATGGCTTGGAGTGATCCCTTATGGCTAACCACAGCAACAGGGCATTCTTAGGGCAAACTGCATGATGTGCGTGTGTGTGATGTCCACCTATGCTCCAGATGTTGCAAATGCAGTAGACTGACTGAGCATCGATCGGCTCTTACAGCGCCCCAGAGCTCCGTCTGTCAGTCTCCGTGACCTACTTCCTGCTTTGATGGAGAACAAAGGAGCAAGAAAAATGGAGAGTGAAGGACAACTGTCTTCCTCCATAGACTCACTTATATCTCTGGCTCAGCAGTGTTTCCTTTTAAACAAAATCACCCAGAGACGAAAGGGAACAAAAGAACTTTAAGAGGTGTCAAATGAGAGCAGTACGCTTCTGTGGGCAGCGTTTATGGCTCTGCGGAAGGGACTGTGCCTTCCTGTAGAAAGCTTGCTGAGCTGTGACCGTTACACGAACGCAGTTCTGATCTGACGGGCTCTGAACATTCGGATGCTGATGGTGACTCACAGTTCTGACTAAATCTGGGCTATTATTGCACATTTTTCAGTGAATATACATAATATGTTTACTATATGTACAGTCGTGTAAATGTTTTCATAGCATGTCATAAATGGTTTGAACTATACGATTTTTGCCCATTAGCCTGATCAACCATTGCTTGGGTTTTCGGGGCCCTTTTTGAATTTGTGTAAATTGCACAAATAAATATACAGAACAAAGACACAAGGTAAACAATGATTTAAGTTTTTTCAAGTTTGTTGGTGTTCGAAAACAGAATAATCATGTAAAAGAGCATTGCATTGTCTATGCAGCATTAATTAAATATAGATTCAATTTTCTTAAATGAACATCAAGGACACCGACAGCATTTAGTAAATTTGGCGCGCTCACTTTAAGACACAATGCAAGGATCCAGTGTAATGATACTCTTCATTTCTGTCAGTTCTTTTGCGTCCTCTTTTGCGCGAATGCTTTAAAATCTCTTGCATGTTTAAATTTGCAAGGCTTAAAAACACATGCAAATGATACGCTTTCGTAACAATGAGCAGCAGTGGCCTGTCACCTGTACCAAGCATCTTTCATGATGGCCTCGGGCAGCTGTATATAGCAATGTGACACAACATTTAAAAGCAATTTAAATTGAACAACATATTTTCATAATCATCTAGCCTGGAATAATCAGCCTGGTTTCTGGTTTAACTGACCATTATGGGTTACTTTGTGGTGCGTTTATTTAAAATGCATTCTTTGTTAAAAAATGGCTAGACAGAGAACACAGGGGTATTTGTCAAGTAACTTATTTTTAGCTCAACTTTTTTTTTGTTCAACAATTTTTAAACAAGCAGAATTTGGAATTATTTACGAATTATGCAATATACAGTTTTACAAACGATTTACACTGAGATTCGGTACTTCAGTCCATTGCAGTCTCGTTTTTGTGTGTCAAATTAAATATGCGTTGTCTATCTATTTCTGGTTAAAATATTGCTTTTATCGTTACGGAGTCTTACACCATATGGTCACAAACCTTGAAAAGACTTTGAAATAACATGGAATCTTACAAGGCCGGATGAGCTTTACACAGATATCCTTTCATCTTTTATACTTGAGAGCAAAGCCTCTGTTTGCCGTTTCTCTTTTAAACACGCGGTGAGATCAGAAGTCACAGAGCGGCCAGAGATGGATCGGTTTCTGACAGAGAACAACCTTCATAAACAGTCACTGTGTTCCCATAACATTCAGCATAAACATTCCAGCATTGGTGGTTGTGGTGGCCTCTTCCCTCTTACACTTTGTTGGAAACTCTGACCTGACATTTATTGTTCATGCAGCCTGTTAGTATGAAGATGCCCCATTTCTGGTGGTTGGTTTTGTTATATTACAGTGTAAAAGCTCAGTTTGAGAGTTTTTCTTATCAATCAGAGCTCAGGAGCATTGCTGAGAGGGAGGACAGGATGTATGTGCGCAAGCCGAGCTGGGTGATGAATACTAATAGAGAGGCATGAGTCAGTGTGACGAAAATCTGAAGTCTTGCAGGGTCCATTAGAACAATAAAGGCTTTTACACACACTTCTCTTTTGATTTCTTTTTCACACTGTTGTGCTCATGTCCCCAAACCCATGTGTTTTTCATGAGCTCTGTCTAATAAATCTCAAACAGTTTTAACTTCGCAGACTTCTCAACTGGGTCAGCCGCTCTTTATTATGGGAATAGTGACTTTAGTGAGCTTTGCTTTGAGTACAGATGCATAATAACTTCCCAATCTTGTTTGGTATAATTTGGTATATGTCTTCAGAAAAATGTTTTTAGAAGACTCAAATAGCACGAATAAGTTCAAAACACCTTCATATGTGCATCACCTGTTTGTAGGAGAGGAACACGGGGCGACTGAAGACGATCCACTCCACCACTTTACTGCAGGGCGGCGTGGTCAGAGAGCCAATGTAACGGTAGTAGCTCCCGATAGAGGACGGCAATAAATCTCGAAGCACGAAGGGCTCTAGAAATGTCTCTTTCTCTGGAAAAACAGGAAGCACAAAAATACATTGAGATCCCACATTTTATCTAGGTTGTAGTATGTGATGAAAAAGTGTTGATTACTGATGCTAATAAATGAAAAATAAATGCAATTTCATTGCCGAATGATGAAATAAATAAAAATGATTCTTTAGATTTTTAAATGAATTTACATCATCTCAGTGAGGCAGTACAAAGGGGTTCAGATTATCAGCTGTAACTACACATTTCATTTGTGCATTTATTTTTATAAAATACTACTGACCACTGAGAAAAACCTTGTAATGCCTGTCTTTAACTACACATAGTAATTTGAACAAACAGTCAGTAATTACATTGATCTCACAGGCCCTACAAACAACAACACAGTAAGTGTTTGATTCTTTAAAAATTACTCCTACGAGTTATTTTCTCAGCGATCAGTCTACACTTGTCATACAACGTTCTTCATTCGCTAAAAAAGAAGTGCTGCATGGTTTGAATTTACTAAAAAGGACTTCTTTCGAGAATCAGTCGAAGTCTACACTGGTGCCACTATACTGCATGTTTCCGATTCACAAAAAATAAACTCATAATATTCAATATAGATTGAGTGAATAGACTAAGAAATCAGATTTTTGCAGTGAACATTATAAAACAGACAGGATATCTTAAGAATCTGCATAGCAACATGATCATGGCTGTGACTTTGGTAAACACACATATTTGTTTTAATTGCTTGTTTTGATTATGAAAATGTTTTTTTTTTTTTTTTACACAGCAAAATGGAACAGCTGTAACTCTCAGATTAATCTGAGATTAATCTCTGTATTGTCCTATTGTCCTTTTAAATCGTTTTTCTCATCTGTTGTTAGTGCAAAAAGAGACACAGACCAAACTAGATGTTCAAGCTGCGGATGAGTCGTGTGTTTAGCATTTTAAAGCCACTCAATCCTTGAGAGGACACAATCTGCAGATTTCTACACCCATAATCCTCCTCTGATTGAAATGCTTATCAGTTCCATCCAGCAGTGTCTGCCCAACATATGGCTGGCCTGGTCACATGATGAAACGAGAACGGCTGAATTACACGGCTTTCCACTTGAGTGTTTCTTGTGCTGATTTTCAAACATTTTCTTTGAAATCAAGGTAAACAGATAAACAGTTGATTGGTTTGATGCGAAAGCCATGATGACGCGCAAAGAATAGAGTGCATTGCCAGCCCACTGACCCATATTCCAAACCTAACACTAGGAAACCTGTTCAAAAGAGCTTAGCATGCCAACAGCATCTGATTTGGAAATATCTTTTATCTATATCACATGTGATAATAGTACAGCCTGAGCAGTCCAACCCCCAAAGAACATGCTGTCTGTCCCACCACTAGCCCATGTATTGCCAACGAGAGCAGTGGTGGCCTGGCCAATGAAGACCTCAAAACACCCTTGGAAGACTGAATTAATGGACTTGTAAAACAGTCCTTAGAGAACCCAAGAGCTCATTGCAGTGTTTTAATTTAAGCACCCCTGAGAAGAGATGTTCGGTTGAGTGAACAATACTCAACGACTGGTGTGACATGCAATGGGTCGAACATAAACTCGCAACTCACAACACCACTACCAATCACAGCAGGGTATAGAGATACTGTCTCATTATCACTCGCTGAGAGAGAGAGAAACAAAATCAACATGCGCTCATTTATATGCGCCTAGATGGCTAGGGTGTAAATGGGGAGGCTAACATGCCTTGTGTTGTGTGTATATTGAAGTTAAGGTTGAATGAATGGTGATTCCCTGAAGGCTGGACTGGGTATGTAGAAGTAGAGAGAGAGAGAAGCTTTTTCCGTGCCTCAGTGGCATGGTAATGGATGCCACAGAGCATGTTTCTGTCACATACACACACAGCCACTAGACAAACACCACAGGCACACATCCGTGTCTGAACCCAGCACGCCACCGACTCTCTCCGCCACATGCAGTCCCGCCGCCGAAACGACCGTCATGAGGTTACATCAGCTGCCGTGCACTAGGGGAATGTTCTCATTAAACATCCTGGTTTAGACTGAAATACCTTAGAATAGAAGTAAAATGGTTTGCAAATGCAGTTTCATCTCTTTTAGTCCATATAATAGAAGTGACCAGGGGATCATCCTGTATATTGGTGCTCCAAAAAGAACATATAGCCATCTTGACGGTAGTCCAATCCAATCCAATCCAAAGCTTTCTTTTTTTAACCATATACCATCACATTTACAATCGGGTAAAGTTTACACTAAACATAGTGCTCTGTGAAGCTTGTGTAAGAAATGAAGAGGGTTGCAATAATAAACTTAATTTACACTACACACTGAGTTATGTCAAGCATAAATTCACATAATTGCACATATGACAGTTGGCTTGAAGCGATGGTAAAAATATTAATGTTTTAAAATTGTTTTTACACACACACACACACACGCACGCACGCACGCACGCACGCACACACACACACACACACACACACACACACACACACACACACACACACACACACACACACACACACACACACACACACACACACACACACACACACACACACACACACACACACACACACACACCTATCATTCATTTAGCTTCAGAAGACATTAACTCATCCACTGGGGTCATATGTATTAATGCCATGATGGCCGTTTGTGCTTTTTGGAACATAAACTCTCTGGAACCCATTCACTGCATTATATGTTCAAACAAAGATTGATTCTTTTTCTAAAAATCACCTTAAGAAAGAAAGTCATATACATCTGGGACAGTGAGAGTAAATGATGAGAGAATTGAACGTTTTAGGTAAATCTTCAAACTAAACTTTAGCTAAACGTATCCATATTCCACATTTTTCTAGCATTCTAAGTGCACTTATATTGTAAGTCAAGATTTCATGCACCAAAAATACTGTGAAAAAGCAAGAAATTTCCTCCTATCCATAATACGTCCCCTTTAATAGCTTTAACAACTATGAAACTACTGTCGTGATCGAACCCGACCCCAGCTGAGAAGCTCTATAAGGACCTCATTTGTTCCCGATGCTGACTTTAAAATGAAGCATGCACTTCATAAGAGATTCATTAAAACCTGCTCATGTTAAAGCCAGGCGAAGGAACAAAAGCTTTCATGCTTGAATTAAGGATTCGCAAGTGACATGTTCCCAGAGGGCCTGCAACTCTCCTGTAATCTGAAGCAAACACAAATGCGCTGCTCTTCACACTGGGCCGTTCTCACAGAATACACACAGTCTTGTAATATGTGACTGGGCATTTGCATGGCACGTCTGCTCCTCACGCATGGTTAAATATTAAGAGAAATTACCATAGGAGCCTATATGGATGTTCAGTTTACAAGACAGCTCTCCACTTCCACCAGACGAGAGCTATAAACACAGAGTGTAAAATTCTTCCTTGTGCTTCTCAACATGGATTCACACCTCTTAAGCACCAACACTACCTGAACACTGCTCAAAACCTTCTGTTTTTTTTTTTTGCACCCGGATTGGGGAGAAACACGTTTAAGAATTCACATACGGTTGCATGCATGCCATTCGAGCTGCAAATCGTTTGGTTCAGTTTCTTGCGCGTAGTGCATATATTCGGCAGGAGATCAGCAGGTTGAAATTACAGACATCTGAGCACTGACAGCGGAGACACAGCTCTGAATATGTGCAGACCCCCTGCGTCTATCTATCTGGGATAAGAGGAGAGAACGCAGCTCTGTCCCACCTCCCTCCGAGAACACACTCGCATACACCTTCAATCCACCCGCTACTCCAACCCTACTGAGCAAACAAGATCAACAATTTTTCACTCAGTGCTATTAACATTTCGGCAAACTGAACAGAACACCATATCAAAATAAGTTTGACAGGATATGTGCACAGTTTACTGTATTCAGCTGCATGGCAACTGAATCTACAATAGAAAGGAGTTTATTTGATGAATGGTTCTTATAAGCGGATTCTTTTAATGAATCAAAAACATGGTCACAATTCTGTGAGACAAACTTAAACTTTTGCAAATCCATGTGGGGAAATCTTTTCCCCTCCCAGTTGAGTGGAATCTTATTGAAATGGCTATACTTTTTCCACAAAAGTTCCCTGAAAAAAACATGTCCCCATTAAAAAAATGAATATTCAAATATCCGTTTATTTAAAGGTACAGGTTGTAGGGCGGCTACCAAAACCCTGAAATATGACCCATCAGAGCGTATTCTTCAATTGCGCCCCTATCAGCAAAAGGTCGTTTTCATATTAATGTTTTGTACTCTTTTATTTGCCCTCTGGTTTGCGTTTCCTGTAGCTCAGTTGGTAGATTATTGCGTTATACGTTGATATGTAATCATGCTATCATGGGTTCGATCCCAGGGAACGGACGTGCACGAAAATGTATATTCTCATTAAATCATAATTTAGCATGATTTCTGTGAGGGTTAGGTTTAGGAGTGGGGTTAGGTGTGGTCATTCGAACGAATAAGCCACCTACAGTAGTAAAATATGAAGGAAATACTGTGAGATCGGTGTAAAAAGTCCACACATTGTATTTAAATAAACATGCGTTTTGATTGGTAATGACGTTATACGTCATTTCATGACGACAGATGCAACACAATACTGTCATTATTTCTTAACTTTAAAATGTAAATATAGGTCATTTTTGTTGAAGGACAGGCTCCGCTAAGAAAGGGACGTGGAATGATGAGATTTGTTGTCTTCTACCCAACCGCTGACGGCCATCAATCAGACGGAAACTATGGATCAGAAACGTCCTCGTGCGGGTCTAGAGACGCAATGCCCCGCGTTTGGCGTGTATGCCCCATAATACTAATCTTGTTGATCGTTATAATAGCATACGTTTTCGGTAAAGATATGAATCAAAACAACTCACCTGTCGAGTAAAACACACATGAGATCAGCATCTCTTTCTACTTGAAGTTTGTCACAAAGCTCTCTCCATCTAGAAAATGCAACACCGATATTGATCCTCGCTCTTTCTCTCCTCTTGTCCCAAACTCTTCTTGGGTCATTTGGTTGGCCAGTACACTTAGGTTTACGGATGCTGTCCTTAAATAAGGAACTGCTTGAAGCAAGCTAGTGGTTTGCTGGACGCTAGACACTACTTCCGCATTTGTCCATGACACTGTGGTCATGTGGTTTCTACGTCAGTAAAGGTGGTAACAAAGAGTAACTAACATCATTGACAGGCGACTGCACTGCCCCGTGTTACTGTTTAGAATGGGGATTTTCTCATGATTTACAAGTAGTTGAAAACATTAGTGATATTGTTAGTAATCAGCTGGACAAAATATATAACACTAGTCTAGTGGTTTTTGGATATTTTACAGCAAATATCTTACAAATTGTACCTTTAAATTGAATATAATTAATTAATGCTTTAGGAAAAAAAACAATTGTCAGGTTATGTTAACTAATGTAATTAAAGTGGTTTTAAGTTTTAAATCCATCATGAGGCAATGGAATTCTATTATATATAATGTAAAATGTAAAAATGTAGTTAATCACTCTCATCACATTTTGGTAACTCTCATCACCGTCATCAGAGTGTCATAATCATTGTCATCTGGCAGGTGGAGGCAGAACTATTTTCAGTGGGAGTCGTTTAAAGTGAGTGCCATTATTCCACTGCATTAGAGTTGATCTCTTTGTCAGAATGGCACTGCAATGCTTTTAGTACCATAGCCATCCGGATTACACCACAACTTCATCATTCTTCCTCTCTCGCTCACTTTCTACAACTGTCTCAGTGGGCAGCAGAAATCGCAGGCCGGTAATTACCATCAAAGCCTCGGCGTGCCTTTAAACTTCACACAGACACATAGAGAGATGTTCCTGAGATGACTAAAAAGCAGGCAGAACAAGTGTATATTAACTAAGAAACCCTTAAAGACACCAATTTGCTCTGTCTGAATCACGGACAGACCTTGCTGTTTGATCTCAATATTCTGAAATATACCGTTCAGCTCTTGCTGGGAGCAGCTGGTGGTGTCTTCATCATTTAAGAGCTTTTAATGTCTGGAAGCGGACAAAAGGAACATTAAGGAAATTGTAGATGACTTTTAGAGGGTCAACTTAAATAAGTTATTATAAGGTCATTTTTAAGGGTACAATCATCTTGCAAAATTAAAATGATCTTTTGGTGCCCCAAGCACAGTTATATTTAAAATCTTGATCCTACCAGACAATGATTAACAGCTTATCCTTGTGAAAAAGTATTATAATAGGTCTTGGCACTTTTTTTTGTTTGTGTATCAGCTTGTGGTTCCTCTAACACCACTTCTGCTCATTTATTTGGTGCCTAAGGGCCCTCTAATACACCCGGCATAATGCGACGCAAGGCGCAGTGCAAGTGTGTTTGCTAGTTTCAGTCCGACGCTGTTTGCATTTTCCCGTCCAGCGCCACGTCGTTTAGTTAGCAAATTCATCTGCGCTCTTTTTTGCGCCCATGGGCGTGCTGGTCTAAAATAAGCGATGTGTTCATGCGCATTGCTGGTGCAATACTATTTTAAGGAGCTGAAAATAGACAGGCCATAGACCAACTCAAACCTGGTCTAAAGTCTGGCGCAATGTTTTTTCTTTGTTATTTAAAGAGCGTACACGCTGCTTATTAAACACAGGGATGCACAGCAGTACACAAATATGTCAAATATAAAAAAATATAGGATTGCAATACATAAGATTTTTTTGTATGCTAAAAATATATATATATTATATAAATGCCTACATTTCATAATGGATAGTCATCGCATGTATCAGAATTAGGAAATCTATTTGCTCGCACACGAGCAGCACTGTTTCATCTCAGAGATGCGTTCTGTCTTCGCGCTTGCCAAATTCTGCCGTGTAAATAGCAAATCAGTCATGGCACGAGCGCAACTGGCTCTTAAAGGGAAAGGAAGATGAGACTCTGATTGGTTTATTGCACGAGTACTCATTACTCATTAAGAGAAAAGGGACAACCCGTTTAGACCATGCGCCCAGGCGCGCTAACCGTTTTTCCGTCGTTAAAATAGCAAAAGTGGATTTGGACACGCCCTGATTGCACCTGCACCATGCGCTTTACACTTTGCATTTAGATCGTTAAAATAGTGCCCTATGTGTCTATCCTTACATCTGTCATCAGACAACAGAGATTGGCAAACAAAAACAAGTACAATTTCCACATATTGTCCAGCCAGACACAAAATGACAGCTAGTAAATGACGTGTTTGTGTATGTATATATGTGTGGGTGTTTGTCTGTTTGCCAGCCTAGATATATGACATGAATATATATATATATATATATATATATATATATATATATATATATATATATATATATATATATATATATATATACACACACACAGTATATTGTATAAAAATCTAGTGATAAGTGTGAGCACACATTCTGCTCAACAAACTCTTGATTTCTCAGATCTCCTGACTCAATATCATCATCATATCATCATCCCGTTAGTCAGAGGCCGCAGGGGCCTGAAGCTGAGATCCTGTCAGAACTGGAGCACTGTTTCACAAACAGACTGACTAATAGCAGACGGGCTGGCTTTGTTCATTCCAGCATGTAAGGCCCACTGGAAGCCAACAGAGTATCAGTTGTTATTGCAAATGCATGTAACGTAAAAAATATATAAATAATACATTTCAATACACTCAACCTGATTTACAATATTCTGTTGGATTTAAAAAATCTACTCACCATGATGAACCACTCCTCTTAGTCCATGAATAATCGGATCTACTGCAGGATTGTCCTTCATCCCCACCTGAGAAAGAGAAAATTATTATAAAAAGAAGAATGACTTTGAAAGTAATTTGTGTTGGACAGACAGAAAGACAAAAGACAAAGAGATTAAATAACAATCAGTCACTCTGTCTATTACACAGACAATAGATAGATAGATAGATAGATAGATAGATAGCTTTGTATATTTTTGACACAGAAAAAGCTGGTCGATATTCTGTCTGAATGGAGCACATGAAGTTAGTGCGCTGTGCTGATGTCATAAAAAGCAAAATGACTGCAATCACACACGAACACATCTACACATAAGAGAACCTATTAGACGTCAAACCACTTCAAAAGCTGCCCATGTTTGAGATGCACCTGAACTGACTGAATTGTTGAACACAGACAAAAAGACTCCAGTATGCAATAAAGCCTGAAAGAAAGCAGCTATAGTACTGACTTTTAATGTGTGTTTCTGTGTGTGTGTGTGTGTGTGTGATGTATGTGTTAGTAAAAGAGAATAATAGTTTACTCAGTGCTGACTATATACAAAAATATAATGGTTTGAAAATAATTTTAACAATCTTGACTCTTAAAAAAAGCACATAACAGGCGGAGCACTTCCTTCTCTCCTCTTGGACAGAGGTGTATCACATAGATGTTTGTGCTTTTAAGAAGCCCTTACGAGGTTGAATCAGGAGACAGGCTTTGACAGAGAGAACCCAAGGGGTTAGGTTTACTGTTGAGTCTGTATGCATGTGTGTGAGTGTGTGCTGGTTGTGTATCAAGGAGGCCAGCGCTGGTTAGCCGATCTAACCAACATTCCCATGAGGCAGGATGGAAAAGGATTCACACACTTCCACTGGTCCTTAGCCGCCCTCTCTCTTACACAAATCTCTCCAGGCTCTTTGAACACTCTTGTGCTGTTTCATACATGAAAGAGAATTCCAGAAGCCCGACACAGGAAGTGGGCAATAAGAGTGGATAGCACAAGTCTGCATTACAACAACTGTCTAGAACAGTTTTCTTAGACAGATTTCAGCCTCTGTGTAGAGACTGCTCACTGAAGTCACACAACAGACAGACAGAAAGACAGAAACAGTCAAAACAACAGATTTTAGAGAGAAAAACAACTTTCTATTAGATAGATTGAAAGACAGGTAATTAGCAATACAATGACAGACAGACAGACAGGCAGACAGACAGAAAGACAGAGAGACAGACAGCTATACAATGACAGACAGACAGACAGCTATACAATAACAGACAGACAGACAGAGAGACAGACAGCTATACAATGACAGACAGACAGACAGAGAGACAGTGAGACAGACAGCTATACAATGACAGACAGACAGACAGACAGAGACAGACAGAGAGACAGACAGACAGACAGCTATACAATGACAGAAAGACAGATAGACAGACAGAGAGACAGACAGCTATACAATGACAGACAGACAGACAGACAGACAGAGAGACAGCTATACAATGACAGACAGACAGACAGACAGACAGCTATACAATGACAGACAGACAGATAGACAGAGAGACAGACAGCTATACAATGACAGACAGACAGACAGACAGACAGCTATACAATGACAGACAGACAGACAACTATACAATAACAGACAGACAGACATACAGACAGACACAGAGACAGACAGACAAACAGACAGACAGACAGGCAGACAGACAGACAGACAGACAGACAGACAGCTATACAATGACAGACAGGCAGACAGACAGACAGACAGACAGACAGACAGCTATACAATAACAGACAGACAGACAGACATACAGACAGACAGACACAGAGACAGACAGACAAACAGACAGGCAGACAGACAGACAGCTATACAATAACAGACAGACAGACAGACAGACAGACAGGCAGACAGACAGACAGACAGACAGCTATATAATGACAGACAGACAGACTGACAGACAGGCAGACACACACACACACCTGCCTGGAAGTTTCATGTTTATGGGGGGGTTGAAATGCTCGTTTTCACTCAATATCCTGTTAATCTTGAGTACCTATAGAGTAGTACAAAAACACGACCGGCTGGAGGCGTGACGTGTGGGCGGAGCTAAAGATTCATGAGCGCCAGTAGGCTTTTGCGTTGAGAGCGTTTGGAAGCTGTGACATTACCGTGAGGAAAAAACCATCCAAAACAAACCATGGCTTACAGTCAGATTCAGCCGTCTATACTGTGTATAGACCACCAGGGCCGTATACAGAATTCCTAAAAGAATTTGCAGATTTCCTCTCAGACCTTCTAGTTACAGTTGATAAGGCGCTAATCATGGGAGATTTTAATATTCATGTTGATAATGCAAATGATACATTAGGACTTGCGTTTATTGACCTAATAAACTCCTTTGGAGTCAAGCAAAATGTCACCGGGCCCACTCATCGTTTTAATCATACACTAGATTTAATTATATCGCATGGAATCGATCTTACTGCTATAGATATTGTACCTCAAAGTGATGATATTACAGACCATTTCCTTGTATCGTGCATGCTGCGTATAACTGATATTAACTATATGACGCAGCGTTACCGTCTGGGCAGAACTATTGTTCCAGCCACCAAAGAAAGATTTGCAAATAACCTGCCTGATCTATCTCAACTGCTAATTGTACCCAAAAATACACACGAATTAGACGAAATTACTGACAACATGGGCACTATTTTCTCTAATACATTAGAAGCTGTTGCCCCAATCAAATTGAAAAAAGTTAGAGAAAAACGTACTGTACCATGGTATAACAGTAATACTCACTCTCTCAAGAAATTAACTCATAGTCTTGAACGCAAATGGAGAAAAACTAACTGTATGTCCAGCTATAGACAGGCTCTAAAAACTGCTAGGGCAGAGCATATACACAAACTCATTGAAAATAACCAAAACAATCCAAGGTTTTTATTTAGCACAGTGGCTAAGTTAACAAATTACCAGATGCCACCTGATTCAAATATTCCACAAACGTTAAACAGTAATGACTTCATGAATTTCTTCACTGATAAAATAGATAACATTAGAAATACAATAGCGAATGTAGATTCTACAGTGTCTAACACTTCAGTTTCATCCATCGCACCCAAAGATAAACTGCAGTGCTTTACAACCATAGGACAGGAAGAGCTAAATAAACTTATCACTGTATCTAAACCAACAACATGTTTATTAGATCCTGTACCCATTAAATTACTGAAAGAGCTGTTACCTGTAGCCGAAGAACCGCTTCTCAATATCATAAACTCGTCGTTAACTTTAGGACACGTCCCAAAACCATTCAAGCTGGCGGTTATCAAGCCTCTTATTAAGAAACCAAAACTAGATCCTAGTGTACTGGCAAATTATAGGCCTATTTCAAATCTTCCATTTATGTCTAAAATTTTAGAGAAAGTTGTGTCTGCTCAATTGAGCACCTTCCTGCATAAAAATGATCTGTATGAAGAATTTCAGTCAGGTTTTAGGCCCCACCATAGCACAGAAACTGCACTTGTTAAAATTACAAATGACCTGCTCCTTGCGTCAGACCAAGGCTGCATCTCATTTCTAGTCTTACTTGATCTTAGTGCTGCGTTCGACACCATAGATCATGACATACTCATAGATCGATTACAAAACTATACAAGTATTCAGGGGCAGGCTCTAAGATGGTTTAGATCCTACCTGTCCGATTGCTACCATTTTGTTTACTTAAATGGGGAGTCATCTCATTTATCATCAGTAAAATATGGAGTGCCACAAGGATCCGTCCTAGGTCCCCTTCTATTTTCAATATATATGTTGCCCCTTGGTAATATTATTAGAAAATACGGAATTAGCTTCCACTGTTATGCTGATGATACTCAGCTATATATCTCAACGAGAACAGATGAAACTTCCCAATTATCTAAGCTAACAGAGTGTGTTAAAAATGTAAAAGATTGGATGACACACAATTTTCTCCAATTAAATTCGGATAAGACAGAGATACTAATTATTGGACCAAAAAACACTACACAGAATCTTGTAGATTACAATCTGCAACTAGACGGATGTACTGTTACTTCCTCTACAGTCAGAAATCTGGGTGTTATATTAGACAGCAATTTGTCTTTTGAAAATCATATTTCCAATGTTACAAAAACTGCATTCTTCCATCTTAGAAACATTGCCAAGCTATGAAACATGTTATCTGTTTCTGATGCAGAAAAGCTAGTTCATGCATTCATGACCTCTAGACTGGACTATTGTAATGCACTTCTAGGTGGTTGTCCTGCTTCGTCAATAAACAAGCTACAGGTAGTCCAAAATGCAGCAGCTAGAGTCCTTACCAGGTCAAGAAAATATGATCATATTACCCCAATTTTACAGTCTCTGCACTGGCTACCTATTAAGTTCCGTATCAGTTACAAATTATCATTACTTACCTATAAGGCCCTAAATGGTTTAGCGTACCTAACTAGCCTTCTACCACGTTACAACCCATCACGCACCCTAAGGTCACAAAACGCTGGACTTTTGGTCGTTCCTAGGATAGCAAAGTCCACTAAAGGAGGTAGAGCTTTCTCACATTTGGCTCCAAAACTCTGGAATAGCCTTCCTGATAATGTTCGGGGTTCAGACACACTCTCTCTGTTTAAATCTAGATTAAAAACACATCTCTTTCACCAAGCATTCGAATAATGTATCTTTTTAATTGTGAGTGTAGTTGCATCTGTTCAAAGGTGCATTTTTATTCATTAACTTGGGTTAAACTAATTTTACTTTGTTGGAAGGCTGAAATTTAACAAGAGCGCAGCAGCTGCAACGACTACACAGGACGTCTCTATGTGGTATGTACTGAAACTGTATATATACTGTATGATACTGTATATATTTGGTTTTGGAAAATGACTAAGTTCCACTTTATGTCGTCTTTTTTTTTTTTTTTTTTTAAGCTGTACATGTGGAAAGTGCCGTTTGATGACAACATCGCATGTTGTTTACTTGATGTGCTTACGCGCCGATAGCTAAGTTAACAATACAGAGATATTTAAAGCAGTTTTACTCACCGCCTGCGGTTCCAACACACGATCGTGACCCTTTTCCGTTGGGACTGCATCATCCTTAAGAAATAAACGATGTGCAATTCCAGCGTCAAACTGGGCCTTGTTTGTAAAACAAGCATCTTCGAAATGCAGGGAACAAACAAAAACACTTGCACAACTCCGTTGATGCTATGTAAAAATAAACTCCATCCACTGGTCCCTTAATGCTGTTTTTTTTTTTTGGTAATCTGTGCAGTGTTGTCTTGCCCTGGCAACCAAAAACACACTCCTTTTGTGACTTTTCGCGACGCTCTCGCTCTGATCAGTGAATGAATGTCTGTTGTGCTCTCAGTGCTCTGCTATACAGGAGCGCGCTCTTCTGGCAGACGTGCCCTTAGGACCCATATAGGGAAATTCCGCTCCATCTAACGTCACACAGAGACATACTCGAAAAAACTTTCCGAAACTTGTGACAAACCGGAGTAAAGGAGTATTTTTGGAACAACTTAATTTTTGAAACTTTGTCCATGTATAGCATGGGAATCCAACTCTTTAACAGTGTAAAAAACTCAGTATGCATGAAATAGCATTTCAAACCCCCCCCCCCCCCCCCCAATTTAATAAGACCTTGATTAGCTTGTTCGGGTGAGTTTGATTATTGTTGGACCAGGGCCGAGTATAAAGTGAATAAACTAGTCTTAATCAACTCCATAAAAACTTTAATTTCGCCTCTTTATTCAGATGCTTGCTCATATCAGCAGCTCTTCAGTTCTTCAGTCTGAGTTTGAATTGTTTGCTCAGTTCAGTGACTGTTTGGAGGAACTGGAGCTCTGAATGAGCTCGTAGGATCACATACGCAAAAATTTCTCTAATTTCGAGCCGGAGTGAGTTCTGATTGAGTAACTTGCAGATCTGTGCTAATCAAGTTCCGAACAGTTTCAGATGGTTCGGCCCGATTTGGTGAACTGGTTCATTCAGTTAACTAAAAAGAACTGATTCAAAATAGTTATTTGTTCACAGACCTGACATCACTTTAGACCTTTAGCCTGAGGCTATGGGTTACGGGTAATACAGGTAATTGTTGTGCTTTATAAGACCTCAATGTATCATAAGAAGCCACATGTATTAATTTTGTCTAGCCTGTATATGCTTTTTTCAAATTGCCATTAGCCACTGACTTGCATTTTATGAATCACCAAGGACCATGGTTTTAGCTAAAAGTCTTGTTTACTATCCCACTGAAGAAGAAAAAGAAGAACAAGAAGAACAAATCACACCACCTCCTTGGGTGACCTGAGGGCGAGTAAATTAACAGCAAACATCACTTATGTGTAAACTATCCCGTTAACAGAGCTCATATTGTGTTTTACATTGCATTCATGGGCTGGAATAGTGAAAGCACTTCTACAAATGAGCATGAATTCAAGAGGTCACCCACAACCCTCAAACACCTGGACTGCCTTGTAGAACAAACCCTGAGGTAAAATAAATGGCAGCAAACTGCTTTAACCTCAGTTTAATAGCTCCGTTCCACCTCAAGTGTAAAAATAGCACATGCAAATCAATAAAGTTCAAAGCACATTTTAGCAGATGGAAAATAAAAGTGCTCATTTATGGTACTGAGCTCAGAGTGAGGTTTTTAATACGGCAGCTGTGAGCTGTACCAGAGAGAACAAAAAAAATAAAATAATAAAAAACGAGAAGCCCTGTGATTGCTTAAAGTAAAAGAAGAATGCAAATAACTGCAAGCTATAAAACAATAACTTGAAACAATAACCAACAATAAATTATATACCACCTAAAGAACGATTTATAGTGTCTTGGGCCACCAACAAGTTTTGGTCTCAAGTGTTTTAAAATAAATCTTATTATAAATCTTAATCTTAAAATAAAACTAATCTCTGCAATATTTTGTGGACATCTGTCTCGTAAATAAGACTATGAACACATCATGACATGTTACGACCGCTATCTTCTTTAATCAATGAAGAAAATGGTGTGAGCTCCTTATAAAAAGAGATATCGAGCGGGATACATGCTACAAAGATTTCCTCAGATTACTGCATACGACAGACGAGTGAGGACTGAGGGAGAAATATGAGATTTAGACATCTCTTTCAAACAGAAAACATGTTATGTCATTTATTGATTAGTCTTCTGAGCATAGGAGGCGATGGATGCAGAATTTCTCAAATAATAAATTTGTTCTCGTGAACAGTAAAAAGCTAATACCAAAGATCTATATATTGTATGCATGCATTATTGCTTCTCAGTGAATTCTTAGAAGAAGAAAAAAAGAAAATGATGTGACATACAGCCAAGTATGGTGACACATACTTTGAATTCATGCTCTGAATCTAACCCATCCAAAGTGCACACACCGTGAACACACACCCGGAGCAGTGGGCAGCCCTTTTGTGCTGCGGCGCCCAAGGAGCAGGTAGAGGTTCGCATTCATGGTATTGAGGGTGGAGAGAACACTGTACATTCACTCCCACCACCAACAATTCCTGCCAGCCCAAGAAACTCAAAACCTTTGGATTACAAGTCCAAATCTCTAACCATTAGGCTATGACTTTAACAAATGATTTTGAGAATATAGGGACTTTCAGATTTGGTATTCCAATTTAACTGGAAATATTTACACTACTGTTCAAAGGTTTGGGGTTGGTATGGTTTTTTAATGTTTTTTGAAACAAGGGGTGCATTCATTTAATCAAAATACAGTGATAATAATGAGAAATATTACAGTTATTACAGAAACATTTCTCATTATTTTATATAGTTCTATAGTTCTGCTTAATACAGTTTCTTTTTTCAGTATTCTTTGATGAATACAGTTCAAATTAACAATTTATTTGAAAAATGGACAAACATATACAAAAAAATAAAACATTTTTGTAACAATGGCAGGAAGCGATGCAAAGAGGAGCAGAAAAATATCTATATATTGGTAAAAATCAGCCCTTTATGCAGTATGCTGTTCTGCTGTTTTAATTGTTTGCTTTTAATTCACCAAAAAGTTTCTAAATGTCTTTTGAAAAAAGACCATGACTAGGACTATAATCTAGCAGTCATAAAATGAAATAATTAAGTTTAAGTATGCCATTTTCTACTGTATGCACAAATTTAAAATGAAAGGTATGGGTATGCTAATTATACTAATTAGCCAGCTAGCTCGCTAACATCTGCAAATATATCACAAAATGTAGCCTTTATTTTGTTGCCTTTGTTGTCTTTGTTTATTTTAGGCATTTCATATTGCTCATATTACACTTTGTTGTAATAAGTGCTTGTCACTATAGGCATATTTGTAGGAGTAGCTCATGTCTGGTCTCTTCATTGGGCTATTTTAACATATTCACTCATAAGATATCTACAAGGCGCTTCAACATCTCCATTTATTTATCACAACTTATTTACTAATTTATGTTAATTGCTTAAAGTTCAGTATTTATGTTATGTTATATAATAGAAAATTTTGAAAAATCTGCATGTTCAGAATTATTTATTTTATTTTTTTTGGGAGGGTGGGGGGCAGAAATCATAAATCTTGGCCTTGGCCGGTCCTGAGTGCATGAGTGCACCTTTAAAACAATATTTAATATGTTAAAGCCGTTCTTCTCAGAAAGACTTGCAACCACCCGAAGCATGTCCTTTACTGTCTTTGTGGGCACATTCTGTAGGCAAAACATGGCCAAAGACAATAGAATACAGTTTTTAATGCTTTTCAGTAGGATAGGTTACTTTCCCGCCAAGCAATACGAAATACCTCTAGTTATGTCACTTTTTTAAATTTTGAATGGGGAAAAATGCAAAGCTCAATATGGCCGCTCAATCACAGGAAACCCCTATTTGTGAATGAAAGAGCCAATCGCAAAAGTAAAGAGCAAAAGTAACAACATTAATGACACAGCTATTGTCAGATTTCTTTGTCAGATTCAGATTTAATTGTACGCTTACTGAACAGTTTTGGAGAATTTGATTTCCTCCCCATTCAAAGAGATAGGAGCTGCGTGCCCGGATGTCCGCCGAGTGACATGACTTGTCTTAAAGGGACTTTGACATGACCCATTCACACACTCCCTCCCTCCCTTTATGTTCCATGTCAATTGTTTTATTGAAGTGTTTGATGAATCTTTTGAACTCTGGATTATTAGATTCTGACTGCACTGACAAATGTGTCATTCCCCCCCCCCCCACACACACACACACAATTCCTGGTAAAAGACTGTGAGCCTTAAATTGCTGTTTTGCAATTATCTCAGTGGTGTTGACAGAAGAACAGCACAGAAACGGAGTGAAATACGTGTGTGTTTTTCCATATAGAAAACAGCGGCGGTGAGTTTTCTGCGAGTGTGAAGCTTCAGTATCACTGAACTTAATGGGCCGAGAGAAAACCTCCTTGCAAAATCAATGCTTTTTAATGCCAGCACTTAGCACTAACAAAACTCAGCGGCTGAACATGAAGGCGCTTTCGAAACGAGCGAGTTCTCACCTGAAAGAAGACAGCCATGGCCGCAATTACTCGCTTCTCCCGTATGGCTGTGTTAAGACTGTCAAAGTCGTCTGAGTTATACATGAAGATCTGCATCTGTGTGAAAGAGAGAGAGAGAGAGAGAGAGAGAAATGTGAGAATCTTGTTAGTCGGAGACCTTTAACCAATCAGATTATAATTCTTACATGAAACACATAGTCTATTATCAAAACTGATATCTCATAATCTCATGGTCTGTAATCCATCTCATCCTGTAATCTCCTGAGAGCGTTCGTTTCCATTCTGTCAGGCCCTGTCCATCCTCTTATCACTTTGATGGGATCTTTGGCAGTAGATCAGGCTAATAAATGTGCTCAACTCTCCACGGACAGCAAAGCCCGTCTAAATTGGCACAGGCCGTCTGTTATTCTCCACTGTCAATACCCTATCCAACAAAAAAAGCTCCAAAAAGACAACAAAGATGAACGATATTCTCGTTGGCAGATAGTGATCAGTACTGTGTCAATAAAAGGTGTAGATTTAGCAATGGAGCAGTTCCCGAGAGAGTTAGAAAAGGAGGAAATAATAAAATGACAGCTAAATACTAAAATTCTTCTTTAACCAGTCGCTCCATCATTCTGCATAAAAAATGCAGTTCATACATCAAAGGACTAGATTACAATTCTTCTATGATGACAATGTTTTGAATTCCTGATTTCAACTTATTTCAAACGCATGGCAGAATGGAGCCAAGTGGTTTGGGGGTGGGGCTAAAATGGCCCTGATGACATCACGTGAAAAGAAACTTGATTTAGAGATGGGGCAAATATTTATGTTTTTGATGAAAGATTACAGAGACAAACATTTTTGTCTTCGAATAACATGCACAAGAATTATCCATAATTAAAACCAAAAATGTGTAAGAAATTAATTTCGATTTAATGTTGACTTACAAATAAATAAAACCATTTTCTTGATAATCAAATTTCGCCAAACACAACTGCCTGAACCTAAAACCGAAAATAAGACTGCATCAGAAAACGCTGAGGTACTACATGCCAAAAGAAGATTTTGCTGAAATTCTTCAACATTTTGGGAGAAAACAACAACAGTGAATTACACATCTCCACATAAGATCACATTACATCCAGTATATAGCTCACAGTCCAATGCTCTTAAAATCAAGAAAGAAAGGCTTGTAGCCAACCACATCATCTTGTTTCTCCTCACTTCTCTGTGAGCATTGTCAATATTATGCCTGCTGCATTTTCTCGCCTCTGTAATCCTTACACGAGACCCACTTTGATCTAATTCAGTCTCACACACCTCCATAGTTTCAGATCACAGCTCGCACGCCGGAGAATTCACAAGCCTACGGGCCTTTCGCTTAACGACTCCATCTGCGGCGTTGGGTCTTACAGGCAGTGATTAATGACAAATATCCGGGCAACTTCTGAGAACACGCTCTCAAATGAAAGTAAACAGCAGAGAGAGAGAGGAAGAGTAACATAACAGGGTGGTGATTTTCTTAACCTCTCACTATTGGAAGCTGTCTGCAGTCTGTTTGTATTCAAGCAGGAGGAGAAGTGACAGACTGTAACGTGTCCTCCATACAAGAAAGGGAACCACCATGATATATGCTGCTTATATATATATTTACTAGTTAATTCATGTGTGGGTAGCAAAATAAGGTAATACATTCTTCATACAGTGTACTACAAGTACAATTTATACACATTTGGGAGCAAAAATTCAGGTTTTCCAAGCATAAAGTCAATTATACTATCTAAACTCCAAAGGAGTGTATAAGTATTAAGGTACTATGGTATTCTGAACATATCCATGGGGTTTGCACTATACTCAGTGCTCTGTAGAACGCTGTAGAATCGAATAGCCAGGAATCATGAGTGTGTGTGCGTGTGTAGGAGGGTGATAGACTATGCTAAACACCAAACCACCAGCGGCTTCATTAAAGAAATGTCAATAATTTATTCTGATTCATGAAAGAGAGAAAATTATAGCAGTAGGGAGAGGATGAACCTGGTGTCAGGTCACCTTTAAAGTGCAACATAAACACAAACAGTCGTGCACACTCACACACATGCAAATACATGCAAACGCACACAGGCACTAAAGGGCATTGCTCAATCAAAATGCAATGGAGCAGAATTTATAATAATGGAGTAATGTGCTATAGCCTTGTAAAATAGATGAATAAATACAATTAAAACACAATATGACGATTAACCCACCAGCTGCTTAATGCAGTTAAACAGTTCCACACAATCATTAAGGGTATTGTTCCTCATTTTTGTTCATCCTTTTAATTCAGGGATTTCAACAAACCTGTAGGTATGAATATTAAAACTCCAAATCAACTGATGGACAATAAAATGGACGAAAAGAAAATCTCTCACAATTACACTAACCTACGTCATATCTAGAGAACGGCCAGTCAGACTTGAGCCAGCCAGAAACCTCATACTGCAGCAAAAGAGTGCAACAGTCCGCCCACTTTTTGGGATAAAAAAAGCTGTTATAAGCTATGAAAAATTTATTTTGTAGCAGATGTTTTCTCTTATGTTAAAACAGATCAAAATTAGTGAGGATACTTTTTGCATTACACAGACTGTTAACCAATCAAATGCTGTAGAATGTGAAAGCCCCTCCCCCAATACAATCTTCATACATGACTGACTTGTTAATTGGTTGTAGTGTCTGTGTATGTCCAACTACATACTACATACAAACTACAACCAACTAATGAGCAGAAAATCATGGTTCATGGCTGTGGCCATTAAAAGGAAATGGGATAAGCCCTTTAATATGTCCCATCCCAACTTCCTGTTTTAATAGGCAATGTGTCAATAGAGGGCAAAAAGAGCTTGTAAGCAAACAACTCGCAAACCTGGAGCAAAGAGCAATAATATCGACATTTATGTGTAAACACACATAGGCTTTTACCTCTGGCAGGCCAGAGAAGCCAAAGCAAATATGTAAAGGGCATTAGCATCACTCTGACAGCTCTCTCTCTCTCTCTGTGTGCTGTGTGTGTGTGTGTGTGTGTGTGTGTGCTGAGGGAGAGAGAGAAAGAGGAGTGAGTGTCTACTCTGAGATCATTAACATACAGGTCACTCACAGGTATCTGTGTTTTGTATGTACTTAGGTAAGTGTGTGCCTTTGTGTGTGTGTGTGTGTGTTTGAGCGGATCTCAGCAGAGTTTCATTAACACACAGGTCAGACACGGCTCTTGAAATCCTCCGCTCTGGTTACACATATAACTTACATACACTCGCTGTTAGCCGAATGGGCAAACACACACACAACAGATGGAACTGAAGAGTATTAACATGCTAACGGAGAGCAAAGATATAAAAATTGTATATGTTGAGAAAATGAGGCAGCAGGGAGGAGTTCAAAGCATGTATACATTTAAGTAGACACTCCAAGGCTCAAAAAGCTTGATCACGTACATCCTTCATCAAAATTAATCGTTTTTTTTCCTCTCCCTCAAACAAATGATCAGTAAAGATATGTTATCTAAAGAAAATACTAAAGAAAAGCGTACGTCTTTTTTAGAAACGGTCCAAATGAGGTACTTTATTAAGTATCTGAATTTTAAGTCATGCACTAACATGGTTATATCCAAAATGTGTGAAACGGATCAGTATTACGTTTGTGGAAATTCAATTAACTGAATATCAATTCAATCGACAGAGCCAAAATTATACTTTTTTTGCTGGATATAGTCGATAAGCTCTACTATTGCTTGCAAACTGGTCAGTTAGCTGTGTGAAATAGTTAAAGCAGAACGTGTTTTCATCTCGACTGTTAATGTAAGAGAGTTCAGTCATCAGACATGAATCAATAAAACAGTTCCTGTCAAATATTCAAATGGAAGCAGATGTTTTTTTTCTAGGTGTATGATTTTAAACATATGTAAATAGTGTTGCTTTGCTGATTATGCACTCTTTAACAGATGTTTCACCAACTGATCCTCTTCCTATGTGGTAGAATATCACTAACATGGAAGAATCTTCAAATAGCTACAGCGAAAAAAAAATGAGGTCTGTGCGGCACGATAGTACACACATGGGTGGAGGTAGCCTAAACGCTAAGGTCTTCGGCTGCTAAAACAAAGGATACAGGTTCAATCTAAGGTAAGAGGTGGATTTGGACAGTTACTTTGATCAGAATCTAGCCTTATAACGATCGTGCCCTTTAGCGAGACACTTAACCACAGGCTGCTCCATAGGGATGTCCCTGAAATTAGTTACTGTAAAGATGATCTGCAGGCGCTAATGGCGACTTTCACAGAATTCTCTCAGAGATGCTGTATCTGAGGCGACTTTAAAGAACATCATGACTGGGAATTCACCGACTAAATCTAAATTAGTTCACCTGCCCCACAGAGAGACTGGCTTTGATCTACAATCAGCTTTCTTCTTCTACCTTGTCATCTTGTTCGCTTTGTTCTACAGAGCAGACCGGCCCATACTGAAGATCAATGTTTCAATCCTGAGACACATAACAGGTCCTGAAATCATGGGTAAGGGGAAACTTACTCAACCTTCAGCAGAAATTGCTGAGCCATCATTTGAAATATGTATACATATTTTTTGCCTTGAGATTTACCTGCCCCTAAAACTCCAGTAACAACAAAGCTAACAATGGTCGGAGACATTTACATGTTGGTCGAATTATGTTTTCCTGACTGAATGGACAGTTCAAGGACTCGTCGATATGGCTACATGAGAATATATGTTTATAAATGAGAAAATATGGCTGCAAGGTGAATCTAACCTCTGATAAGTTGTCCTTGTAACAACTCTGAGGGGCTTTCCACAGCACCAACATTCACAAAGCCAGCAGAGCCTGAGGTAAACAAATGGATTCATCTAGGATCTTCTCATGAGGAGAGACAGCAAATCTCCTCACACTAAATGGAGGACGAAGGGAAAAACAGGCATCATCACCTCAGGGGGAGCTCAGCTTGGCTTCTTATGTTCTTTTGTTTCTGAAAAACATGCAAGGAAACCCTGCCGAGAACCAAGCCGGCAATGGACAACACCTAAACAAGCCTGTCTACCATCGGACAGGCTCTGAATACGGAAGCCCCGCTGTTCTTCAATGCAGGAATCACTTCAAATCTCCCAAAATGACTACAACTACTCTTTATTCTTTACGTCGTTTCTGCTCATATTCCCATCAGGGTCAAGATCAGTGTCTAGGACTACGCTTCCCTTCGGCTGTTGGCTCCCTGTTGCTACAAGATCATCAGCGGTGAGGAAGTGTCCTTTGACCTGCTAATTATAAACAAATCTGGAGTGTCTGGTTTTGGCTGACAGGAAAGCAGACAGGCGGGGTCTCTCTCTTTTTGTCTTCCTGTGCAAACATATTGACCTCCCTCTCAATTCAAACAGAAGCCAATTAGCCATCGCCACTGAATTAATTTAGCTTTTGGTTTATAAGAGACTCAATCTTTGTCCCCAGCGTTTGTTTGCAGCTCAGTCATCCATCAAGGTCAACAGGGCTTTGAAATAGATATAATAAATGAATCCTGGAAATAATAAATAACCCAGCTAATTACAGGTGATTAAGAGCTCTAAACCACGCCTGAAGTGGACGTTGTGTTCGCACAAAGACAACTGGCTCAAGTTTTCAAAATCAAAAAGCAAACGAAGTATTGACAAACTGACACTTCCTCTTTGGGACTGGGATGCATTAAAATGCAGGCGGCAGAGTGCGTCTACATGCAAAATGTTCTGGATGAGTGCACAAGCTCTAGTCTATTTGTCTCACGGACCCTTGTGCTATTCAAATCAACTCCCGCTCTGTCTCGGAAGTTAATGATGTCAAGATCGGGACCGTTTTAAACCCCACGACCAACCAAATGGTGTAAACTCAGAAGAAGATAATGCTCACCAGCAATCAACATTTGAGCTAACATGCCTCAGATGGAATCATGGTTGAAGATCTTGCATAAGATCAACCAGAAGTGAGTAAGAATAATGCTTACTTGAAATAACGGGTGCAGCCAATCAGATGCTTCAATCATTTTGCTGCAGGTTACAACAGAATCAAGGTCACAAACTGTTCTCTAAAGGTTGTTTTGTTAGATGTTCAGAGAAACGAGAACACCTATCTTTATCTTTCTCATCACATATTGAACCTCAGAAAGCATGACATTAAGAATGCAATAAGAACTCAAGTCTAATGCATGTGTATTATAATCATATCAGCTGGCAGGTGACAAGATAATGGATCATCATAATAAATATTCCATTTGCTTTTGGGGTAGCATGGTTACACACAAACACACACACACACACACACACACACCAACCTCCCCTAGCTGATCCATTCCTCTTAGTGTTGAATTTGAGTGACGGGAGACATATACAGATTTCAGCACTTTAAAACAATGGTCATCACCGTGAGAAAGCAAAGGAGATAAACGAGTGCTGCGATTCGCAGGGAGCTGAGCCTAAAGATTTCCCATCAGTCCTTGCTCTCGCTGACCGAATGTCCACTCCACAGCTCCAACATCATTCCTCCTTTACTTTATATTTGTTTGCTCATATTGCTCTTATTATCACAAACAGACACACACATATATATATGTCTTTCATAAAGAGATGGTTCTAAGTTTAAATAAATAAAATTATTGTAGAAGAAGAAAAAACAGAAACAACGACGCGCCTCCCCCGTTGTGTTCCCGCTATTGACATTATTTGTTTTGTTCTAATATGACCAAGACATCTGAGGTGTGACAAAAAATCACCACTTCTCTTTAAATATACTGTTTACAATATGCCAGCATTTAAAAATAGCTATTTTTCATGCTAGGCTAATTTTATGTTAGCGTATGCTGTGTAAGATGTGGGCTTCTTGAGCAAATCCTCGGCTCAACAATCCAGAAGAATTGGAACTCTAATCATTTCCATACTGTGGTATAGTCTGATCCCTGATTCCTGTTTCAGCTTTAATATCCTTTAAGGTGTGTAAAGCCATACACTCTATGAACCAAAACCATAAAGAAAAAGGAAAAACACTCTCTTTTCTAAATCAGAAACTATCTGGCCACCCGCAGCTTGCAGACATTCTGAAACAGTCTTGTGGAGTTTATTGTCAAGTTCAGGACGGGAGAGGGCAGGGTGCAAGCAGACAGCTTCTAATACCTGTAATATAAATGGTAATAGTGTCAAGCTTCTTCTGAATGCCAAAGAGCCAACCTGGGAGTTTTACCTAAGACGAGGCCTGTTTTTCCTCTCTGGGCTTTGTCTCTAAAGAATGAACTGTGCACACCACACTTTGCCAAATTGAATTTATCCCACATTGACATCTCTCCAGGTCCCACTCTTGGAGGTGCGCACACACACGTGCACACATGACGCTGACATTCACAAGGACAGACGTGAGGGAAAAATTACTGCTTTATAAAACAGGACCCAAAGTGTAGTATGTGTGCACTGAGAAAGCACAAGACTAATTAGTACGCAAGCGCAAATGGTATGCAACAAATCCATAACACAAAAAACACAGGGCATGAAAGCTGTTTGACAAGGTGGGACATTTGACTCGGTGTGGTGCATTATGGAATACAGATGTGATACTAATATATATATATTAGGGGTGTAACGGTAGGTGTATTCATACCGGACCGTTTCGGTACAGGGCTTTCAGTACGGTGCACATGTGCACCGAATGGCCGAATGCAATATTTTGACCAGAACATAGGTACATTTTCGTGTTTCCAAACGAACATATTAAGTGGTGGAAGTCTCCGCGTTCAGCGCAAATCCCGCCCTGCAGCTGATTTTAAGGCCAGTGACACACTGGCTGCGTGGTGTGAGTGTGGCGTTTCTGCTGCTTGTGGCGTTTCCCTCATGTTTTCGGTGTCTTTACATACCAGAACCGTGCCTGACGCGGCGCTGGCACGCTCTTGCTACTGTAGATGACATAGAGGGAGACCGTCGACAGACCAGGATCTTGTCTTCACGACAACAATATCTATACTCCTTGTTGAGCATAAATATAAAGCCTACTGATAAAGGACACCGTCAACATATTGACGGCAAAATAGACCATGTTTGACAGGTGCAACATGCCAGTGTGTCATCGACCTAAGGTTTTCAAAAGGCATCACGCGAGTGTGAACATCACTACAACTAGGAAAAAAACGATTGTAATTCAAACGCAGCTCCCGTCGGCATTTTAACAGACCATTGCTCTTAATTTCGATCGGTCCAACGCTATAACGAAATCTGAGCGGGTCTAAAAACTGAAACTGTTGATGCTGCACTTTACACTTTGGAAAAGTTATATAAATATTTTAAATATGAGCACGCCTACAAGCTGGGATTGGTAATGCTTCACTGTAATCATAGTTATTTATTTATATTTTTCATTATATTTTATTATATGATATTGGTTTGAGACTGATAGTATTTTATTTAGTGGAGAACTTTGCAGCAGTATTTTATTTCTTATTCTTTTTTATTTTATATATATTTTATTAAGCACAAATGCTATTTTGGGGATTTCCGTTTTTCATTTTCCTACCTAATTTTGAATGCCTGCCTATACTAATAGTACAGTGTAAGCTCAGAAAGTTTGGTATAATTTCAAAGGAAACCCTTTGAAATTACATAAAACACTGTTGAAATTGATAAAAATGACAATATATGCTGTCTGTGTTATAATAAATAGGGAAAAAAACAAGGCGCTTTTTTATTTTATTTGTGTAAACTGAAGTTTGAAATGTTATAACTCAGGCATTGAAGGGGCTGGCAACTTCAGACAAATGTCTTGTGATTCTTCCAACTGTCAGCTATTAGAGGAAAACAGAAATTTCTTTCTATCCTAATCTATGCAAAAGTTATTCTATTCCAACTGAAGGAAGGAATAATAGCATTTTTGTATAAAATTTTTGTCTAAATAAGTATGAAGTCATCTTTTGCACACTTGCAGTATGGAATAATGTGATCTCTGTATATTATTTGACAGAAAACACTCAGAAGTTACATAAAAAGCTGCTGTTTGTGACAAATAGTATTATTTATGTTGTTTCACATATGATGAACCATCTCAATACATTGTGCTTTTTTTGTGTGTGGGTTTTCTGAACAGTCTTTGAAAGAAAATAATTCATATTTCACAATAGCAGCATGCATAAAATTATAAAAAATATCTGGTCTATCACAATCTAAAATAGAATCCACAATCTCCAGATTCATATCGTTTCATTTATGTCTATTCTGCATCGTGTAGAGATTGAGAGACCTCGCCGTCTCTTTCATATTTCATATTTTGATTTTTTATCAGCGTGTATTTTGGTTTCGGTTTCTATATAACGTAAACAAGCTCCCCGAAGCTTTTGCGCGAACTTCGGAGCGTCAGCAAACTAATTTATGTTTATTCCCCCAGTACTGTACGGATTACTGTACATTCACTGAGATGCGGTCGAACACTGCACAGTTATGAAAATAAACATATTAGCTTATTGCTAGCGAAGCTTCCAAGCCTCAGAATAAAGAATCAAATGTATGAAAGCGAGTAGCACGCGTATAGGCTTACCAGATGCGCGTCCTGACCTCTCCACGGCGAAGGTGGCCACCCAGAACTTGTTTTATGAATATTATGCATTATAAATCCGTAGCGTCGGCCATTAGTAGTTTTTTCCTCGCGTGTCCTTTGTTTAGAAGCAGCCAAAGACTCAGTTTGCCAGAGACCATTGCGTCTCCACAAGCGGAAAAGAGTGGGCAGTCGCTGTCCAGTTCCAGCACCCCCGCGGTGCTGAATTCACACCTTCGATTGGAGGAACGACTTGTGAATGACAGCCATCAGGACAAATAGCGCTTCACAAAAGAGGTCAGACGTCTATACCAGAAGAAAGGCTTTTAGACCCATCAATATGAGTAAGAGATCTTGTCAATCATACAGCTCTTGGAGCGCTTTTGCGCACTTGTACAAAACGCTTTATATCTCAGCAATGGAAGCACGCAGAAACGTAAAAATGGTCTTGTTTGAAAGAAGAGATTCTAATCTAAAAGATTATATCGAGTATATAGGTATGCGTGGCTGTTTGCGGCTGACTGAAGCGGTGCAAAATGTATAAATAATAAGGTGAGAAATTTTACATTGCGATTCTGTTGAAGATCATTCGATCTGTGATTGTCACACAATAAAATGATCTACATCATCAGATTCCTGAGAATGAGAGCTTTCTTGTGATATATGACTTGACTGTTTTGTGAAAAATATTTTAAATACACATTCTTACGAAAACGTATTCGCAATCGTTAGATGGAAATTTATGGGGGGGGAAAATATATTTCTTAGCTTAATTTGACTACTTTATGTATCATAAAACCCCAATTAATGGTATTCTTTGTAAAGAAAACACTCTAAGCTTTCAAATGAACCCATTTTTGGGCAAATGCCATATAAGGAAGGATATGCAAATGAGACACAAACATGTGGCATGCTATTTTCGGACCCGGTACCGGGTCTGCAGAGTTTAAGATTAAAAAGTATTTTTAAAAAGTGTAAACAAATTGTAAAAAAAAGTTTATAGTAATAAACAACATGCAGTTTAATGTTTGCATTTCTTTCCCTTACTGTACCGGAAATTAACCGAACCGTGACTTTAAAACCGAGGTACATACCGAACCGTGATTTTTTGCGTACCGTTACACCCCTAATATATATATATATATATATATATATATATATATATATATATATATATATATATATATATAACAATATGCAAAATGAATAACCAAACAAAAAACTAAACAATACCAAAAACGATTCAAAACAAAGCAAAACAAATAAAAAAACAAACAATACAAAGCGAAACAAAATAAAAACAAAACACAACAAAAAGAGCCGCAAGTAACAGTTGCAAAAGTAACCTACAGTAAACTGTCAACAATATTATTATGTATTTTTTGATAAAAGTACAGTATAAACCCATAAATTAGAGAAATCATTATTTGTTTGACAATTTTTCTCACAATAATGTGGATAAATTAAAACAAAATATAACAAACAAACAAGCAAAAACCGCTGCAAGTAACAAGCTTGCAAATTTAGCCAAAAATAAGCTCTCACACACTTAGAGCTATGATTTATAGCAAATATAATTGTAAATACTATTTATAATTATATAAAAAAAATTGTCATTTATAAATTGGTTGCACTTTATTTTACAGTACGTGTACTAACATGTACCTATAGTGTACAGTGTATTTATCTAAGAAAGTTGTGGTAATACAAGGTAACTACATGGGGTAGGGTTAGGTTTAGGGGTAGGTTCAGGTTTAGTACCTAGTTATTACATAGTTATTGTAATTACTATAATAAGTACATAGTATGTACATGAGGAACAGGACTGTAAAATAAAGTGCTACCGATAAACGTATAATTCCTAAATTACAGATAAAAAGATTATTGCTTCCTCACAATAATCAGTTTGCGCGGTGTGTTTAAGTAAATTATTATTTATTTTTATTGTTTTATTTTTGGCTGAAATAAAAATGTAAACATTAGGCAATTTAATTTCTTTCTCCTTTATTTTATTCACCAACAAATATAGGAAGCTTTTAGCACACAAATAGTAAAGAAAACAAGCGCAAATGATGCACATTAAGTCTGTAATCGATGCTTTATTCATTTTGCTATTGCAAAGAATGATGGGAAATGTGTGTCTTCCATGCAATCCAGTAACATCACAAACTGGCTAAATGAGCGGTAATGTCTTGGTCGCTCTCCTTCATCAAAAGCACAACTCTCTCACACTGTAATTAACCAAACGGTCTTAAAGAGCACCTTACAGGGGTCAGAGAGCCTTATCCTGTGTATAGATTATACTGTATGAGTTCACAGCATCGTGACTGCGTGTGAAGTGGTTTGACCTCCTAATGAACCATTCCTCAATCAGCATCAGAGCTTTCTTAAACCATGCATCAAGGCCACACAGTGTCGCAAAGAGCGAGAAACAGATAGAAATGACTTTCTTCTCATCCTTCTTCCCAGACAATGAAAGAGCAACAGAGACGCCGTGAGATCTGTAAAAGTGTCATGTGCTTTTTATTTCCCATTTCACGGTTATTAAATCTCTTTATAAAATACAGGAAACCCTGTTTCTGAACAAAGAAAGGCAGGAGGGAACGGGATCTGCGGCAAAATTTTCAAAATGGTATATAGCAATGCAAAGAACTGGGGCAACATCTATTTGCCCTCCAGGTTTCACATGGCTTTTAAAGAATGGATGTGTTTTTCAGTGTCAGAGGAGGCAGAAAGGAAAATATAACATTATCTCAGGAATTGGATGTGCCCCTTTTCTTGGAAGGGCAATAAAAAATACAAAGATTGAAAAAACGGCATGAATCCGTTATCTTAAAAGATTTCATAGGATGCTGTTCAGTGACAGAGATGGAAAGTGCATACCATAATGCATTACAGCGACGCATTACATAACTAATTTATGGCACGGATCCAGCTATTGTGGAGTTGGAACACTGGAAAAATGTAATATAAACTCACTTAATGTCAAAAATATATACCGATGAGGTTTCACTGCTAATTTGTTTTTAAGTCATTACTTTGGGCTTTGTGCGAACGAACAACATCGGGAATTTACGACATGCCATTATAGTGCATTAACATTGTTGAAGTGGAAAATCGTTTTCCACTTTAATAATGCTTATAATGTTTAAGCCTCATGGTTTTCCCCTATGTGTGTGTGTACTGTGAAATGGATTCCTTTTTTTCAGTCTTTATTTAACCATGTACTGCTGTGTGTGTGTGTGTGTGTGTGCATGTTTTCATCTCACCCTGGCTAAACAAGTAAAAGCTTTCCAGACTTAATCAAAACTAGATCACTTACATTGGTGTGTTGTTCGTGTATTTGTTTGTGTAAGATGTGTGCACACTGTTATTTCCATGATTTATATTCCATACATACCCTAATAGTTTACAATTTGTGTGTCCTTAAATGCATATTTTTTGATTTTGTCTCTGACGTCAAATCTGGCCCTAAATCTAGCACATTATTATTTTTAAAGACACAATTTACACAGTCCCTGCAGAGGAAATGAGGAAATAATGATATGGCCTGACACCTGCATATATATATATGTATATATATATATATATATATATATATATATATATATATATATATATATATATATATATATATATTTTTTTTTAAATAAAGCTAGAATGTACTGAAATACAAAAATTATGTTTCTTGCTGGTGTCTAAATATTGACTTACATATCCTGTGCATATTCTTTTTCATTCACTGAAGTAAAGCAGAACTAAAATGAAATAATTATTAGACAAAACAACAACAACAACAACTTTATTTAAAACAGTTCAAAGAAAACAACCTTTAAAACAAATCAAATGGTGTGAAGTAATGTAAACGCAAATTCAAAATGTAAAAAAAACTAAATATATATATAATATATAAAAAACAGAAATTAGAACAGTAAAACATGCTTTACTTCAAAAACAATGTTTTCTATGATTTACATTGGTTTTCATGTACTCTTTTATGAGACTCAGTTGCTAATTTCACGCTTTCGAGAAAATTCCACCCACCAGCTGACCATAGAGTGTTCGATCCCACCAAAAAAATCTTCAATACCAGTGAGCTGAAGTAATAATGTTTCAAAAGCATGGTTATTAGTGCCTAAGTATTCCTTTACTTCGGCAAATACAAGAACAAGCCACCAGCCCAGCAGAACGCACGTTTACACAAATGTCGTGACCTTGTGATGCGCCCAAGAGGCTGAAGCGAGCGCACAACGGCGTGTTGTAAAATATTTACGAATTACTACAAAATCCGAGATGACACATTGCCTGTTGGGACGCGTTGTTCCATTACATTTGTGTTTCCCCTCATGCACCAGCTGGTATTTAGACATTAGGAGGTGTCAGCACCATAACGATGATTTCTCACAGCACAACCCAACCACAGAAGACACCCAGATGCTGCTTTCAAAAGGTTAGCAAGCCACTGTAACGGGAATACACGTTATCTCAGCTAAAACGTCTTGTTGTAATTCGGTTTGTTAGACTTTTTACTTTTCGGACTATTTAATAAAGCCGAAGTTCCCATGCCTGCATATTCTGTGTCGGAGCTGATAAAGCTTTAGACATTTAGCAGACGGGTTTTTGGTTATTGCAGGCCTGCAAACCCTACAAAGAGGAAAAATAAAGGACGATGGCTGCTTTGTCAGGTCAATTTTCAATAAAAAAGGAAATGAAAGGAAACGCTGACAGTGGAAGCGTTATAACAGTAGACATGCCTGTACTTAAGGAAACCTATTCTCTTTTCCATCGCCTGTGTGGCTCGTTCCTGTTTCGAGCGCTGCGGTCGTGTTCTCTGTTTTCCGTTATCTTTGCATCAGGTGATATTTTGGAATGCGCTTTGTATTGCAAGGGCTGATGGGAAATAAAATTCAATTCATCAATGCCACGTCTTATCTCTGATACCCACAGGGGTGTGTGTTGGCTTCTGTGCCCCCCATCACATGTGTTAATTTACTTTGTGCCTCTCTTATCGGCGCAGGTGGACAAAGGCCTCACTGAGAGCCTCTCTCTCGCTCTCGTAGAAGCCGTTCTGTGTGTTTATCATCGAGTCGGCTGGACAGAGGGTTCGGCCGTGATTAAACGGAATGCTGACCACCTAAGCAGCGTATCCCACAATCCAGCAGCTTACCTGACCTCCCTCCCCTCTGCAGTTTTAAATTCGGGCTGCGCCGACGATAAGAGAAACACAGACAACAACCCCAAATTTCATCAGCGCTCACGCCGCCCCTGGCTACAACACTCTATCACTCCAGGAAACCTGTGGAAATAGCGCTCACATATTGAGTTATTTTCCGCAATGGTTCGGGGGGAAAATCATCAAAATGGATTTAATAAAGTGTTGAAAACATTTACAGCAAAAAAAAAAAAAACTCACAGTAACTTCATTCTAAAGCCATATGGCTTTCTTTGTTCCATAGAATACAAAACAAGATGTTTTGTAGAATGTTCAAGCTGCTCTTTTCCATACAATGGAAATACACACACACACACTCATTTTTTGAATGACGGGTGTTCCAGTTCTATCAAAATACATCTAGATCATTGTGACCACTTGACACGCCGCCGTATCATCCTCCAAACTCTGGGAGCCAGTTAGAATATTTCCCTGCCATTATTTATTTGGGTGATTTAATATAATGGTATAATAGCATTTGTTCAGAACAATGACAGCGACCTCTGCGTGACTGCCATCTCGGATTTCAACACGCAGGAAAAGACACGGGTTAAAGATTAACAGACGAAATGCGTGAGGAGTCAATTTTTGTGGAGCCTGACTTATTCATGAGGAAATAAAGGGCCTTTAGCCATGCTGAAGTGTGAGTGAGTGTGTGTGATCTCAGACAGCAATATAAGTGTTATTAGGATAAATGCTGCAAGGAGGCTGATGCCCGCCTGATTGAAGATCCTACGCTTCTCTCAATGTGACTGGCATACTAAACGGAGATTTACAGTTAAAACAGCCGGCCTGAACGCAGCAGGGCTGCACTTAATCATGCCATTCAGCGGTCTTATTAGAGAACAATTACTAAATGGCAGGCCTTGTAAATCATAAATCATTCATCAATATGACTGAAAAAATGAGTGCGGCATTTTGCAGCAAAAAGCCAACGGCCTGCCTCATGTGTATTCATGGGAGTGTAGGTAGATGTTGTGCAAAGCTGTTGCTGCCTTCATCTGTAACGAAAAAACCAAGACCTGAGCCACCAGAACTGGAAGGACTCTTGGGGAATATATTAGCCTGGCTCTTTAGGAAATTCAACATCTTGGAGTTATTAATGTGAAGTATATAGCTACAAGCTGCTCTTATTAGGGGTTGGTGTAACTGTTTGGCCTTGCATTACTTAACATAAGCCACATCTGAATATCTCATGGTCTCATATTTGCCAAACAGTTTGACAAATACAAAATGCTTTGGGCAACTTAGTCCATTTGATGCCAAAGATGTCCCCTTTAAATAAATATAAAAACACACTTTCCAAAATGCCCTCTTCCAAAAATGTTTTAAGTCAGCCATTTATATATTATTATATTTATAGTATGTGAGAACGTGGTGGCTGATACTACAGAGACAATTTTCTTTTTTTACACAAATAAATACCATAGATTCTACTAAAACATGACATAACAATATTATCTGGGTTTTATGTTTTATGCTGATACAATCTGTATGTCTATCCATCAATCTCAACAAGGCTAAATTTACTTGATCAAAAATTCAGTAAAAACAGCAATATTGTGACATATCATTACAATTTCAACGAACCGCTGAATTTTCAGCCTCATTACTCCAGTCTTCAGTGTCACATGATTATTAATATCAGTGTTGAAAACAGTTACGATAATTCATTTAATCTTTTGTGTGGCATACATTTTGTCAAATCATAAAAGAGTCAGAGACAGAATCAGAGGCAAAAGAGATTTTGATTCAAAAACATTTTTTTTTGTTCTTATAGTAGCACCACCTTCAGGCAGATTGAGGTATTTTAACGTACAAACATACTTCTGCACGTGTTCAAATGCTCCTCGATCTCTCATCCTGTCTTAAGTAAAAGATCTGGCGATGCATTAAAATAAACGTCATCAGAGATGTAGAGGGTGGGGGGAAGATTATAAACCTCATCAGCTTGACTCATTAATTATTAATCAGGTGATGTAACGTTCATCCACTAGTCACAACCAATTTGAGGAGGTCAGGTAAGTGGACGCTAGCACTAGTTGAATTACCGCTTACATCTCGAGCCTTCGTTCAGTCGGCTGCTGATGCAACTGGCTGCCAGATGTTTCTGCTTGGTCTGAAAGTCTTAAAGCAGACGGATGTCATTTCGATTACCTGAGTGGTTGAGATTTGGGATCATTCCGACAGGTTTGCCATCTCTCCCTTTATGATTTCTGACATCCAGACACTTTCAGGGAAGAAAAATCGCAATGATAAGAAAATACGAACAAAACCCCTTCAGTACTGGACCCCTAAAAATGTGTTCCTGCTTGATGTGCTGGTGCTGAGGTTTATTAATATGAATATGTGCGCCTCCGCTAGAAGACGCTAGACTGTAACTCCCCAAAGACAAACTCGAGCCTGCGTTCCTTTGCTCTGTTGCCTTCGGTGTCTGTGGAAGTGTCATTTGATAGACATCTGTCACAGCTCATCTCTTACACACCCTGTCAACTCTCTCTCCCTC
Organism: Carassius auratus; assembly: GCF_003368295.1. NCBI lineage: Eukaryota > Metazoa > Chordata > Actinopteri > Cypriniformes > Cyprinidae > Carassius > Carassius auratus. The sequence continues at coordinate 8,381,760 of NC_039278.1, read as the reverse complement.
ACTTCCTCTCGCTCTCTCTGGCCTCCACAGGCTGTTTAGCATGTGTGAGTGAGCAAACCGCTTCAGGAGGAATAGAAAGACATGAAGGGTGAATTTCTGTCTTTATCACAGTCTACTTCAGTGCTTCCCGACTTTGCTTCTGTAGGTCCCACACAAGTACACATTTTAGTCTCCTTCATCTGACACAACTATCTCAGCATATGAATGAGCAACTGAGAAGGAGGTGCATTTGATTAGGAGTCAACTAACTAGTTATGTGCAAAACTGCATACAGTATTGTGAATGACTTGTCAACAATCAATGCTTTTGATTTTGCAGCCGCAGCTCTCTGAGAGTTTGCCATGTTGACAGTATACAAGCATATTAATGTACATCAAATTCTTTTTCTGTAAAGTCCTCTACATCATAGTCTAGACACCTTAAAATAATAAAGAAAAAAAAGAGCAACAATCTAAATAAAGCTCATTAATTGAGTAGTCAATTGGTGAAAGTCTAGCTGACCATCTCAAGCCATCCCTAACAACATAAAACCAAGCCACTCAGAAAAGTTCTCAAGAACTCCATCCCTAATGAATAAAACTTGATGAGTACAGGTCCATTACTGTATACACTTCTATTATAAATATATAATGACTACATGAAACATTGCTAATGTATAAATGTATTTTAAATGCATGTGCATTTATATATAATCTCCATTTATTCACATTGCCTTAGGACAGACTTCAAACTGTGCTTAACTGCAATGTTGATCACACACACACGCACACGCACACACACACACACACACACACACACACACACACTGTTCCTATCATTAGGGGTTCATTGTATAGGCATAAAGTTTTTTTTTACTGTACAAACTGTATTTTCTATCCCCTTGCCCCCACCCCTAACACAAAACACACTGCATTTTTAAATTAAAAAAAAAAAAAACAAACAAACTCATTTTTACTGGTATTATTATTCTAATGGGGACAATTGGTCCTCATAATGTAGGGAATACAAGGTACACACACACACACACACACACTCTGCCATTACGACAGATTTTTCTCAAGAGCACCAGTTGCCACTCTTCTGATCACATAAATCATCAGAGGCATGGGAATGTTCTGTAAAGTGAATATTATAGAATCTATCAGCCTGACTCATGAATATTCATTAGGTGACATAACATTCATCTAATTATTATTCATGAGCCCACATGGATTTCCTGAGAGGCCATTACGTGGGCACAAGTCATATTAGGAATACTGCTAACTCCTGGTACATTCATACAGCTTGTTGGCAAATGCTTTTTATTTGACCAGTTAGTTCCATCACTGAATGGACTGTAGATGAAAAATGACACTATTGTCTTTTAGAACTGCTTTGCAGATTCTGAATTGGCGCCATAGTTGAGTTTTCATAATTAGTGTTTCTATCCTATAAAGTTAACGCATCACTATTGTTCTCTTGCATACTTATTAATCTGCTTCTTCTTCTTCCACACAAAGGTTGGCGTGTATCCTCCCTGTTTGTCATAAACCTATCACTCCTTAGCAAACAAACAGAGTACACTAGCAACCATTCAGCAAGACCTATATTTCTGCATCAACACATCGTATAGATATGGGAGTTGACGCTTTTGAGCCATGTTAGCAAACAGGCTAGCAGTGAATAGCTACATGCTAATAATGATTAGCTAAGTGCTAAATCAGTCTAAGAACATGCCAAGAAATCCATAAAACTCCATATTAATGATCTGTGACAACTACCAACCATCCAAAACACCCTAACAACCGACTAGCAACACCCTAGCTAACACCCTAACAACACATTTTCTTCAGATGATGTACATATGTTGTTGATTATGTTGTTTTCCTGTTTATTACTATGAGGCTGATTTCACCCCCTCCAAGTTAAAGAAAATTCTTACAAAAAAAAAAGATTATTTCCCAAAAAGTTGTGTACTTCTGTCTTAATAGGCTAGAGGAACGGGAATCCGAGTAAAGAAAAATTTGTTCCTTTCCTAAATCCCTGAAGTTTGTTTTTTAAGCTTCACAAAACACTCTGGAGGAGGGCCTTTTCGGACACTGTGAAGCCCCTGGATTACCATACATCTGGAAGGTCCACTTGACGGGCGAGTGAAGGATGGAGAGCGCTCTCCCCAGTGATAATGACAGTGATCTGGCAGCTCTCAGAATGAAGTCAAGGGCCACAGGGTGCCCTGTCAAAAGAAGCAGTGCTGTCGGTCAGGCTCCGAACAGCCCTCCACAGGGGCAGCGTTTAATTACCTCAGGTCTCCAGTCGACTCTCCAGCTAAAACAAAAGTAATTGCCACACTTGAAAAACAAAAAACACATGAAAACTTCTTTGGTTAACAGGGCTGGGGCGACTCAGTAACGCTTTGTGGAGGATTAATCCGTGTGTAAAGAGGGAGCACTTGGCATTTTGCGGTTCCCTGAAAATCTCAGTTTGATAATCTAAGCAGAGCTGTAATATTACGTTGTGAAGATAAGAGACGGACAAAAACGAATCAGCAAATAAACAATGCCAAATTCGTCTGGCTCACACTGACTGATCCAAACAATCAATAACAAACAAAAGCAGCTTTTAGCATTTTCTGTGAAATTTTGAAAACCAGTGACTTCGTCCAGGTGTAAACACACCATGATAGGTATTTATTACAGTACCTAATACATATTAGGAAATATTTATAAGCTTTGAATGGACTTAAATAACAAATTGTGATTATACCAATGGTTTTAAATAACTTTTAACCTGTTAGCATAACACTATTCCGCACGCGGTACACTGCATGTTTTTGGCAAATTTTACAGGAATGCTAAGGGGTCAAGAAAATAAAAATATGTGAAATGTAAGGAGTTAATACACCAGTTACAGTCTTCAAATATAATTCTGATTTTTTTAGCAGCTCTGGGGTCACTGAATCATTGTTGACTGATTTCTTCAAAACACTGATTCATTAATTCCATCATTTTAGTTAAACCGCAAACATGTTGTACTGTGTTCCCCCATTTTATTTTAATCATGTCCATGTAGTATTAATTTTCTTATTAGTTTTAATTTAGCTAAATGATAGTAATGATTTAAATACCAAGTTCTATCATGAAACTCTAGATGGCGCAGGCTGATATGATATATTTAGCGTTAAATGACTTGTCCTAATCTGATTGGTTCATGTTTAAATGCATTTAAATGAGGGAACAAATGAATATTTCAATTAGACAATTTCTTAATGTGGTCACAAGATCTTGTTTTTGTGCCTGCAGGTCCATATAAATGTGCTGATTCATTCAGGAAAGAAACAAGGGATTGCCTTTATGAGATAGTCATTGAATCATTCACACAAATGTTTCATTCAAAAACACAGATTCATTCAGGAACCCGACTAAGATGTGTTGCATGGAAAAGTGTCATAGTCATTCTGCTTGGATTTAGTCTGGAATTATTTCCTTTTAGTGGAGCACAAATAGACTAAGTATCTAGAAAGTTGTGTCTAAAACATTTATCAGTGTTAACTTCATTAGCCTGTTGTATAAAAAACAATATTGTATGTACTCTAGTTTTATAAAATGGTGTAGATGACACCGTCCATCGCTACACATTATATTCCTTCTTTTTTAAGTGACTTTAATAATTCTAATGACATGCTAAATGCTATCCAACATAATATGAGTTAACATCTCTGGTTTGAAAAAAAAAAAACTGCCTCAAAGATAAATGGACACACAATAGCAACCACAACAACAATAAAAATCCCTCCATGCCTAGTCTTTCAATAAGTCATCAGTGGTTCTAATTAGTGTAATTAATTCAGTTTAATGAGCCCTCTTCTCTCAGTCTGCAGCCTCTAAATCATGTCATGACCACTTTGTAAGGAAATGGAAGGAGCATATATGGCTAACGTAGATTTTTGTAAATAACTTTAATCCACAGGTGACACTGTCATCAATGAGTGTTGTGTGAAGGATCTGAGGCTGAGAGCTTTCATGAAGAGAGCACAGGCCGAAACACGTGAGGTCACGCCAGGAAAACTACAAGCCCCACTGCAGATAGCCTTAATTAGCTCTCTGACTCGATTAGTTTAGCTAACGAGCGTGTTGACTGTAAGCAAGTGTTTGGGCTGTTGAAGACTTATTCATAATAGACCTTGTTTCCATCTTGTTATTCGGTTTTGTTCTTAGCCTTACCTCTAGCATTTCTCTTCTCGTCAACTATGTTTCTGCTGCCTCTGTGATATACCAAACTCTTCTTTCTCACGTCTGTCTCTTTGTCTTTTCCTTTGTACAGCTAGGATTGTGTAACAGAGTGAAAAGAGCAGCCTCATCTACATTCTCTGAGCTTCGGGCTCAACTCACATCGACTACAAGACACTAAATGTGACAGACCAAACAAGTCAAACACACTACAGGCAGACATCAGAGAAACCTAAGCACAGATCGCTCTAGTGAGACAGTCAAGAAGTCGCTCTGAATAAAAAGTGTCCGCTCTATTTGCCTCTGAAGCTACTTGATTAACTGATCACTTGCTTTCTTGAAGGAAACACTCGCTGAGACTATATACGCTTGTAAAATGGATAGCTACAACTCAAAATTTTGATTACATAGTTACACTGAAACTGTCAGTATCTACTCTGATTTGATTCTCTTAAGCCAAAAGTGCAATACAAGCTGTAAAAGTATGTGTTTGATTCACTAAAAAAGGAATGGCTCATTTGGAATGGTCAGTTGTTCAGGAATTGGTAGGATTAGACAGGCTGTGCTGTACGCTTTTGATTCACTTCAATTAACTGGTATGTTGACAGAATTGGAGTTATTTATTTGGACTGCACTGGTTGCGCTGCCTGAATTTGAATCACTAATAAGATCCGGCTCATATGCGTCAGTCAGTCAGGATTTAGTTGGACTACACTGTTTGTTCTGGAATTAGTTGGACTGCACTGGTCAAGCTGTATTGATTTGATTCAATAACAAGAATTGGCTCCTAATGGTCATTCAGTCCGAAATCAATTGGACTGCACTGGTCATGCTGTTTAATTTTGAGTCACTTAAAAAAAAAACCAAGAGAATAGCTCATTAATGTCATTTGTCCTGGAATTGTGGTCATGCTGCTTATGATTCATAAGAGCCATTCCTTCTGTCGGACTACATTTGTCATGCTGCGTAGTTTTCATTTACTAAAAGGAATCATTAACTCAAAAAATTGGTACTGGGATGGCATATCACACCAAGCCACATCAAACTGCCAATACGAGGGACGCTAATGCAGGCCAACGAATACATATTTTACTCTCTAAATTAGGCTGGGCGAAAGGACGGCAATAAAACTACGACCACCAAACCAAACAATATTCATCGCACTTAAGGTTAAAAGACATGCCAAAGTCTGATCACTTGCATATTTGAGGCTGGGTGATGAACAACAGTCTCAAGAGTCCATGAAAGGTGCCAGACGGCCATAATGATAAATTAGGACTGCAGAGAGAGACACAAGCAGACAGTGATCAGATCTAAGAGAGAGTTTGTCTACATTATGTCCTTTTCAATCAATACAGGAACGCCCCTTTACACGCTTCTATAAGAGACGGCCAACAATTCCTCCTCCGCACCATGATACTTTTTCCTGACTTCCAAAATCCAGATAAAGCTCATTTTAGACTTCTGTGTGCTCAATGACGTGATTGTCCCTTTTCTATTAATTACACCCCATGATATTTTAGCACCGTGAAATTAGATCTTTTTTTTTAACTACAATCTTCTTCTTCTTTTTTTTTTTTGTGGACACTTATGCATTTTATTGTGGAAAACTTCAAAGGCGAAATACACTTGAAACATTCCAAATCTAGGGCCATTTGGAATGTATAGCATTGTTAAAATGTTGAATGTTCTTGAGACAAGGTGTCATTTCAAAAAGTAGCATCACCTGCAAAATAAATCAAGTATAGGCCAGAGTTTGGAGTTTGTGGAGCTGGGTTGTTTAGATGTGGAACAGACGTTAGAGAGAGATTAGTTGAGGCTCACCTCCACAGGGAATCTCCTGCCATTGATGCTGTGCTCCGAGCCATCTGAACCGTTGCTCTGGCCCCAATGGAACTCCACCTTCTCGGCTTTGAAGCGGCCTGGTAGCCCGGCTCCTCTCACGAAATAATCGTCCTTCAAGAAAACTGCCACTGTGAGGATAAATAGGGAGAAACAGTGAGATAAAAACCACTTTCTTGGCATGTAAATTAACCAAATGCCTTCCAAGGACTGATGCATTTCTGTCTGAAAATAAAGGAAAAAAGACTGGCGGACACTTCATTTTAATATTTATGATTTTTAATTTAGCTTCCTTAAGGGACATGGGTTGAATATTATAAACACCTTCTTTTTTTGCTGTTGCTGTGGTCCTCAGAAGGCCAGGTCACAAATGCACACTCTCAAGGCTGAGAAAAAACAACAGTGCTCTCTGTGCTTCTCTCGACTCCTCTGTAAGTTTTGTGGTCCTTTGTTGATTTTTTGACGTAATCCGACACGAGAGGGAGAGTCGGTTTCATTAGTTATTCCAGCTCCGAGCTTCATGAGCTTTAACAAACAGGCAGGAATTAGATGGCTAAGCCAGCAGGACCTTGGAACGGCAGCATGTGAAAACTAGGCCTTGCCTGCCAGCAAATCTTTGATCAATGCAAATGTTTCTTCAAGGTTCCAAGATCTCATGAATTTCTTAAGTTTAATTTGGCAGAGGTCTGTGAGAAGCTTGTGCACTGGGCAGTCCAACAATACACATTCGCTCGCTCGAAAAAACACCTCTTTTTTACTTTACTAGTTTTTTACTTGATCTTTTTCTGCCATGTACAGTACGCATACTGTGCACAGTAGGTGATTTCAGCATGCTGGGAATAGAACCAAGCTCACCGAGAGAAATACTGTATCACACAATGCAATGTACTTGACTTGATACTCCATTTTCAGTCAATGAATTCGATGACTTAAAGATAAGGCATCTTTATTAAAAACTGGATGAATAAGCATTTTAATTTATTATTATTTACTGTATTACAAATGCATAACATTTATTACGCTTACAATAAATTATTTATTTTTTCTGTTTCATTCTGAGTTAAAAAAATGGATATGTACTATGTAGTGTACAACAGTTGTTCTCAAACCTTTGGATTTTGAAGATATTTTCTCAGGTATTTCTGTTGTAATTATTACAATGCAGCTTGTCTTTAAACTTTTAATGAACAGAAACTGGGTTTGAACTATAATTCGATTTTGAACTTCCTGAAGATTCAAGATCCTGATGCGGTATATTATTCAATTTACTAAATTACCAATCTTGATATATTTTAGCACTGCAATTAAGTTAGTTTATATATATACATTGTATTCGGCTCAGTATAGTAATGGTTACAGTATATTCTGCACAATATCTAGTGAGGAAGTGTGCTAGTATTCCAACGGAGAGAAGGTCACTTGACATTGCAGTCTTCTATAGAGAAAATGATTTAAAACATTGATTGAGTCATGCATTATTCAGAGGTGCCGAATCTGTAGGTTTATTGTGCCGCCCTGTTCCAGGTGATTATTTCACTGATAAAACACTCATATGTCAGTTATAAATAGCAGAGCAGCTCTCCATTATTCATGGGACAACAGTGGGACATCTGTCCTCCTCTGTACGGATTAGGTTAAGAGGGGAAACGCTGGGCAATTCCTGTCTGTGTTTACTTCCTCAACATGCTTCATTGCAGTATGGCTTAATGGTGCAAGACTGTAGCATGGAAACTGAATTTAGGTGTGAAAAGCTCAGGGGGCGAGATCACATCATAGAAGTTTGATAGAGCATGAAAGTATGAGACTTGAACACTTCCACTCAATGTAACCTAAAATTAATAGCAGTCAATGGTCTGGTGCTGTCTGCATCATATCCTAAATCTATTCCCTCTCTCTCCCGATAATCTTCGGTCACCATTTACAGTCACTAATAAAATATATATATATATATTACTTAAATTAGAAATAGGTTCTTAAATACTGGTCTTCGAACAATGCTTTTACTTGGCTTTAGAGGACTTTTCAGGTAATTTTATGTCCCATTTTAAACCGCGTTCACTTTTATGTAACAGCCTGGTCATTCTGCTCTATATGTCCTTATGTTTGATGCAGGCCATTCTCATACCAAGGCATCATATACTGACACTTCGTCAACATCCTATGCACATGGGACCCTCTAGTGTCAATATTAGATGCAGATAAATATGGGCCAGAAGGCCCCTAGCGGTCTAACCCTAACCCTAACCCTAACCCTAACCCATAATCTGCGTCTAATATTGGCGCCAGAGGGTGCCATGTGCGTAGGATGTTGACGAAATGTCAAAAGTGTCAGTGTATGAAGCCTGAGAATGCGTTAGTTTGATGACATGATGGACAGATGTTCTGTTTTTCTTTTTTTACTATCCCCAAAAGACTGTGTGGATTTACCCGTTTTCCCTGTATTCTTCATTGACGTCTTGTTGGACGACTCTGCATCAAATCCGTCCAGCGTGAGTTCCTGGTACTCCATCGAAACCTTTGTGTCTTGATCGGCTATATTGATCGGCGACTGGTTTCTCTCCTGACACTCAGGAAAAGCTGCCGCCCACCCTGTATCTGGTCCGTACGTCCCTGTAGAAGAGAAAAACAGCAATCAATGGATCATCACACTGCAAACAGAAGCCAAACTGCTCCCAGACTCACTTTATTCTTCATAAATGCCAGTCAAAACATGTTAGAGCTGTCCCGAGACGACCACCTGTCTGTCTGTCTGGCTCATGAAAACAGAAAAGCTTCATGAATTGACAAAGTAGTCACACTTTAATCCAAGACCTTTGCAGACTAAAGCAGACGTGATTTTTTATTTAGTTATTTTACATTCTGCTGAGAAGTTTATAAGCACTCGGCAGAGGCAAATATAGAAACAGTTGGAAGTTACCAGTGGCAGCATGAAAAGTCTCTTTTCATTCGAGACCTTAATACGATGTGAATGAATGTAGTGGGATAGATGGGATAGACACAGTTTAGTTAATGTGTATAAAGTAAACTATCAGATCACTTTCTGCTAATGGGAAGGTGAATATTACACAAGACATGAAGAAAGACAAAGTCAATTGTGCAGGTTTGCATTACACAACATCTAGACGACAAGGCCCTTCCTTATGTAGCCTGCTGCCTCTTGTCCGGGCACTTGTCATTTCTGTCATTTGACTACTGCAATGATCTTCTTGTTGTACTTCCGTCATGAGAAACCAAACCTCTACAACTGATTTTGAAGGCAGCAGCAACACTGGCAAGACCCTTGTCATCTCATACACCATAAAATTAAAGTAAGCACAGGCAATTCTACTTGAGCACACAAAAGAAGACAAGCAAACAAGACAAGGATATTTTAAGAGTCCATTAAACTCTCTAGTATGGTTGGAAGCGCCGCTTTGGCTTTGCTAACAGTTAAAGCCTGCCAAATCATAAATGCACCTTTCAGAGCAATAACCACATCCTGATGAGACACTATAGTGCCAGTGTGTGTTTGTGCGTGCGAGTGTTTCTTCTCTCTCAGACTTGATGAGAGGTGAGCAGTGGTCCACAAACAGCTATACAGAAGGTCCATCCCTAATTGAAAGCCATCTTCAGCTACCGGCCTTTAAGATGAATTTGTCGACAATTACCCCAGGCCTGCAAGCATCCGGAGCGATCCGAAATGCGTATTTCATCAAATTAGGCTTCATTCTCCTCAGCCTCTGCCCTCACAGCAACCTTGGGGCATATTGATTGGATGGGTCTGGGTTTCACATGGAGCGGCAGAGTGCTATAGATCTAGGCAGCGCTGCTGGGTAATAAAAGAGAGCAAGGACTTGCATGTGAAGAGATTACTCACTCCTTAATGCAGCCATAACAGGGTTAGAAAAACTGCACACGTAAACTTAATTCCAACCACACCTCAGGATACGCATCTCAGATGAGAAAAACAAAGGTCCGAGTACATAACCCTGCCTCTGAGCAGAAAAACAGAGATCCGTACTATTTCTTTTTTATTTGTTTCTGTTACATCCATTTTTCATTTTGTTTATGCATTAAAGCGAAACTCCATCCCCAAAATGAAAATTTTGTCATTAATCACTTACCCCCATGTGTCGTTCCAAACCTTTAAAAGCTTCGTTCATCCTCAGAACACAATTTAACATATTTTGGAAGAAAACTGGGAGGCTTGTGACTGTCCCATAGACTGCCAGGTAAGTTACACTGTCAAGGTCCAGAAAGTATGAAATGCATTGTCATAACAGTCCATCTGCCATCAGTGGTAAACCATAACGTTATGAAGTGACGAGAATACTTTTTGTATGGAAATAAAACAAAAATTAAGACTTTATTCAACAATTCATCTCCTCAGTGTCTCTCAGCATAGCGCCATTTTGGAGAATATGAGTTGGACACAGAAAATGAGTTGGACGCTCTTCTGTGTCAGCCGCGCCTCAAGGATGAAGCTTTGCCTTCAACTCAATTTCTTCAAAATTCATTTCAAGTTTATTTGTATAGCGCTTTTCACGATACAAATCGTTACAAAGCAACTTTACAGAAAATTAAGTTTCTACAATATTTAGTAGTAGCTTATAAGTGGTGACTGTCAGTTTGTGCGCATGTGACAGGAATTTTCAGACAAATTAATACAAGACATAGTCAACCATGCGATGAGCACTATTAACAGCAATTATTATGATGATGCAATCACACTTGTAGCAATATTTGTTAGTTCTTTATGTTGTTTCAGGCTTAGCATCATCTGAGGTCCTCAAAATGGTGCTACACTGATGTGGAGAGACACAGAGGAGAAAAATTGTTGAATAAAGTGGATATTTATTGTTTTATTTGCATTACGGTTGAACCACTGATGGCAGATGGACTATTCTGACGATGCTTTTCATGCTTTTCTGGACCTTGATAGTGTAACTTAGCAGTCTATGGTTCAAACACAAGCCTCCCGGTTTTCTTCCAAAATATGTTAAATTGTGTTCCGAAGATTAACAAAGCATTTATGGGTTTGGAATAACATAGAGGTTAGTAATTAATGATACAAATTTTCATTTTGGGGTGGAGTATCCCTTTAAGTACTTGCTGCATTCTATTTAGATTTTTTGATTTTTAGATGCCAACATTAATGCAGTTCTAATAAAAATAAAGCTGTACAGTCAGTTCAGTGGGATATAATTCTGTATACTTTTGTGTCAATCAATCAACTTATGATACATTGAAAATAGATTTTTCTAAAACCATCCTAGTGAACCAAACATTCTAGAAAACTTGACTGAATTCTGGGAGAGTGAACTGAATGTTCTTTTTTTCACATCCTCATTTTCGTATCCAATTAAATGTAACATATACTCTTAGGTCCACAGCAAGCATTAACATCAACTTTTTCTACTGTCAGTATTTGCTTTCACGTCAACTATTGCCTTGGCAGAACATCATTTTCTAAGCAAGTAAGTGAAATAGTCAATACGTTTTATGTAACGTCAATATGTAAATCTGGTTTAATGACACAGGCATTTGAAGACAACTTTATCGCCCCCTTGAGTTCTGGAGTTTCTACTTCATTAGCACAAGACTGTGTGCAATGTACAGTACAACAGAATGACATTTTGCACTTCCATGGCCAAACATTCACAGTAGTTTATTTGTTCCCTTATTTTGCTAGCAGTTTATCCAGCTGTCTACCAACTTAACCAGCAATCAGTTCAAGCCTCCCTCCCTTCCTCTCCTCTAGTAAAAACACACTTTTTTTGGCTGGTGCAGTGCATGGATAGGCATTCGTGTGTGGACAGAAGGGAATTTCAACCCGTTCCAACATTAAACGGTTGTGAGAGATCTCAACCTCCCACTGTTTTGATTTACCGTTCATTCCTCCCTCCAGACAGAAAGTGAGGGAGCAGCGACCAGGTGTCAAATCAACATTTCATTCACCTCTGACCTCTCTCTCGGCTCGATCAATACTGCCTCTGTTCACTGTTTCTTACTTCTTCATCTTTTTTTTTTTTTTACTTTGTTGAGAAAGAGAAAGAGAAAGAGAGTGAGAGAGGCTGATGGATCTCTTAAAACGAGATTACGTTCTGGGGCAAAAGACGTTAGCTTTGCTATGAGAACACACAACCACACTAACCATTGATTCTCTCAATTTTTAAAGCTATAGTTCAACTGAAATGAAAAAGCTTTCATCATTTACTCAGCCTCATGTCTTCTGAAACCTGTTTGTCTGCCTTTCTTCCAAGGAACACAAAAAGACAAATTGCGCAAAAAGTGTCCCAGCTGAGGTGAAAGTGAGTGGAAGCAGCTTGGACATTCTGCTAAATATATTTTGCTAAATATCTATGACATGTTTTTAATTGATTCTTTTCACTAAGCTTTTTCCTTAAATATTCAATATTTTTTCCTCATCCTTATTTTACAGTAAAAGGTGATTCAAGTCCGAAAGGTATGAATTGCATTTTTACTGTATTTTTGAATAAATGGATTTGTGCAACAAAAAAAAAGACATTGAGCCATGAACAAATTCTTTATATTTTTTGAATAAAACGCAAAGCATGAAAAACAAGACAGCGAGAGAATGCAGACTATTGAATTTCATTCCCACTCCCTCTTCCCTATCAGAACCCTTCCGAAACAAGAAAATTTCATCTGACAAGTACAACCATGCCTTCATCAAAATGTGTGAAAGGGAGACAGCAAAAGCAAAAGTCCCTTTTCCACTAATGCTGCTGTTCTCATGCATATTTCACCATGAACTGTCTCCAAATCTCCAGAAATTTGATGTGATTTAGCAGAGCAGCTTGATTGTAAATATACCTGAATGCTGTCTTCGGCCCCCCAGAGACGATGTGCAACATTTTTTCACACAGCTGTGTAATGTACTGACCCTTACATCATTTGTATTGATGCAGTAAAAGTGAGTCCAATAGTATAAATTATGTTGCGAACAAAAGTGCGTTTGTGTAAGAACATCTGAAAAACATATTATATTATTTTCGCCCAATAGCAGCATTGTGACCAAATAAACAAACATGCCATTCGGAAAGATTATGGCAGTTTGGATGGGTAAGAGACCGAGAGAGTGAAAGAGAAACACACAATGAAAAACAGAAAAAGATTTAGAAAATTCTGCTGTTGCTTCTCTTAGGGTTTCAGACATGTCTATGATATGTCACACTAAGCCTGTCTCTCAGCTGCAGGTGCACGAGTTATGGGTCATAGATGTAGAGACACATGCGTCTGTGGTGTTTCTGGATTTCCCCGGCTTGAATCCATCAGACTGTGTGGCAGCCAGTGAACACTGGGAGAGAAGCCCTCTTATTCCCGCTCGATTACAGTGCTGCCTGACACACACACACACACACACACACACACAATCTTACTTTACCCTTATATATATAACACTATGCAATAACATAATTATTATTATATAACATTATTTATTATTATTATTAATAATAAAGCAACAAGATTTTCAATGTATTCCTTCATAATTATCTTCAGTATTGTATATACATTGTTAATCGATAATATCGATACTTACAATTGCATTTGAAATTGATACTTCTATATTCACATTTTAGTCAAAAATGACTAAAGACATACTTTCAACACATAACATTTCAACACTATTTCAAACAAATGCTGTTCATCAAAGAATCCTGAAAATGTAGTACAATCAACTCCAACATAATATTAATAATAATGATGATGATGATGATGATAATAATACGTTTTCCTGTATACCAAAAAAAAAGAGAAATTAAAAATTACTGTAGGATACTGTGACACTGAAAACAAGTGTTTTACCCTATATATATATTAAACAGTTATTTATTATTATGAAAGTCTGTTTCTCACAGGCTCTGAACACACATACAGACACATCATGGGTCACAGGAGGGGATGCTCCCGATCGAATTATTTAGGCTTATCATCAACATTCACAAACCACTGTCCGGTTATTTTTGACAAAAAAGAATGCATCGAGTTCATGACTTAATAAATTGGAAATAGATTGATGAAATAAATAGTTGGCTAGAATAAATATTTAAAATCCAACTATGTAAAAGAAGCACTGGTAAAAAAGCATATTATTTGTTTAAAGTGTTTTCAAACCAAATGTTATTTAAAATATATTTAAGTTTTTTTTTTTAATACTTTTAATTCATATTTATTTACTTAAATTATTTACTTGTATATTTTATACATTAATATATTTATTTGCAGTACTTTCCTGGGAACAAAAAGGAAGGCAACTTGAGTATTGCTCAATCTACACAAATCCTGGTTTCCATCAGTCTGTTTATCGTCCTCCATACTGCACTGGACCCTATTAAAGAGGTGCTTCCTCTGACACAAACTCTACTTTCTTTAATTAGATCAATGATTGGGCTTAATTACTCAAATAGGCTCTGTGGCATTAGCGCCAAAGTGATCAAAGCCGAGAACGAGAGAGACCTGATTTGAGAAACTGAATCATAGGCCTGTCGTCGTCCCCACAGGGGCCAGTATTACCATAATGTGCGTTTGGAATATGACGAACAAAAGCACTTTTGGGAAAACAAACTAGGGAAATAATTATGAATCAAGTGGTGTAAACACTGCTGAGTGGCGCTGGCACATTGGAAGTCTTTGATCCACGCGAGACGAATTCCAGCGCAAAATCTTAAGAAGAAAAAAACAAATAAACAACAACAACAAAAACAACAAAAAAGACTTTAAGTAACCACTCATAGTAACATACTAACAGCTAAAGAGTGAAGCATCTATACTGATACCTATGTAAATGACTGGTTTGTGCATCTTTAAAGTGATGAAATCTAAAGAGATTGTACTCAAGATAACTCAACTTGACTGCATAAATACAGGCAATCTTTCTCCCTCTGAAACCAGTCTTCTTGGTTATGATGGGCGCTGCGTGACGGGCGTTAGCTCTTGGCCGTTTGAAGTGCAGAGGTGGACAGGGTAAAAGTTTCTTGTCTGGTGGAGTTTTGTGCTATGTTAATTAGATGTGGCGTGTGTTTATGTTTGCATGTGTGTGTGTGTGTGAGTGTGAGTGTGTGTGTCCCAGAAAGAATAGAAGGCTGGCTGTAAACCCAGTGGGACTCAAAGCCCATGAGCCAAAGCTGTCAAGAGCGACTGGAGATCCACACGCTGTCAGAGAACATTTCACGGCGGCCCACAAAAGCCTCAACACGCACACACATAAACAATGAAAAATAGACACATTCCACACAGAGTTTTGCCTCAATCTCATGAAAAGACAGATTTCACGCCTCTCATATACCTCACACAAACTTTATGTCATCTTAGTGTCATCCATACCCTATTACAATTGCATTCTAGGAGCACACGGGTGGCCATATTACAGTCAAAACAATGTCTGCGGCCCAGTTTGCATGCTATCCATCCTAAATTACACGCAAGATTGGAATTAGCATGTCCCAGATCATAGTACACTGGAAATAGCAATTATTATTTGGTATAAGGAACCACCAACCCTCACAAAAAACATAACTACTTTATAATGTGGCAATTTCATATATATAAAAAACAAACAATATCCTCCCCAGATCATATTGTTAACTGGGCGCAAGCAAATTGTATGAAAACGTACAAGTGAAATTATATTTTAAATACATATATGTTATAGCCACAGTAGGAGATATGGTTTACGGTATACAAGAAGCACTGACCTGAAGTGTCACCTTAAGTAAAACCTATAGACTCTTAAAGCATATTTCATAATCTTAATGGATTTTATGTGAGGCACAAAGCTTCAAGTGCATTGTTTATTGAGCAAACCTTGTAAGGTTATTGCTTCTTAGCAAAAAAATCTACTAAGTTATTAACATTTCACAGTGTTACATGAATTCCTTTAAGCAAACACGTTTTAAGAAACCTAATTTCAGCACAAGGAACACGTCAAATGCCAGAACAAATGCAAACACTAACTACATTACAGTGAGCAAAATGCTCATTAGAGGGAAATAGTCTCTTATATTAGCATACAATCCTTAAAGTTGTTCGCTAAACTAATCTAAACATCATCTAACCTCACCAGAACTACTTTTGATTACATTGTGTTTTCACTCTCGGATGTTTGATATAGTGATATTGTCCTGAGATTTTTCTTTATTTTGTGATAAATAAAAGATAATGAAAGCCCCTTGAGCAAAGAGGGAAAATGTAATTCCAACAATACTTTAAACTGAATTAATGGAGTTAGAGAAGAAAAGAAAGCATTGGTAAAATAAAAAAAAACTAAGCATCCTGGAGAGAAAACTTCAATAAATATCCAAGCAAGTCCCCCCTACACACACACACACATCCCCAACAGTTTCACATACATTTATGTGGGAATGTGAGAAGAGCTCTTCAGCCAATCTGAGAGCTCAGTCCAGTGTAGACCACTAATGGAAGAGTTCTTTGAAAATTGTCTGGACAATTATGAGATTTTACTCCCCTTTCCTTGTCTGTAAAAATGACAAGAAACATGTCATTATCTCTATGATTAAGATTGTCCCAAAGTACATTAACGCTTCATATACTTCAAGTACTTTTTTGCTTTAATGTCACGAGTGCAGTTAGAGACGTCTGTTTTGGCCAAATTTGACCAGTGGGTATGTCTGATCAATGCTAATTTACCATTCAAAAACAGATAATGTTCCATTTCAGGAGGACGGAGATAATTTTACACTATAAAAAGCAGGACAGAATTGGGGAGGAGACGGTGGGCAATAATCAGAAAATAAGCACAACTCGCCGGTCCATTAACATCCCTTTAGCTTTCTGCATCTTTGCTCAAGGGAGATCTGGAACCCCTCGTAACGGCGGGGCTACTTCATTGTAAGCTCTTTGAGAAAACATTAAGTTGTTGTATGGAGCAATTAACATCAAAAGAACTTGGTTTTTAATGTGGAGATGTTCTTCCATTCTTCCTTGTGGCTTCACTCATGCATGTGGGTTTCCCAACCATACTCTGTGAGAAAATCCTTTACAGAGAAGAGATAGAATCTTTTAATGTCCAAAACCAGTTTAGATTGATCAGCTATGATTTCTTCTATTCATGCAGTGACATTTGAAAAGTTGATTTATTAGTCAGCATATGAATGATTGAGAGTTTGTTGCTCACCTTTCATACGTCAGATGAGGAGTTTAGCGTTTAGCGTACAGCTTTCTTATTAAACGTGTTTTGGCCGTTCTGAAAGCAAAAGCCATTAGTTACAGTCTATGCCACAGAAACAGCTAAATAAAACAACCTAATCGTCTTTCACCTACTGTAGACGCAGAGGAGCATGTCTCAGCTCTCCTCTTCACTGATCTTTAGTGTTTTTAATTAAAAGATAAAGGCACTTTTACATTCAACAGTCATTTGGTCAACACCTTCATCAGGACTTGTTTTTATATGCCGAGAATTATGGTCATCGAAAGCACTGTGGCACCCCCACCCCCCCAGTTATCAATAACCACAATGATGGAAACAAAGCTCACACTGACTCTTAGAAAAGATGTCACATTTGAATGAAACCATTCTGAATATCTGCCATTAAGAAAACTTGTGAATAAATAGTTGAAGCAACTTATAAAATAATTAAAACAGTCTTTGTCATTTATATACTGTACACTCATGTATGCATGTGTATTCTGTATGTGTATACTGTATTATAGTATTTGTTCATACATATAGTATAATAGATAGATACATTAGATGGATACATACAAAACATACACATCTATTTGGTTTAACATCTGTCTTTAGTGTTCAGCTTTCGGGTTTGTCGTTATTGCAAAACATCTGCTGTGAGTCCAGATTAGTAATTCTTTCCATCCTGCCATTTTAATTCTTTCTCTGTCGTCCAGTTTCCTCCTAGTTCTCATTATCCCAAATGCCACAGTGACTGCTGCCACCTGCCCCACCTTCAGGCTCAAGGTCTCTCCTCGGTTTGCCTCTAAGAGGACATCATTATCAAATCCTTTATTTAGTACTAACCTTCAGAAATGTTTGGTCTTGTTGTACAGCGATAGACAAATGAAAAGGCTGACCTGTACAGGCCAACCTTGAGTCATGGTGTTAATTATAGCCGGGCTTCAAAACAAAGGAAAATCATTTCCCATAAATACCATGCACAGACCTTATCAGAGCTTCAGTGCATTCCAGTATACGGTATCTATCTATCTATCTATCTATCTATCTATCTATCTATCTATCTATCTATCTATCTATCTATCTATCTATAGATTATGCTGTCACTGGGCTGTTACTCTTCCACCCCAGTGACATCTTTTGTACCTTTTTATCTGAGAGTGTATTAAGACATTGTGAGATATAAAGTTGCAATTATCAGAGAAAAAAAAAAAAATCACAAAAGTAGGTTTTATATTTGCGGAAAGTAGTGAAAAGGTGTGCATTCCATCTTCACATGACTTTTGGGGGCTAATTATAATATACAAACAACTAAGCAAGTTCGGGGCCACAAAGCAAAAGCTGATGGCCCACGGCAGCCTGCGGGTCACCTGCTGAGTACTTTCGAGTATAGAACGATGTTCACTGGATTTTATGCATTCTTACTGACATCTCAGAAAAAACAAGCGCTCAGTAGCACAGAGCTGGTGGAAGATGTTTAGGAGAATCACAAGGGGTCTTACACAAACCACAAACACTACTACTGCACAAGCCGAAGAATACAGCATTATATAAAGCCATCTGGCCTTTTTGGATATAAAACAAAACATGCGAATTATGATCAGTTCCTCAGCTATACAAAAATGACATATTTTACATAGAACAGCCATGGTACGAAAACTGAATTGCCTTTTTGCCTTAAATCATTTCAACTTTGACCTCGATCCCGAAAGCTTCATAAATCAAAGCTGTTGGCTATCCATGTTACAATCGTCAAGCAATGGATTACACCTTGCACTTGGGATGTGTGATCCATTAAAACACAATTTAACCAAAGCTTATTTCTCAAAACAAGGGAAAGTGCCAGTCATCAGTTTCAGAGGAACAAGTCAGACTTGCTCTCTAGGGTTCACTCAGAGATTGATGAGTGGAAGATTAACACTTCATTTACAGTCCCTGCAGAGATGCCACGACCATAATGAGATGCATAGAAATCAAATTAATGCGCTTTCCTTCAAGTAGCATTGGTCTGCCAGGGAGAGAAATTTCTGAAATAAGCTGGGGGGCAATTCTTGTTCAGCAGCCAATATTATTGTAGTGTTTGTTATTGTTATGATTTATGAATTATATATATATATATATATATATATATATATATATATATATATATATATATATATATATATATATATATATACAAAGATAAAAGTCCAATTCAAAATAACAGCAATTGAGTAGTAAAGGCCAACCTCTAGTAATAGCAAAACTAGCCGAAACATCTAATCAGTAGCACCCTCTTTGCTACACTATTGAGGAAATAACCACTTTGTGGCATTTCACTTATTGAGTATGGTTTGATCATGCAGTGACAAATAGGGATATTTCTGAACACAGGAAACTAATAAAAGGGTCTGTCCTTGGAAAATGGGAACATCTAGTCACTCTAAAATACAGATGTATGCTAAGAAAGTGTAGACAAAAATAGGTTAAAACAAAAAGAAGCCACAGAACAAAGAATTAAGAGTTACTCCTTTAGTTTGAGTAATACAGGAGCCCTCCGGCATCAGTCATTCGTTGTAGACACATCGTCCGTTAGAGCCCAATCACAATGAGGTTCCACACCATTTATCAGCCAGGCTCTTTCTCCACTTCTACAATTAGTATTGTTCCAGTCTCAGCCTCCCTCCCAGCCCTGCGCTGACTGTCTCCCTGATGCCATGTCACCCTGATGAATGCACCTCTCTTGCGTCCATTGATTTATCTTCAGGCTCAGGTCCTTTGTTTGATTTGCTAAGTACTGGAGTGCTATGACTGAGGTGTTACACAAATTTCCCTCCCTATGGATCCCTCTTCCCTTGCGTTCATATGCCTACCACCACTTCTCCCCAAAGGCATGGCTCCACTCGAGTAGAGATTATTTTTCACATGGCAAACACAGTGCTCTATAAAGCTGCGAACTTCACCCAATGCTCTGGCCTGTGGCCTTTCGCCCGCTCTCAAACAAGAAAAGCGAAAAGAGTCATCATCTTAAACAGGACAAATACAGTTTGTCAATATCTGTGTGAGGAAAACGACAATGAGGCCAGACCAGTATTTCAAATCCAAACTGAACTCCTGCTGGGCTGTCGGCATGTCTTCTTTTTTCTTTTCCCAAAGTACTTTCAACAAGGACACAGAAACAGTTAAAGATGCCAGACTAAAATATCCCATTTCATCTAGACCTTGGAGATTCCAAGCATGAAAGTCATTCAAGAGCAACTAATTAAATGAAAATCTGCATTGTGTACTCACTGCTACAAAACAATAATTAAATAAGTTGCTCAATTACTAATAATGTGGGAAAATCACTTTGTAGTTCAGCTGTATGTACATTTGGCCGCTCATGCAAGCAGCTGCAAAGTGCAAGTATTCTTTGCAATGCAGTCACCTCACAGCCTGACAACAAAAGGGTATCAAATTGATACAGTGTTTGGTGCTACCAATACATAAGATAGACTACTAAAGTTTGATTTTTTTTTTAATATTGATAGCAAGCACCTGAAATTTTGACATCTGTAGTTCAGACATGAAAAACCACAGAGAATCATATTGGCCAGCTGAATTGTCATCTGAGCTACTGTGCTAAATGTCTCCTTGTTGCTAACCAACGCATGTCACAATTGAGGCCTTAGTGTCCTTGCCTGTGCATGCATGTTATGGAGCATCAGCTCATTTGGGATGATCCACAGCAGGAGCAGAACAAAAACAGCAGGTGGCTGAGGAGCGAGCCTTGAGGCATTCCTACAATACCCCAACCCACTAAATATGGATCATTACACAAGCATGAGTGAGTGATCTCATTTCTCCTCTTTCTTTTCCAAGGCCCACGGACATTAATCAATTTGTGTGGCTTCTTTTGATCTATCGTTACTGTTTATGGATGCTGTTGGCATGAGTGAAGCTTGATTAAAATCACAGGCCAAATATCAGCAAGGATTGACATGTTCATGCTATGTTAATTTGAGTTCGCTGTTTGAAGACACTCTGCAAAAGCCTATTAAGGTCTGGTTTTGTGAAGATCATTTTGTGTGTATGTGTATGTAGTTCCCTAGCAGTAGAGGGAAATTACTAATGCATTTGGCACACTGTGAGGTGTCTCTTCAGGGAATGAGGACTGTGGGAGGAGAGTGACAAACCAATGTGACAAATGAAGAACACAGAAGTGGAGGGACGAACAGGGTGAGAAAAAGATGTGAAGACACGCAAGCAATCAGGTAAAAGTGAGAGAGAGAGAGACAACAAAAGTCTGGGACTACAAATGAAGCTTGACTGTCATGTGAAAAGCACCATGGGCCTTTAATGGCGTCAGTCAATGTGTCTGATAGATCTGACACACAATAGCACAGCGGCGGTCGTAAAGCGGACAAGAAGCAGGCTTCTTCCAGAGCCCCAAATGCCACATCCATAATCTGCCTGCCGATTCCTATCAAACCTTCCCACCACTGCCTGACAGTCTCTTTCTCAGCCCAGCCACTGGCATCATGGCAACACATGCCTGTAAATTATAGAGTTCAGAGATGATGTTGACACTTTTCAGGTTCTAAGCCTGAAGTCAATCTAGGAAGTGTGAGAACAGCTGCTGTTTTCCCGGTGCTTCAGAAAAAATACTCTTCCCCCAAGGGACACATTCGAGATTACTGAAGGATATGATATATTAAATGCAAATACAGTGGGGGTACATTAGTTTAATGCACTAATGAAAATTCAGTTGAGGCTTTGAAACATGCATAAATAGTATAGCATTTTTATGTATGTCCAAGGGATACTTGTGTGGATGAACATGTTTTCTTAACAAAAATGCATTGCTCTGACAGGAAAATATGGTAGGAGAAAATGAAATGCCACAAATGAACCAAAAATGTGAAATTGACAGAATGATGGATGTAGAAAGACAGCAAAAGACAACATGCACTTCAAAAAGTGAGCTGCCTTCCTAAACAGGATTTCAATCCATCAGGGTAGTCAGAATATCAAGAAAATAAAATATATGCTCTAATTACTTCAATCTTTAGTTACATCTATGCAACAATTTAAAAACTTCATCATCCCAGGAAAAAGGAGGCGGGAACCGGCGGACACTTAAAGGTACAATTTGTAAGATATTTGCAATAAAATAACCAAAACCCACTAGACTAGTGTTATATATTTTGTCCAGCTGATTACTAACAATATCTCTAATGTTTTCAACTACTTGAAAATCATGAGAAAATCCCCATTCTAAACAGTGACACGGGGCAGTGCAGTCGCCTGTCAATGACATTAGTTACCCTTTGTTACCGCCTTTACTGACGTAGAAACCACATGACCACAGTGTCGTGGACAAATGCGTAAGTAGTGTTTAGCGTCCAGTAAACCACTAGCTTGCTTCAAGCAGTTCCTTATTTACTTCTTCTTGCACATTTTATGGTGGATTGTGTCACTTATTTATGGAACATAATTACTGTTACCGTCTGCCGCTGGTTCTGTCGACAAGGACAGCTCCCGTAAACCTAAGTGTACTGGACAACCAAATGACCCAAGAAGAGTTTGTGACAAGAGAAGAGAAAGAGAGAAGATTAATATCGGTGTTGCATTTTCTAGATGGAGAGAGCTTTGCGACAAACTTTAACTAGAAAGAGATGCCAATCTTGCTTGTGTTTTACTTGACAGGTGAGTTGTTTTGATTCGTATATTTACAGAAAACGTATGCTATTATAACGATCAACACGTTTAGTATTATGGGGCATACACGCCAAACGCGGGGCATTGCGTCTCTAGACCCGCACGAGGACGCGTCTGATTGCATCTTTGCATTGACTTTGTATGTAATCTACTCACGCAAATCATTGAACTCGCGTTTGCTATGTATGCCCAATTATTGTGTTAGAATGTACACAAGTGTATATATCTGTTGAACAAGTGGTAATCGTTTTCATATTATCTGATTGATAGCCGACATCATAGAAGGTAGAAGACAACATATCCCATCATTCCACGCTCCTTATTAGCGTCATCAAACCACGCAATTGTTATTGTTTTGGTAGCACCCTCTAGTGGCAGGTCCTACAACCTGTACCTTTAAATAAAACTTTTATAACCAAATAAACACAAAACAGCGAACTTCGCACAAACAAAAACAAACTCACAAAATAAAACCTAGGCCTGGTACTCTCGTGTTTTCAGTATCAGTGTCTGGCGATGGCACGCAGATAACATGGGGACCTGGCTGAACTGTGTTGCAGTGTCCTGTGTAGTGTGACACATTGTTCTGTTCACCACTGTTGTAGCTGCAGGTGATTTGTCGCACTGTGACCCTCCAGTCGCAGTGAACAATGCATGACAGTGTCTGCTCCCCTCTGGCATCAATGAGCTGCGGACAAGACACGGCTGGATGACAGTTTGTCATTTTGCCACCCGTGCACCATGATATGAGTCTTCCATTTCTCCCAGATTTCAACTCAGAGTTGTCTAGATCCTGGGGAAAAAACATATTAAGTTCAGTTACATCTCTTCCAACTCACTGATTATGTTGAGGGTGTGCCCGAACATGTGTATGCTAGGATGCCCCCTGTACAGGAGACATTTGTGAGTTATCTCTCTAATGGTGAATCATCCACTTTGAAGACTCCTGCCTTGCCTTCCATAGAACTTCAATCCACCTTTAATGGCAGTGCGTATGTGGCAGCCTGGTGGAGCGTTGCATGGCAGTGTTACAAGCCTACCGGGCTGACTTGCTGAGAGATTTGGAAAAGGGTAGAGGTTTGTCTCCGGAGGCAGTTGAGGAGCTGCGCAGCGAACTACAGATCTAGCTATCTCTGCCACCAAGTAAACTGATGCTGCCATTGGGCATTCAATGGTGGCGAAGGTGGTCAAATAGAGGTTCCTGTGGACCCACCTACCGGCCATCAGGAAGAAGGAAAATGGTTTTTCCACATGTGCACACTGGTCCTGCCGGCAACATTCCTCAATGTGTCAACTAGAGGATGTAGCATCTCGGTCCCCTTTTGGGGAGCCATGGTTACATGAGTAACCCGAGTTGTGAACAAACAAGTTATGTTTACAGTCATTCTCAAGGTCTAAGAAATGTGGAAAGCATTTCCTTCCCCATTATGGTAAATTAATATCTTTTATAAGTATTGATATTGCATGACATTGGAAAAATATTGTATGCTACGTATTTTAAGCATAAAGGCAATTTTATTTACTGCATACCCTTTAAATTCCCTTATTGAAAGAACAACAGCAGCAGTGGTGTAACATTTATTTGAAACATGTATTTGGTACTTGCTATCTTATATCTTATACTCCTTCCTTTCATTCTTTTCATGGCTTTGGAAAACCTTTGGCCTGATTTTGTTCTATATGACGCCATATCAGTTTGTTCTTTGATTTTGCTTGAAATTCCAGGGCATTAGATTTGAGCTCCATGCTAAGATACATGTCAGTCTCAGTTGGAAATAATTGTATTTTATGGTGCACATTCTGTACATTGTCATTATCTATAAAGATCATTCCATTCTGATAAAGATGCTTCCTTAGATAGCAGCTGCCTAGGCAGTAACTGGCAAGGGGGCTCACTGGGTTTCGGTAACAGAGCTGTAGAGTGTGATGCACCCCATAAGTGAGTGGCCACTGTGTCTCCTGTCTTGCGGGTGACCCTGATTCTCGCACTGTCACCTGCTGCTAAATTGACTCTTATGTTCCACTGAACCAAGAATGAAAAGCTCCTTTAAATGTAGCACAGCGGGAGAAGATAGGAAATTTTATTAAGTTTAAGGCAGAACGCTTCGACCCTACAGAGCCACAGTGCTGAAAGTTGGATGCTAAATGCAGAGGTGCTATTACCAGAGATGGATTAATTAATTTTCTGCTTGTCGCTTTACTGAGGATGACAGCGTCACAGACTCCAGTGAGCCAGAGAGGAAGAGTACTTGCACACACGCAACTTCACACAATTAAGTATGAAAGCAATTTAGAATGAGGACATGACACACATCTCTTTCTGCTCATCGCTGAGGCTAAATACAGTACATTACCTGCAAGTCGCCTATATTTAATATGTGTGGGAGTGGGTTAGAAAGAACAAAGGAAGGAGAACGCAACAAGACAAAGAAAAGTAAAAAAAGTGTTCTCATGTCTTCTAAAATCAATGGAAGTCATGAACAGCTTTTTAGGTATCACTACACCACCAAATAATAATAATAATAATAATAATTATACAAAAAGAACCTTAGTTTAATTAATATAATTATTATTATATTTTTTTTCTTCGTACCATTAAGGGATATTTGATCCATTGCACCATTCCATACCATCACCCTCAGCCTACTGGGTTCCAACACATTCAAATAGCCAATTTAAACTAAAATAAAACCAAAAGAGATCAAATCAAATAAGGCAGGCTTTACTGTTC
This sequence comes from Carassius auratus, assembly GCF_003368295.1. Taxonomy (NCBI): domain Eukaryota; kingdom Metazoa; phylum Chordata; class Actinopteri; order Cypriniformes; family Cyprinidae; genus Carassius; species Carassius auratus. Next base: position 8,356,154 of record NC_039278.1, on the reverse strand, counting down.
ACAGAAGCCAAACATAAATCTCAGCCTGATACTCTAGTAATAACAATGTAATAGTGGAAGGTAAAATGTAAGGAGCCAAACCATTAATATTTTACAACTGTTTTAAGACAGCTATATTAAATGGAAGCCAGTAATATCCAGTGAATCAAACAGCAAATTGTTTGTTTGATTTGGTCAATTTGTGACATTTTAAATTTAAAACAAAGGGCTATCTTTTTACCCTCATAATGTACTAATTAATAATGTACTCATAATTGTTTTTTTTTTTTTTTTACAATTTTCGTATTCCGGGTCCATTTAAACTTTCTCTTTCAGATTAAAAAAGTTTTTAAAACATTTATCATGTTGCAATGGTTAGTCAAAATGTGTACATATTCATGTTCAACAAAAAGAACATGAAAGAACTTTTTCAACAAAAGTCAGTGGCAAAAGTGTGAGATATGGGGAAAAGTCTTTATATATATTTTACATTTCTTTTTCTATAACTTCATAGAAAACTGGCAATTGAAAACATTTTTGATTGGTGCTATCTCTAAAAAATCATTGAAAAAAAAAAAAAAAAAATAGGATTGATTGATTGAAATGTTGAAATTAATTTCTTCCAGGTCAAAATGTAACCGCATACATTATCAGGGTGAAACAACTCATATAATTCATGACTGAACAGCACAAGACAATAAACATTAATGGAGCTGTTTTCAACATAGGCTTGATTGAGGTAACAAAAATACATCAATCATACTAAAAGTTTTTATGAATAAAATTTTTATTTCACTGCTTTACTCAATAAACGTGGAACCGTGGAACACAAAAGAAAAGCAGTTTCAGCTGTTTGTGTCCGTACAGTTAAATTCAATGGGGTCTGGACATTGTCTGGACACACACAATAAAAATATTCATTTGTGTTCCACAGAATAAATGATGATCTGAATCGACATGAGGGTGAGTAAATAATGACAGAATTATTTATATTTTTTTGAGACAACTATACCTTGAATTTATCCAGTATTTTCATGTAATGATAGAAAATTCAACAAAAAGTATCTTATTAAAAGTGTGAATGGGTCCTTCCTCTCAGGAGTGACGAAAGCCTTGTTAGCTTAAGTCTAGCAATGCCCTGTGAAACCCACTAACAGCTCTTATAATATCCTCAAGTAAATACACCCTCGGCACACATTGTCCTTGCACGGCATTCTCATTCCCTCTTTCTCTCCATTTCAACACACTCCAGGCTCCCTCCATTGATTTCATGGATGAACACACAAAATTCAAATGCCTGCCAATAGATGTGTGTTGAAGACTTGACAGGGCACAGCTAATTAGCTATGCTGATGATCAGCTTAATTAACCATGTTCTGCTTTCTGAAGAGTGTTGAGAGGAATAAACCCATTTGGCTCACACTGCTACGCTAACTCGAGCTAAAGGGATCTTCAGAACTGGAACTGAAGCTTAACCATGTTTGATTAGGACTGGAGTTTAACTCTGCTGGCCAGTGGCCGGAGAAGAACGCAAATCTAAAACCTTCAGTGTTGTTTTCACAGCCATTTTCTCTCGCTAACCTCTTTTCGCCTGATTCTAAAAGAGGTTTTCATTGCAAAGCGTAAGAGAATCAATTACTTTTCTCCTTGCCAGACCGACTAAGGTGACTTGTAGAGCCACGGCTAATGGGTTTACATTTGAAGAATATAAAGGGACATGATAACCGGTATCATCGGTCCGGTGTCACAGGTGTCAAACCTGTTTCAATGCTTATAGCTGAAAGCTAATATCATAAGTTCGTGGGGCTTTCAGCTAGTGATAAATCCTTCAACAGGTCCAATGACAGATTATGCCAACGTGCTTCCCTTACAAAGAAATTACCATAGTAATCAGAATTTCTTTCTTTTTCTAAGCAAAAAAAAATGATTCTGAGAACTGTTTCCTATATTTATCATTTTATACGATATTATTTATATTTAATTGATAATTTGAAACAATTATATGAATAAAATTGTTATCTTCCACCAGACCCAAGGCACCTTTCCTCAACAAGCAACCTGTCCTCCAACCAATACGCTCATGTAGGTGGTTTGTCCAAATCCCTGAAATACGACCCATCAGAGCGTATACTACAATTATGCCCCTATCGGCAAAAGTTAGTTTTCATATTAATGTTTTGTACTCTTTTATTTGCCCTCTGGTTTGCGTTTCGTGTAGCTCAGTTGGTAGATTATTGCGTTATACGTTGATATGTAATCATGCTATCATGGGTTCGATCCCAGGGAACGGACGTGCACGAAAATGTATATTCTCAATAAATCATAATTTAGCATGATTTCTGTGAGGGTTAGGTTTAGGGGTGGGGTTAGGTGTGGTCATTCGAACAAATAAGCCACCTACAGTAGTAAAATATGTAGGAAATACTGTGAGATCGGTGTAAAACGGCCACACATTGCATTTAAATAAACGTGCGTTTTGATTGGTAATGACGTTATACGTCATTTCATGACGACAGTCGCGACACGATACTGTCATTATTATTACGCCCGCTAGAGGGCGCCTAACTTTAAAACGTAAATATAGGTCGTAATAAATGCTTGCACAAACGACATATATGGTCGTTTTTTGTTGGAGGACAGGCTCCAACAAGCTGCGTGTTTTGAGCTTTCAATCATGTCTTTGCACTAAAACTGTCACAAAATTGACACACAAGATTGTCAATAAAACAGAACAAGATAGTTTATGCATCTCTGACTTAGGAAAAAATTAGGACATGTAAGTATTATGGAGTGCTGAACACTCTTATGTGATGAAATAGTGAACATCATCCTATTGGTTCTTTAAACAGAAACTATTAGTTCACTTCTTGAATGTTCACGATTGAGTTGTTCGTTTATCCCATGACAGCCCCAAATACTAGACACTTTGCACTGTACCGGAAAGAAAAGTGATGGCCCTGTCCGTTAATTCAACGAGACAGCAGGGTGTCCCATTAGTCAGCCCTCGATGCGCACTTCTGCTGAACCAACACTGAGGTCGAGTGTACAAAGCAGGGTGTGATTTGGAACAGGGCCGGTTAGTTCACCTCCCGAACAGCGATGAATGTGTTTATGTATAACTAGTGGTTCAACGTGGTCAACATTTTGTGATTACAGTACTGAGCTTCTGCAATGGAGAAGCTCTAATATGCTATTAAATTAAAGATGACCCAGCCGGCATTTGACAGACCTTTAATACTGAAATACAGTTGACATAATGTCAGTTCTTGTTTCAACATTAAAACAATGCTGATACAACGCTTAATGCTGAATGGTTGAGAATATGACACGAACACTGAAAGTAACAAAAGCTTGTACATTACATTTTAACAGGAACAATTAAGTGTGAAAATAACTGAAGGAAATATCTAATAGCTAAAGCCATGCAGCAAACATGATTCATATTCTTTTGATTTCTGTACTCAATGTTTGTAAAAATTACAAATGCTTTGAAAAGACAGATATCGGTATAAAACAAGTACCAAAATAAAAGTAGTCCTGTTTTTAAAATAATATTAAATAAAATACACAACAAAACTCTATAAGGGCCACATCGTGGTGCACTATTTTGAGATCATTCACTTCGACCAAAGAACAGGCCTCAGTCATTGCACATGGAGATTACTGGAATATCTACTCTAGGACTCCTATTGCAACAAAATCTGGTTTTATTCTGCCTTTAAGTAGCACTAATGCTTTTCTCTCTTCGTCTCATCTCCCTGGGGTGACCTGTTTTACTGTGACATGACTAACCAGACTAATCTAATGGCTGGAGAAGAGAACCACTAAGTGCTAAATGCACTGAATAATTTAGCGTAGTGTAACTCTAATGAGGAGAGTCTGACACTGTAGTCCGAGACTCAATGCGTGTCCTTGCCATTACTCACCTGCTAAAACATACAAGCATCACACCCGATCGAATTAGCTTTTCAACCTGGGTAATGCAAATGAATTAAAAAAAAAAAAAAAAAAAAAAAAACACATGAATAAATACTGCTCTGATTACAATGCAACTTTAATGCAAAATGTGCAAAGAGTCTCAGTCCAAGCCTAACGGCAGTTAAACTTCGTTGAGTGACAAATGCACAGATCACGGTTGACCTTGAAATGCTGTGCCTTCACTACCTGAGAAAAGAGCCAAGCTGACCCCACTTAAGAGTCAGGAGAGAAGGAAGACTTCCCTCATTGATTTATGGCACCGAGGTCTTGCTGCATGTGGCGGCGCGCTCATAACGGCACACGCGCTGCCTTCACAATTTAATTAGAGCAGCCTGAATCTCGGCAGCGCCACTTCACCATTTTTCATTCGCCTCATTAAGCCAAAGCATGGATCTCCAACCGTCAGCTGCTGGGTTACAGAGCAGCTTTCAATCGGGCGGATGTGTGGACATGGGGGGAGGAGGGATGGAAAAATAAATGTTACGGAGATACTCATTTCATGCTTGTTTGAAAACTCAGATTTTTCTTGTTTTTTTTTTTTCTTTAAAGCTATTAAGATTCCCTGAGGATGAGGGCAAGATGTTGCAGAATGTAAGATCCGTCAGAAATGGGCAGAAGTGGTGTCTCAAGTAAGTATGATTTAAACAGTGCATAAATGATATACATATTATACATATATATTATATAATGTTTAGAATAATTTTGTTTTGTTTTTTCAGTAAAGATGCATTAAAATTGTCTTTTACATTGATACTGTACCTAAAAAGTTCTGTTTCAGACTATAAATGGTAAAATGCGTTTTTTATATATTCATCACTGACTATGTGAAACTAAATACAGAAAGCTCGGGAAAAGTCATTTTTGTCATCACAAGAATAAAATACACGTGGCAAACTCTTTCTCACATCATGTGCGCACTTGCCAGGAGGCAGAGAAATATCACTCCTTGGAACAAAGGCAATTAGCTGACATTAGAATGTACTTGGACGGAGCTCATGGTCTATCTCTAAGGTGTTAAATCAAAAGAAAATGTGCTACAGTAAGTATAAAGCCTGGATCACAGAGGTGACAGCAGCATTAGTGGCCTTCCTGATTAACACAGCTTTAAAACACCAGAGAGCAGAAAATGAAATTGCTCAACATGAGCAGCCGTACTCTGGTACAGGTTCTATTATGTTTTGTGTCAATGCTTTTTGATTGAAATAAGAGACTAAAGCTCCTATGGACACAAAAAGCTATATATATATATATATATATATATATATATATATATATATATATATATATATATATATATATATATATATATATAGCCTTAAAGTGCTGGAATCCTACCTGAAAAAAAAAAAAATATTATGGCTAAGTAGGCACACTTCCAAAGCGATTCCAAAAGCTAAACAAGTTAATTGCTTTCTAAAATTCCTTATTTAGGCCAGATTAGCTAGTACTGCATATATCCTTTGTAGAGAGGAATAAATCCTGCACATATAATTTAATAATTGTATTTAAAACTTAATCTTAGATGGTGGAAGGTGAGACAAATGTTGATTATAATATATACACAATATGTTCAAAATTCTGGGGTCAGGAAGAAATGTTTTAAAAATGTTTTTTTTTTTTTTATGTTTAAAAGCAGTCTCTTATACTCTCCAATGCTGCATTTTTTTATTAAAACTAGAGGATAAAAACAGTATTATTGTAAAATATTTTCACAATTACAAATAACTGTTTTAATGTATTTTAAAAATGTAATTTATTCCTATGATCAAAGCTGAATTTTCAGCATTATTTCTCCGGTCTTCAGCATCAGATGATCCTATGGAACACATTGTAACATGCTGATTTGTTGCTCAAGAAACATTTATGATTACCAATATTGAAAACAGTTGTGCTGTCCAGTATTTTTTTTTTTTTGGTGGAAACCAAAAATGTGATAGATTTTAAAGAGAAAATTCAAAAGAAAATAATTTATTTGAAATATAACATTATAAATGTCCTTAACGAAACCTTTGATCAATATCATGCATTGTAGCAGATTTAAAGCAGTCATTTACGTAAAACAAATAACAGATTTGAACAGCGGTGTATGTTCCACATGTTAACGTCAAGCTATTTTTGTCCGCAACTGTAAGTCTGTAAAGTTCCAAAGTCACTTATGAGGTTCCATGACAGTTAGGTGCCTAGGAAGGTAAGAAGCGGCAGATAACAAGGCATCTCAAAAGGGTTTCAAAAGAGAACTGAGATCATTATAATCCAAAACTGAAAGAGAATCCTGTCTATATAATCTAATAAAAGCACATTACTCAACATGAAGCTAGAGTAACTTAGCGGTGTTCTTCTCCATTACTCAAGCACAGCCACCTCCACCTAACTGCAATCTGAGGCCCTTTTCTAAAGGCCGAAAACTTTACTTTGCCAGGAAGAAGAAAAGAAGAGGAGGAGGGGTGGTGACCTTCATCCTCAGCCCACTCAAGGACTCTCATCAGGCCAGAGGCGGCAGGTCAGCGAGGGTCGCGGTGTGAGGGTGCTTCGGGACGTGATCTGATCTATAATTCTGAGCCCAGAGAGCTTCTAGCATGCTAATGGCAATATTTCATATGGAGCAAGAGACGGAAATGAATAGCATCTGTCTTCCTCTCATTCTCTATTTTCCCTCCAACCCTCCCAGTAAGCACACAACTGGTAGCAAGATGCTGGAGGAGGAGGGTCTGATCTGGAAACTGGAACTTGAAAAGTGGAGATTCACATACTGTATAGTCACTCCAAAAAGCATCTGGATGTTTATGCCACACTTAAAAATGTATGAACTTAACTCATTTGAAACTAAATTAAACCAAGTAGCATCTGTTAGCAAATGATTCTAAATCTATTTCTAAGAACTAGCGTCATTCTTTAAAGGAATGATGAATATGAAAGGAATCATTTGCAATGCCAGCTGGAAAATTCCACTACAATGCAATGGCAAGATGCAGAAGCATGTCTTATGATCTAAGTGACTTATTTTGGTTGCTGTTTTTCTTGAACTTGTGCTTCTGGCTAAGCATGAAGTCAGCTCAGTTCATCTCCCTATAGTCAGTTCCACCTGAAGGTGTCCAAATACTTTCCAAATCTTCAATTTAAACAATTTTGTCTAACATCCTCATACATTAACTTTTATAAATAAAAAATTCAGAAAAGCAATGTGAAATCTTTTCCAAATATTTCCTTTTGGTTTCTGAGAAAGAAATGTAGACTTGTCATACAGGTTTGAAAAGTAAACTACGACAAAATCTAGATTTAAAAAATAGAAAAAAATAAACAAATTATTATTACTTTTATTATATAATTTTTCTTTAGTACTTATGTTTTTTCATTACTGTGAAATATAATATAATACTTTTGTTTAATATTTAACTTAACAATAATAATAATAATAATTATAATAATGTTTTATATTATTTTAAGTTTGGTTTAGTTATGGTGTCCTAAAAACAAGCACATCAAACCAGGAGTTTTTGTTATTTATTAATAATTACAATTGATCTCAATTGTATAAAAAAAAAAACAAAAAAAAAAAACAACACAACACGAAAATAAAATAAAAGGAAAAACTAAACAAAACAAAAAAACAAAATAAATAAACAAATAAACAAATAAATAAAAATAAAACAAAAAACAAAACAAAACAAAACAATTAGTTTTCTCCCTCAAATCATTCAGCCCTAGAGTTCCCTGTTAAATAATTTGATAACATTTAGCGGACATTTCCACAACATTTATCTTATTTTGAAAGTGCGTTTTATCTGATGTTGGGATACAAAAATGACATTGAAATATATTGCTCCTACCTCCTTCCTAAAAAAAAAAAGAAAAAGAAACAAAAGACCCCCTGAAAACATCAGTTGCCTTCTCTCTCTCTCCTAACATTAACACCTCAGACGGACACACAGGGCTTTCCGATGCTAACACAATCTGGCATGCATTAAATCTTAAGTACAAGATAAGCGAGATTGCAGTGGGGACCTGCTTAAAGTAGCTACAGCATGTTTTAAACTTCATTAAACCTTGTAAGTATTTCATTTCACTAATATTCAAGTCTACAAACCAGATAAGCTAAAGAAATGCATTAAGAGACTCTATGACTATAGACGACAGCTCTTAGACACCATATCGAAGATGGAGACAAGTCTAAATAAAATGACATTTGATATTCTGTAATTAAATCAGACCCACTTTAAAGCTTATGATTCTTCTCTTACACCATATACTGTAAACCATGAATGCAAAACTTCAAAAGGATCATATGAAGTTGTATTACCTGTATTACACCAAGCCCCATCAGAGAATCCAGACAGCATGGAAAGAAAGAGAAAATAACAAATGTTAGAGTCCAATGCAATGCTGTGCACAGTATTTAAGAACAGTTTGAAAGTTTTTTTTTCAATAACATTTCAGCTTTTTATTAAATAAAGTGTGATTCTTTTTCAAATGCCAATGTTATTAGAGTTAAATATGCTGTTATTATTTCACCATTTTGATATGTGGATGTTCCATACCAGCTTCAACCTAACTTTAACAGATTGAAGCAAAATAACATATAACTGTTATATGAAATGAGGATGTAATTTTAAAACCATTTTTTTTTTTAAAGAATCATTTCAGACATAAATTTCACACTACCATGTAGAAATGTCCATTTCAGTGGAAAGCAAGCTGAACCATCTCTGTGCGAGCTCAATAATTTCACTTCTTGTAATGATCTGTGTGTGTGTGTGTGTGTGTGTGTGTGTGTGTGTGTGTGTGTGTGTCTGTGTGTGTGTGAGCACGCGTGTGTGAGAGAGAAACAGATGAGAAGAGGTATTTAATTATGTCCTGGAGTGCTCATGTGTTTAAATAAGCTCTACCTGTCCAATCGCTGGGAGGTTTTGCTCAGGCCTCCATGACTTTCGGCTCAATTTGTTCCACATAAACTATGCTGAAGGACAAGCATCGCCGTATCAGTGTGGGAAAGCATATTTAACGGCAGAGGTGATCTATACCTGCCGGCTTTATGCCAATAGAGTCATACAAAGGTTAGATCGCTGACACACATAGATGAGATTGTGGTTAAACCCAGCATGAAGGAAGTGCTGATCTGCACTACTGTGTCAATAACTTTTACTTCCTAAAGCACAGATGATTCAAAAAAGATTGGTAATATAGGTATAGGTAAAATGATAAGGGCGATAGAATATTATAAATAGTACAAAAATACATTTGCAATGAACTGATTTGAAATATTATTATGATGATGGTGTTGATGATGATTATTATAACATCTTATTTTATGCTTCTCATGGACATTGCTGGATGCAGAGTTAAAGATATTTATCAATCAATAAATCAGTCAGAATCAATAAAAACGGATTGCCACAACAGCACTCTATTCACTACTACCAAGTATAGGTGCCAACTATTGTTATGCAAAAATCTCACAAGAATCACATGCATCACTCGTCCCATGGTAATCTAGGATTTAAACAGGCTTCAATCTGGATCAGAACACGTGAGAAGAGATGATGCCAACCCCTCAGAGGACCCCAGATGATGCTTACCCTGAAACAACATACAGAACTACCAGATTTTGCCATAAGTTTGGTTGCATCATAATAATTGCTGTTAATAGTGTTCGTTGTCTGTTTGATTTCGTCTTTAATTGATTTTTACGTACATTTCTACCATATGTCACCACTGATAAGATACAACTAAATATTATATACTGAACATTAATTTTCTGTTAAGTTGCTTTGTAATAATTTGTATCGTAAAAAGCGCTATACAAATAAAATTGAATTTAATTGAAAATAGTTCACCGGGAAATGGAAGTTCTGTCATCGTTTACTTACGGGAAAGTTGTTCCGAACCTGTATGAGTTTCTGTCTTCTGCTGAAGACAAAAGAAGATATTTTGAGGAATGTTGGTAACCAGTTGATGCTAGCCACTGACTTCCACAGTATGGAAAAAATACTATGGAAGACAACTGTGTTTTTTTTTTGTCTTTTGTGTTCAACAGAAGAAAGAAACCGTTGTAGGTTTTCAAGAGTTTCACAGGACAAAGTTTAAAATGCAGTAACAAGCTTAAATGTCAATGCAAATGCATCTTTCCCACGTGCATTATCTAAAAAAAACCATCGAAACGCTGCCACCTTTGTGAACGCCCTCTTTTATATTCCAACCGTGAGTCGGTGGCCTTACGTCTCATTGATTCCTTTATTATTTGGCGTTATGACATTTCACATTTTGTCAATTCAGCTCTTTTCACCCGTCCCTCTTGGCCCTGATTTCAATTGCTGATAGCTCCACCTCAGTCAGGGCTGATTTGATGAGAGAGCCACAGAGTTATTGCTTCCCTCATTTAAACTTATTGCGTCGACCGGCTCTCTCTCTGAAGCTTTATATGGCAAAGACGAAAATAATAACAAGGGAGACATCAGGGACGCATGACATCTTGGTGACAGGCTGAGTGTCAGTGCTGTCACACTCTGACACTTCTTTTAGCAGTGTCATCACATTTAAGCAAAGAGACTCTCTCTTTTCCCATAGCCATTCTGGTGCTAGTAGGATGGGTTGGTGGGGAACTTTGAGGCCCATCTCACCTGGACAACATGTAGGGACATCAGGAACCTGTGGAGTCTCCAGGGATGCCAGTGCTAAGTATCTGTTAGCATGTTTTCAATTGAAAATGAATAACTGATCAAATTTTATAAAAAGAATAGATAAATAGTTAATCTAAATACAGTATATTCTATTACTCATCCTAGTGTTGGTTCTATATGTAATGTAGATTTTCTATGAAACATACTGTAGAAGTCAGATCTTCAGTTTCCATACAAGAAACGTGCAATTTACAATGCCAAGGTGTGAAAATGCCCCCCCCCCCCCCCACCCAAATCCCCCCCCAAAAACATAAAAGTGTCATAAATTTAGCCCATTAGTATTTTTCTCCCGTATTCCTAGACTATATCAAATGACCGCTTTGTTGGTCAAATCCCATGACCAAGAAATTACGTTTTTTTTTACATATTTTTTTTTATTGTTTTTGCTTCCAGTGACATTAAACTATTTATTTACGCACAATTGGGTTTTAAAGGGATAGTTCACACACAAACACACACACACACACACCTACTGTCACGATCATTAGATGGAGTGCCTATGAACTTCAGTAGAGGGCACTCCACTCAGGACCATTCCACCCATCAACCACCAGATGTCACTTGGACACTAGCACCTCTCATACTGTTGCACCACACCCAAGCTACATTCCCCATGAGTCACTGCATCTCAATCACCTTGCCACACCTGCACCTCATTCATCAGCCAATTTCCTTGCCACACCTGCACCTCATTTACACACACATAAAAGCAGCACAATCACTCTCATTCACTGCGAAGTCGTGTTTAGGCTGTCCAGCATTTCCGAGCGGTTTCCCTTGTGTTTGTTTTTCCCCCGTGTCTGATCTTTGATTGTGTTACAGACTCTGATTCTCTGCTGCCTGCCCCGATCTCCGCTTGTTACCGTTAATGATTCTGGATATCCCTAACACACCTGACGCCGTTCCTGATTTCTGCCTGTATGACCATTCTCTTAATAAAATTCTTCACATGGATCCGAACGCCTCTGACTCATTGTTACACTTACACACACACACACACAAAATTAAAATTTCTTCATTTACTCAACATTGGACTACACTGACAATTCTATGGGCTCAATAAATATATAACTACATTTAAATATATATATTTTGTGTTCTACAGAAGAAAGAAAAGTAAAGAAAGTGGTATTTCTAGATTATGAGCACACATATGGTTGACAGGTTGGTAAGATTATGTAAACACTGGGCAGGGAATGTTTTTATTTAAGATAAAAGCCCTGATTGGGGAATTGATACTCCTGACCTCTGGCAACTAACAGCATGAAATCTTGTGAAGGCTTAATACCAGTGCAACATATGCAAATGTGAATTGAAAATGAAACATTTTTCAAATAACCAGTGGGCAAATATCACAGATGACTATACTTAATTAATCAAATGAAGCAAAAGTTGTGATCATGATTAAAGTACAATGTATCATGCTACCCCACATGGCAGTATATATAATAATTTACTTTTACTGTATGAAAACAAACAGGTGAGATGTAAAAAAACACTAAACTGAACCAAAATCTCTTTTCCAGTACACTCCATGACACTGCCTCACCAGCACAAAGACACTAATTTTGTACCGTCCATCTCTAATGGCCAACAAACTCCTACAGGCCAGAGTTTGGAGTTGTGGTCATTCTCATCTCATCATCATGAAATGAGCGTCATTCCCCTCCACTGCATCACTCCCCTGCAGCCCTGCATGTTTGGGGGGGGGGGGGTATCATGTCATATCATCGGATGATTTCATCATGCGCCACTCACCGTTACTAATTTGTGCCATTAGCCACTGAGCTGAAAATCACAACTTGACATTGCCTTGCTAGTGTTTACTCACAGAGCCTGAATAAATAAAAAGGGGAAAAACGTCTTAATGATTGGATCTGTTAATGATCTGTATTTGTTTGTGCGCCATTTGTGGCCCATTAATAGCCTGGCTTGGTTTGTGTTGGCTCGTGCCATTGCATCAAGTGAAAAACTGAATAAACAAGCTTGATGAAATCCCAGCAAGGAAGCAGTCGAAACTTCCACTGATTCAAGAGTTTAGTGATTCATAAGAGCGATGGCAAAAAACATACCCTTTTGGGTTAATAATGGTTCCACCATGCCACTCAAAGGAGCTTTCAGTTACAGGCAAATTAGACGAGAAACTAAAGTACACATCACACTTTGTATACTGGTTCATTTCAATTAAGTCACTTTGGTTTATTCAGTGAGTTTAAATTCAGCTTGGTTCAATTAGCGACTCGATCCCTTTCTTCTCATCCTATAATATCCTCTAATTATTCCATTAATAAAAGCGGCAAAAGGACCACTCAAAATCTAAACATGTTGGTTTAAAAAGTAGAATTTCAGCCGTATAGGTTAGACTTGGTAATAAAAAAAACAGCTGAAGGAAATGCATCCCGTCAAAATTGCTTATTATTTAATATGAAGACAGAAATAAAACGTATGTAGCTCGAACCACTGGATTCTCATGGAATTCAGCAAGAGGATTTTCCATTTAGTTTTGCCTGTAGCGTTGTATGTGCAGCACGCAGCATTTTTCACCTTGTGTATGCATAGCAAACTCTATTATTCATAGTGTCATGTCCTCGGTCATTCCGTGTCTTGGAAAAGCCTGCGGCGCAGGCAGGTTCCACCCATTAGAACTCCAAGAGGTGCCTATCCCTCACACGGGTCAGCGTTTTACTGTCAAAACCTCAATTCATCTCCACCGTGACTAATTCTCTTGTGTCCAGCTAAGTGGCCATGCTCATTTAGCATTATGTAGAGCAAATCAGAAAAGCTTGTGATGGAGTGCATAGGAAAGTCGACCTTTGTAGATGCAGAGGATTAATCTTAGCCATTCCGTCGCTGTAGTGGGTGAAGCTGGGCTGCTGCTGCTGCTGCTTTTCCTTTCGCAATTTTTCCATCTCATAGTGATTTTTTACTGATGCAAAGACATAAGGGTGACAAAAAATACCTAATTCTTAAAGTAGGATGAAGCAAACCTTAGGATATGTTAGGTAGCACCCCGAAACGTAAACATCAACAGAAGTGTGACGCAGAAAACCTTTCATAAAACTTGTTAGAAGAGAACTATGCCCCACTGGTCTATGAAAACACACAAATGTATCAGTATAGAGGAAGAACACAACATACAGATGAAATGGCCTGGGATTTTGTTTGGGAGGAAAAACACTTCCAAGTTTTTTATAAAATCTTGAAAACACAGCAAAGGTAGAAGTGAAGAGCAAGGGCAGCTGAGGTCTCAGAATTACATTAAACACCACCCGGCCCCCTCATATTTTCCAAACCGTAAGCAAGTTCTCTCTTTGCACTGGCGGTACTCAATTACACCGTCTAGACCGAAGTGTAGACTGTTCCTGCACTGAGAGATACTATGCAGATAAATAAGACCTCATTTGCATGGGCAGGAGCGAGAGAAAGTTTATGAAATTAAGTGGCCAGCTCGCTCTAAAGCTTTCTAATTTGGGTAGATGTAGGCAGCACCCGGACTTGTGCCAGCTTTACACGATTTTCTCTTGCAGTCGCCTACAAAGTTATGTAATCCAAATAAATGCCCCACTTTAGCAAACCTGTCTATGTAATGGGTATAGGGGCTTACGAACCTACTTTTCTTGCTTTCTGAGGCTGTTATGTTGGAAAAAAGTCATTTAAGTGAATCATTCTTTAAAAATGGCATAAATGTCTTCTTTTTTTTAACCATAAGAAAACAACATTAATACATTTCTAAGAACTTCTAAGAGTGCATTTCTAAGAACTTGCTACATGTGCTGCTCATTAGATTCTTTTAAAGACCGTTGTTGTTCACTATTATACAACCACTCATGTGTTATTGAGTCCCATACATACCATATGTATATACTGTAATACACATGTACTGCATGTGAGCTGGAATTTTGTTCCGGGGTTCATTCTGGTATCTGTGGGTGGAGGTTTACGAGGGATTACATTTTGTTCATGCATAAAATCCTGCCTCTACAATCCCCCCTGCAGATAGCATAATATATTCTCTCAGGATCACCCGGGACAAACACACACTAAGACACAAAGTCATGGTAGACCAGGAACACTGGGGTTTTGCATCATCGGAATGCTATTCCTAATTACTGCTTCCCTATGTTCCACAATATGCTTCCATGTAGACGTGTGCGGGTATTCGGTAATGCGATATATCACGGTAATTAATATGCACGATATTGCTATTGTGTGCACTTCTAAATACCGTGAGTAATTATATGCTACAAACTATTCAGAATTTTGAATGCATTTTAAGAATAATTTTCCCATCAACTGGTCAAAATGCACAACACTGCGGTATGTTGCTTGAAAGACGCTGTGCGTTCGGATGTAAACAAGCACGCATGAGAAGCACATGGGGGAACATGTGAGATATGCGCTGAATGAAAGCACATTCACTCTCTGACAGCAGATGACGCTAAACTACAGAAAATGCAGCCCTTACCCTGGAAACCCCATAGATTTAAATAGCCATTCAGATTTTGTGGATTCGGTATGGTGTTCATCACAGTGCAAAATACTTAAATATTTAGACTAAATAGGGTATTTAATTTCAAACATTTTTTTTCATTTTAATATGGACTACAACATGCCCTAGATTGTTTGAAAGTGTTTTGATTCTTCATTCTTCATTCACACTTTACATTAGGGCTTTATTAGTTACCCTTAGTTAGTTCATTAGTTAACATAAACTGACAATGAAAAATTCTTCTGAACATTCATTAATCTTAGGTAAACGCATTGAAATTGAAAATTGATTTCAATTTATTGTTTTTTTTTATTTATTTATTTTTTTTTTTTTACAAAGATTAATAACTTCTGCATGAATTGTACCTAATGCTCATTGTGAATGTTAATGGTTAACTAATGAGGTCTTATTGTAAAATGACACTGATTGGTCTTTATAGTTTTTTTTGCACTTTAATCTGTGTGAAACTTTTAACTTTATATATTTTACTGTATTGCTTTATTGTATTAAAATGTAGGGGTGCTCCGATCGTTAATGCGCATCTCGTCAGTAAAGCCGGTTCTCTAATCAGCTGTAAATTCCATCAGGTGCGTAATTTCACACAGAGCAGCTGTTACTACACAGTAGTTGTTAACTGAGAAGATGCGCAAATCCACATTCATTTTTAGCGTTCATTTGCGCATCTTTTCAGTTAACAATGGCTTGGTGTAGTAACAGCTGCTCTATGTGAAATCACACACCTGATTAAAATGTTCAGTAATTTTTGTTCTAAGAAAAAAGTTATTTAACCTGTTATATTGTATTGTGACCACTTTTTTAAAACTACATTTCATTATAGTGATAATACCCTATAAAATATGACAAATGATAAAATGATACCGGCATATCCCTACTTCCATGCATTAAAAAGCTCCTCCGGTCACTGATCACACAACTGTAAGGGCCAGAGGAAGAGAGAGATTGACTGCCCTCACTCAAATCTCTTCACACATCCAATAACCTAAGGTACACGAGGGAGAGGTTAGGCAAGCCCAAGTCTCACCTTCACTAATTAGAGAAAATGTGATTGGGTTAAGAACATTTATGAAGGATTCCCTGCTGCTGCCAAGTCCCGTTTAAACCAGAGCAACTCCTTGACCCTCCAGTTACAAGTCCAGGGGTTATTGCACAACTGTTCACTATTCACTGTCAGGTTCAAAGTATGCCAAGTTGTGATAAGGCAAGAAATGAATTAATTAATTGAGTTGATATTCTTACTAGCTGAGAAGCTAAATGTCCTGGAGAGAAGCAGGAAGTGCAGTCCACTCAAATATAAATCATTAACAAAAAATACAATTTAGAACACTCTGAACAATTCTATACACTCTATAATGTTCCACAGAGCAATCATTCTTTTTTTTTTTCCTTCGGAATTTCAAAGGTGTCATTTAGCAAGTATAACAAAATGGTAGGCATGTAGAGCGAATGACCTTGTGCGAGTCTGAGTGTAAGCATTTTCTCAGACAATTCCACCACATAAAAAACACCATCCTTGCCCCCATCATTAAAAATGAACCAGCCAGAGACATCTCTGTCTTAAAAGGCAATTAACCGCTGGTGAGCACTGCATGCTGAAGCGAGGCAAGAAACAGCCTAGTTTCACTTCACCGTGTGTAGAAATCAATAGCCACTTAGCATCTGTGTGTCACAGTCTACCTGTGCGTTCCAGTCTCGTGAGCCATGTGCAGATTTCTACAGACATCCTTTGTATATTTGTATATTTGTATAGCGACGTGGTGTAACGTGTTAAAAGCAATCACTGACTGCTTTGTCCCAAATGTCAATTAAGTTCTTTCTATGATAAGTGGAAAATAGAATTGCAATACAAAGGCAAAACAAAGTAACTCTATGTTTCATCAAAACTGTGTTAAAAAACTGTCACTCTTACAAAAGTATCTATCCTGTATCTGTCCACCCTTCAAAAATACGGTCAATTAGCACTAGCCGCTATATTTGTGTCATCTTGGTAAGTTTATGTTGGTTTTGCGGGTTGATCCATCTTACCAAGCACTAGCTGACAACATAAAGAAAGAAAGTTTGACCAACAAAACTGCCCTTCGAACTGGATTTTCTCGAAACATGGCTGAAGAGAGTTTCTGAGGCAGTTTTCATAGTTTATTCATGAGGGGACAACAGCAAGCATACTTCAGGTGATAGAATCTGGCATTAAGGCGTTTGTGCTAATT
This sequence comes from Carassius auratus, assembly GCF_003368295.1. NCBI lineage: Eukaryota > Metazoa > Chordata > Actinopteri > Cypriniformes > Cyprinidae > Carassius > Carassius auratus. The sequence goes on along the minus strand of NC_039278.1, from coordinate 8,338,809 downwards.
GAAAGGTCATCCTCAAAATGATCTACTCCTAAGCAAAGGCAAACACTCATTGGTTCCTAAGTCGTGAACTGCAAGCATTGTGTCCTGAGTTGCATTCAGTCTATCATTATCGTTTGCAGAGATGGGCTCTGCTAGACATTTCATTTAAGCAGCCACTAACCTAATTAAAGCTTGTTCCTGCACATCTTTGCAATCTAATAACTAATTAGCCAGTGTCCAGGTCAGCAGCAATAAGCAACGAGTCTGTGGGCCAAACTGCAGCCTCTTTCTGTTTTCGTCTCCTGCCTTTCAATCTTGTCCTTGCCCTGCTCCATCATTCATTGTCTATGGCGGTTGCTTGCTTGCAGTCTCGTTTTCACCATCTATAGTATGAGACCTCAAGAATTCTGTCAAAACCTCAGGGGATCTTTGTTGGTCTTTCATGTTTGGTAGCATGGTCTAAGGAGGGAGCAGACAGATAGAACAGAGGACACTCAGCAGGGATGAGGGGCAACTGTCAGCCCTTTGATCCCGCCTCAAAAGAAAGGACAAACACTTGTTCAGGAGAAATCAAGCAAGGACTGCAGGGATGGACACCCGGTTCGAGAAATGGGGTGACAAGACAATAAAAGGGAAGAGGTACAGCAAAGAAACTGACTGAATATCAAGAGAAGCTTTAGGAATTATCTGGTCCCTTGGGAATACAGACGTAGAACAGGTTTTGGAATACAAGTAGAGTCAATGGCTTCTGGATGATCCACCTTTGCCGTGGCCTTACAGTCTTGGAGTCAAAAGGATGCATTAGAAACTCAAAGTATAATAGAGTCAAGGATATCAATGAGGTGAGAATGAGAACAGAGCAATATATTGCCACTTTGTGCTATATTGAACCCCTCAGAAATAATGGCTCCTCAAAGCAACTTGACTCACAGGTGGTTAGACGTGTTTGGGTTGAGTTTTGTTCCAGTCCTGCTCTAACACACATACCTCTAGTTTTAAGTATTTATATTAAGTAAGGGTTCAGGTTAGATGGTTGAAGTTTATTTAATTAGGGATGAAGCTAAACTCTACAAGACTGTGGCCTTCAGGACCCAAGTTTGATACCCCTGGCATACACCATTTGGGCACTTTTACACCATCTAACATCATATTTAGATGCAGATGCATACAAGAGCACTCCAAAGGTATCTCTTCTCCATGAAATGAGGAGGTTTTCTTGTTCAATAAGTGGGAAAAAGATGTGCAGCAAGGACACCAAGAAGGAAGGAACCTACATTTTTTTTTATCACCTCACGTATTTACTAGCATCTTGTCATCTCTCTGTTTTTCCTTCTTCTAACCATCAACGTCTGTATATTCTGGCATCTACAAGTGTTTTTAAAACAGAATGTGAAGATGGTGAACAAAAGGAAGAGAATAAGATACAGTCAAAAGGACTGAGGATGTACACACAGAATAAAGAGAGAGCAATTAGCCAATCTAGCGTGCCACCATGATCACTTCTAAAGGCCTGCAGTGGCCAATCATGAACCAGCATTCTGTCCATGCCTAGTCAGTGCTCATCAGGCACTCGATAAAGCGGTTTCCCCAAGAGCAGCCACTGTTAACGGGGTGGGTTTTCAGCATGAGCAGCTCTCCGTGAAATACACATTACCCATAAGCCCATTGTATCATGCAGTGTTCTTAATAACCAGAGACTGAGCTGAAAGAGGAATTCCCAAAATATTCTCAACAAGGCAAAAAAGCAGCAGGTGCTAGCAGGAGATTTTAGCTTCCGATGTAAGATATTGTGCTTCATACCTAAGATGCAAAAAATGTAGTTGCTAGGGTTGCTAGGGTATGCCAACTTAGAGGGGCTCCTGAAGTCAAAATGCTATTTTGGTCCACACATAAGACTTAGATCCCACCTTCAAGCAAGTTTATAGGAATTTTTTCCCAGTTTTATCACCCAGCAAGCAAATCATCTGAGCGACATACTTTGAGTTAGCAGATCCAGCGACCTGTAAGGAAGAGCTAAACATACAGTATCGAGACAGTTTGCCTGAGTGTCTCTTTTTGAGTCTAATTAACCTCCACACATACCATGGCCTTCTTACATAACTGACCCTCTCCTTATCACCAGCATGCAGCCAATTCCCATTATGCAACAGCCTCTCAAAACACTCCGTCTTCTCTCCAGAAGTTCAGCTGAGCTGTTCCAACCTCCCCACCTCCCTTCTCTGCCATCATCAGCAAAATCCTTCAAGAGAAGTTAAAGCATAAAACAGGCTTCTCTCAAGCTCTGGAATCTTACAGCATCCGAGAAAACACATATCCTTTCCCAAAACTACACCCTGATGCTGTATGACTTTAAAAGCACCACACGTCAACAACTCTACATTTCTATCGGAAATTATACATTGAACAACGTGAGTGCTCATTGTTCTGAATTTTTTTCATGCAACATTTATCATTTTAATATATCACACGATCACAGACAACCTGTCAGTTAATTAAGTCGGTTTGTTAACATATGATCTCAGTGTTCCATGTAAAGCTTTTAAGGGATTTAGAACTTTTACATCGCACTATTACTGCGAACATTAGCAAAATATTAGCATTGCTAACAGTACGTCTTGGAACAGTCGTGTCCCATGATAAGGAACAAACACATTTAGCCCTACATTCAAACTATTTTATATGTTGCTCTTTCAACTACAAGAGTCAAACTGTCTTGGGATTAAATAAAAATGCAATTTCCGGCTGTTCTTTACCTATTTGCTATTTGGTTATTTGCATCAGTGGCTGGCTGATTACGCAACAGTATAAGCAGCAGAGTTATTATGGCTGTCTGAGTCGGAAAGGCGGTGATGTCAGCAGTTGCTATCTCTCCTGCTCACCTGGTTCAGCTTATCTTCCCCAGTACACACCACTAGACACTTTCAGGGCTGGATCAAAGACCTCCATTTCTAAGCACTGAGCTCAGCTGTTATAGGTGAGTGTGGAGGATGGCGTTTGTAGGGCAGAAGATGCTGAAAGTGTTGACATCTGGGTAGAGTGTGGGAGGAGAAAAACAAATACCTAGAAAAATGGTGGGCGATTTACTGGTTGAAGACATAAACTGGAATTTGTTAGCTGGTATAAATTTGTAAGCATCGTTTCTATCACCAGTTGGAAATATACTGTGGCATGATAGTTGGTATAGGAGTTGAATAAATAAATAATGCATTTCTATGGCTATATATTTCTATCTATCTCATGTAGGTGGCTAATTTATTCAAACTTTTTTTAAAAACAAATGTTAGATTATCAATGATTTTTGAATGTTTTGACTATTTTATTTTACGCTATTTATATTTTATTTTTCTTTATTCTTTTCTTTTAGTTTTCAAAACAGTGTCATCCAAAATATTGCTTCTAGCTGAAATCAAGGTAATTATGTTTTGTGTGTGCATGTATATGACTGTAATATAAGATTTTTTTTATTATTATTTCAATAAACATTTTATAATATCAACGATTTTTATGAATTATTTTGAATGGTACAAATTGTACAATTTATTTTTTATTGTACGCAATTTTTTTTATTTTCTTTCTTTCTCTTTTCATAACTATTGCTTTTGGCTGAAACCAAGCTATTTTTAAATGTATACATTTATTATAGTACTTACGTAGTCCAGCTAATGCACATATGCACTTTAAAGTAAGTCAACATATTAACTAACTTAGATTTTCACATTAATTTTATTTGAACGGAGCAATGAAAGTCTTTCGCACACTTAAGTCGGAAACACACTTAAACTGCCATACCTTTATTCAGTGGCTTCATGCCCACTTTCAAGTGAGGGGGCACATGCCCCTTATAATTTTGAGCCTGATGCTTACCCTGGGGATAAGCAGATAAACATAACATTTTATTGATTCTTACGGGGGTGGTGAAAGTTAAACACAGACATCCTGGATTTGGACAGCACTGACTACCCTGTAAATGGTGCAAATCACTTACGTCCCCCACTGTAAAGTTGACTTTACTTAGAATAAGTTAGGAAACAGATTGCCTTAAAGTTAGTGTGCATAACTTAAGTTTGCATAACTTAAAACAGTATGTACAGAAAACTTGTTAATAAAGTACACATGTATTGTTGATTTAAAATAATTAGTTGTGCCCTGAGAAAAAATTTCCATCCGAATAGGGCTTTAGACAGATTTGTGAACAAAATTTGAGAGAAATGGGCCTTTTGTGTACATAGAAAAAGTCTATAAAGTGTTTATAATTTTGTTCAGAGTAACTTTCCACTGAAACAACGTTCCTTCATTTAGGACGTTGTCAATCTTTGCAAACAGACGATTTTGCATTTCCAAACATTTGACCTCATACAGAACGAGAAAGCGTTTCATCATCCTGAAATTGCATAGAGGTCTTGTGGTTGACGACTGGCTGGAGTATTTTGGCATACGCAAGGTGTGATGTATGCATTCATTATGGACATTATGGACTGAATCCATAGTTTCCATTCCACCTGCTCCATTAAACTCTGGGCTAATCTCAGTGGAATCTTTTTTGGGTTCGGTACAAGAGCAACTCTGCTTTCTGTGCCCTTCTTAAAGAGTTTATTTAGGGGTTGTACTGACAAATTTTGGTTGACGCCCATCACAGTGATTCATTGAAGTTGAATTGTGTATTCCCTGTATCACAAACTGAACCATAGAAAACTGCTAAGAAAAAAATAAAAAATAAATAACAGATAGACACACACACACATGTTAAATTAATTTAAATTAAATTGTAACTTATAAATATATTTTAAATGAGAATTATATATACATACACACACATAAATTATATATACATATATACATAATGTTTAAATTAGACAAAGAATAAGAACACCTCATAGAGTTTCCAATAATGACCAATGTCGGAAATAAAAACTACTTCTAATATTCAGTGATAAAACGGTACGTACCCAAAATCATAGAATCACACAATAAATGTATATGCACTTATGCACATATGTGTGTGCACAAGTACACAGTAAAAGTCTCACAAAAACAACAGCCAGAGAATGTTGTTCTCTGTGAATGTTCTCAGAAGTGTTCCGGCGGAGACTCAATTGAAACGGCAGTTTCCTGGACTTGGGAGTGGGCTTCCCTCTTATGCCTGCAAAAATAATCTAAGAGGGCTTTGTTTGGAGAGAGATTGGCCTGTAATGTACAGCGTTATGAAAGAAAATGCATTTTAGGCCCATGACACACAGCCACACATGCACACACACACACACTCAGGACTGAAAACCTGGTCACGGGGCAACAGCCCAGACAGTGATCAAGATCTCATCTGTTTCTTCAGAGCGCTGTTCTGTAAGCAAGAGGAAGAGAGTGCTATGATTAGCGCTCTAGATAACAAATTCCCGCTCTTTGGCATTCGCACAGTTCACAGGTTAATTCAGTCACATGAGGTCATGTAACTGTTCGAGTAGCTTTTCCATTCCAGACTGAGGGAAAAATGAGTGCACACAAAAGAGTGCAGACATCCTTTCCTTCAATAAGTCATTCCATGCTCTCAGGGTAATTGCTTTGAGTATGTTCAAAGAAATGGCGGGATGTGATAAGTCTATCAATGACTGACGTGTCACATCTCCATGAAAGACTACAAATGTAAACACTTTCGTGTAAACCCTGACATATACCAACAAAGGACCAGTATAAAACATACCTAACCAGCAAATGCTGTTTTTTCAGCAGGGAGAAATCAAGGACATAATTTGAAAATCAAGAATATTGTGCTGTGTTTTCTTTTTTTTTTTTTTCTGTGAGCAATTCTGGGTGTGCGATAATCAAACCCTATGGCATTTGGCAAGACTTTCTCAGGTCGCGATTTTTTTCTTTATTTCTGGCATGGGACATTCTTTGATAAAAAGGTGGCACCAGTCTTGGCAGTTATCGAATGCGTGCGATGTGACAATATTCACGTGGGGTGTGAACGAGAGAGAGAGAGAGAGAGAGAGAGAGAGAGAGCAAAAAAAATGTGAGAAACGTATCTGTCTGTGGCACCTGGGAGGTATTGACAGAGCAGTGAGATGGGGCGTCAGGAAGAATCCCACAGAGCAAGTGCTCCCTCCATCCCTCTGTCTCCTGTTCAGTAAAAAAACTAAAACCAAACAATCAAACAAAGAAAAAGTATGGTACAGAAGAACACATACCCAAAGATCCAAGGGTAACTTTCCGGGTGAAAAGCTATGATTGGTGAATTGAGGGTGCTTTCACACCGGAACCTGTCCCGGTTTCTCCCTTAGTTTGGTTCATTTAGGCATATGTTTGAACATGGCAATCATGCTAATTTCCAACAAAAAGAACTGGTCCGAGATTGTGGTGAGAAAGCAATCTGACCCAGTGGACCAACAAACCAAGCAGTATCATAATTCATAATGGCAAATATCTTGTATAAAAACCAACAGTGTCTCATTCTGTGAGTGAGGACATTGGTTATTTCGGTTGAAAACAAAGAGCACCTCTTAATCATATAATGCTGTGTAATTGCTCTTCTCCGTACATTACAAGAAAGCTGTTCCAACGAAGACTTGAGGAGTGAATTGGTACTTGTGAAATCTGACCAATAAAAGAGCAGTCTTACTCACATGTGACTTGCATAAACAACACAGTTTAGAACACTTTGCAATGTTGCCTTGTGCAAGCGAACTGTACCAAGAAGAAAATGCAACACTGTATTAAACAAAGTCTTATTTCGGAACAAAGCAAACGATCCACAGGTCTGAATGCACCCTAAATGTCACAGAAGCTAGCCTAGCACCTGCAGCAGAAGACTAATGCCACAAATGCTTCTAGCTCCATTTCACACCTCACCATGGTCCAAAACATGACAATGCTTTTCAGAATTCAAAACAAACTTAGTTATCAGTCTGTCCTTGTACATTCGTGTGAACTGTTTTCCATGGCCAGTTTTCTCTTCCAGGACAAAGCACTATTGTGATGGTGCAACCAAGTGACATGACATGAGCATGAAAATATATTTCAATTATTTTATTCGCAAATATTTGGAATACAGTTTTTAAGAAATCGGCACGTTTCAGTTTGATTGCTCTTTTGTTTGTTGTGTACACTCTTAGTTGGCTTTTAATCAATTGCATTAATTACATTCCTGGCCTAACGCTTACATTAGTGCAGTGCCCAGAAAGACAGTGTCACTGAAACTGTGGCACTGGCAAGCATGTGCTTTTATTACTTTAGGTTTACGCATGTCTTAAACCATTCTGGTAAATGCATTCATGATCATTAAAATCCGAACGGAAATTCTTTTAAAACAGAAACATTCCCATAATGCCTTGGCAATATTACAAAAGTTAATTTGTGCTGAACAGACATCTTAAATTAACTGTGCTGGCTTTGCTTTAGTGGACAAAGGAGGTCACTCTGCCTGTCCTTTCTCTCAGCAAGCCAGTCGTCCATGCGTTTACCTGCATATTTCACTGTGAGATGTGGCTCAGCTGGTTGCATGTTCTTGCAGGTTTGGTTAGAAATTGCTTCAGATTTTAAATAAAGATGAAATATATACCCAGTCCATTTTGGGTGCTCTGGTATTGTGATATTATCGACTTGTAACGGTAGTCTCTAGGTATAAGTGGATCCTTCTGGTGAAGAATATCCTATAATATTTAAGTTCTGCTTCAAAGCTAAACACAGAGAGTAGGAAAGAAATAAAAGCAAGCTGAAAAAGACAGTGATGACCACTTTATACCAAAACTTGTTCTGAATCTATCCATCATCTATTTTAATAGTAATTCCCTGATAGCATCATTATCCTGACTATTCAAGACACAGCACAGCTGAAAAGGTTGATAAATCTGATTACGCTGACTTCAAAATACTGAGGGCTTTGTTGCAAGCTTATTGTGTTCAGAGGGAACTGCAGACCTGGAAAAGGAGATAGAGAAAGTGAGCAAGTGTGAAAGAGGATGTAAGGTGAAAGGGTGTGTGCGGATATCCAGAGAGAATCATTCAACTTGTGAAGTGGAAATCCAGATGAGTTTAACTGGCTACTCCTCAGTTTCCTCTTACTATTTAGGGGCAATAACGTTCTGCCAGGCTATACCCTGAGACCCATGAATATTGCATCAGTCGACGGTTTACTGTAACTCCTCAAACATCTCTTTTTAAGCAGATGGTTCAATGCTCCACCAATAAGGGAGGAAGTGTCAACCATGCTGACCCACATGGGAGTGTTTTAAAAGCCAAGGAGGGGCTGTGGAGACTTTCATTTAGCATGGTGTTTCACCCCGAGCCATTACCCTTTTACACATCAGAGATGTTAAACTAGACTGCTGGGGCTTCTGAATGGGGAAAGGTTGACCTTTCTTGATACTTCAACAATGCGTAACATGAAATGTAATGTAGTAACGTAGTTGTTTAGTGCAATGAGAAGGATTGTGTGTGTGGAGTTTGTGGTTTGGTATGAGCATCAGGGAGCTATCTATCAGGGGTCAGCAACTGTTACTGGACAGTGATGGATTTCCACCAGCTCAAAGTAAGGAGAACTAGATAGTCTGGACAAAACGTCACCATCACAGCCATCCATCATAGACTGGTAGCAAAGAACCAAAATGAGCTATACATCAAAGTCAGTCGCAGAAGAGCCTATCCAGCACTACAGCTCCTCCCTTCGGAACCAGGTTTTATTAGTGCAACCACAAAGCAAAAATGGCCCTAGGACAGAGACTTGAGGAACACCAAATATTTCTGATCTTTCTGCATCCAACCTCGACCTTCAGTTTAACTCTAAACAACCCAAAACATTGCACTGCTTCAACAAAGAGCAGAGAGTCATCCCTTTTTAAATTAGCATTAGGCAAATAAGCACAATGTGCAAGATAATTAGACCACTCAATTGGACTCTCATTAATGAAGGCTATGCAAAGCCTCCTTCTGTTAAATAAGTCCATTGCACATGCACTTCAGTGGGTTAGTAGCTTAGAAACAGACTGAGCTTGCCTACACAATGCATAGCAAAGCATGAAAAAGATAATATTTTGCTAAAAATATAGAAATAAATATAGTGTTCCTGTAGCTCAATTGGAAGAGCATTGCTTATCAAGCACAAGGTTGGGGGTTCGATTCTCCGGGAACACATGATAGGTAAATGTATAGCCTTAATGCACTGTAAGTCACTTTGGATAAAAGCGCCTGCTAAATGCATAAATTTAATTTTAATTTAATTGTACAACAGCTTAGCTTATCTGACAGTATAGACGGAAACCTACAAGTAGATTCTTAGACACCTGATTAAAAATGGCTGTGCATCTTAATATTGTGCTATTTCATGATATACTCATTACACAAATTTGCCACACCAAACCTCTCAACCAAAATACCATAATTTATGCAGTTTTACAATAATAAATAATAATACATTAATAAAAGATGCTTCTTGTTTATGTTGTTTGACAGTAGCAAACACTATACTAAGAGTGGTTCCCATGGCGATACCCACATTAATAATTTTGGGAGTAAAAAAAACACAGTTGTTATGTCACAATGCTAAAGCTAATTTGATTTGATCATCAGGACCAAAGGAGGAATCATCCAGAAAAGTCTCTTCCAGCCTGCCACAATGAGCTGTACAAATGAAATCTCCCTTGGACTGATACAGACTTAACCACACACAAATGAGTAATTGGGCTCTGGCATTTGCATTTGAATTGTGCCATGTTTGGAAATGAGGAAAGAAATTAAACTGGGGTGACAGAGAGAGAGAGAGAGAGAGAGAGAGACAGAGAGAGAGAAAGAGTTGTGTGCTCTGATTAAAATGGAGCAATGTGTAGAAGAAAGGCAGTGATGGTGGAGGAAGCAGGCGGAGGTTTAATTGGCTGATGACCTGTCCTGCAGTGAAATCCTCAGCCAGAGGGAACTGTCTTATCCATCTCTTCCTGTCACTCTCTGTGGCCTACACAAAGTTTGTATATTACCGAACAGGGTACATAACTCATTCTTGTGTTGCTGATACACTCTTGGGCTTTTCACACTTGATAGTATTCCTTCTTTCGTGGAGAATGAATACATACATAAATAAATAAATACAAATTTGGAAGAATGTACATGCTGCTCATTACATTTCCATGCGAATCAAAGGAAGCATTCAAGCTTCGAAAAGGACGCCAAGCCACATGTGTGCTTTTGTAGGGGAATCCTTTGAGTAAAACACACTCAGACGGCTCAATTTCCCCGGAACCAGCGGCAGGAAGTATCCCAGAATGCAGAGCGAGGCAGCTGTTAAAAGTGTCATCGGAAAGTGTGTCCTGTGGTTGGTCACCTGTCCTGTCACATTCACTCATTCTTTCCGTTAATCAGAGTGTACACACCCTGCAGGATAATGGTGTCATGAATAATCCACGATTGTTCCCCCCTTTTTAGTTTTTCTCACAATCTTTATTCACGCTCACACTATGTCTTGCTGGCTCGCCACAGACATTGACAAACTTCCTGTCACCTTTTTCTTTCAAAATGACAAAGGGAGGGAATGATATATAAGTTTTGAGTGGGTTTAAGAGGAGGCAGGAGAAAAAGACAGGTAAAGTGACTATCTTTCAAGAGTCACTGCCATGGGTCGTCACAATTAGAGGGGGGAAAATGGAGATTACCAGAGACGAAACATTCAAAAGTTGCAAAAAAAAAAAAAAAAAAAAAATATTCATCTGCCAAGTTCTTCTTAAAACCTTGCACATTATATTAATATTAGTTTCTTATGGTTTAATGTTTTTTATACCAGTTCAAAGAAAGTAGCCTGAACACAGTCATCTTATCATTACACTCATTTATTATTATTATTATTAATACACTTTTACACACAAATACAATGAATTAATAAACCATAAGTATCAAAGTTTTGGGATGCTAAACCACATGATATTTCACAACCTGAATCAAATCTTCTGATATTTGACGAAACTTACTGACCATAAAACATAGTCGTTAGGATCTGCAGGAGTGTGCTCTATAATATCTTATTTTTATTTTATTTGTTTCTGGATGTTGCTTTGACCACATAACTTTGTTGGCTGCATCACATGACCTCTAAGAAATAATAGCAAAATAATAAACAATTATGTCAAACTGCTACTTCTTGACAAAACATGCAGACAAACTGTGTTCAAGAATTCAGTATTTAGTGTTTTTGAATAAATTAATAGATAGGACAAAAATAATGTCATTGACAAACTACACATCCAGTGTAAACCTAGAATTCACCAGCACAAGGACACAGCGCTCCCTGGGAATACAAGACTCACAAGCACTCTGGGAACTCAGGCAAGGGAAGACCCTGTGCTAGTAAAACAAGTCCCCCTTAATAAAATCAATCTTAACCCCTTGTTCCCTCACTCTTCTCCTCAACACCCGAGGGAGACTGTCCCTTTGCTCCTTTCACACTTCTCCAGCTCAATAAAGTCAGAGAGAGCCACTTTAATACATTTCCAAAAACACGTTTCAGATGACAAAGCCCCAGCTGTGGTTAAAGCAGAGGTACACAACACCCAACCCAGCATTTGATGAAGCCCCATTCACTGATTTAACAAACTGATCATCTCTCTGGAGCTTAAGCAGTGTTCGATTACTGGAAGAAGGAAAGGATGAGTAAGAGAAATGAAAGAGAGAGAGATAAACTTTCCATTGCCTTTAGATATTCAGTCATGTTTAATTTTAGATGAAGATAACCTCCCTTTAAGAATTAAACATAGTCAGATCCCTGATTACATAAATAATGTAACTGCATAGAGAGCGTCACATGAATATAAAATCGTAAAGGTTGGTGGTGGTTTACTGTGGAAACATCCTTCTGTCCAAATGTTCAATTTGGATGATAAAAACACTGCATGTCCAACAGCACTTCCTAGAAATGGCCCAGAGTGAAACATTTTACTCATTTAAATTTGACCAGACCAACCATCAGTGTTTTGTTTGCAGAAAGACCATCAAGTGGGTGGGCTAGAATATTCCAGAGTCAATTATTCGGAGCTGGCCTGATGCTCAATGCCACTTCCTGCCTGGCAGAGGAGGCCAGGACAGCTTTTTAGCCCCTGGCCACAAAACCCAACTGGGTCTGACATGGACTCATTACCACATCTCCTCTGGATTAAAAGGTTAAGCACAATACCTTGCCCAGAATGTTTTTTTTAGGAAGATATGCTATTCACAGTTGACCCAAACTGTTGGTTCTTGGGTCAATGACATACAAGAGTGTCCACAATAAAAGAAAAGGAACAATTCTAGTTTGAAATGTGTCAAGTCCTTAGAAATGTTCTCTTTATTCTCATTATGTTTTCATTTGACTTTCACATGAAATTCAAATAAACTAAAGACAAGTTACAATTTAATGACTCAAAAAAGTGTAAAATGTGTATAAAGCACAGTAAATTAACTAAATTTCAGCAGCAAAAAGTCCATTCTCCACTGTCAGTTGTTCACACATAGAACTGTTCACACATAGATCGCTTTCAAACCAAGCAGCTTTCTGTTGGTCAACGCAGCAAATTTGCATAAAAACCCAATCTGAAATCTGTGAGAGGAAATGTTTCATGCAAAATTCCCAAGAGAGCAAATTCCTATTGAAATTACTGGATTTCACCTGCTATAAACGAATAAATGTGACCATACCTTAACATCTTTGGGGGTTTTATTTAATGTATTTTTGAGTTAATGAATATAGACCAAAAAATGTAATAAAATAAAATAATTGTCCGACATATATTCCAAACCAGCATTTTGAAAACAAAATCTGTAGTTGAATACTGTGGGCGGTTCTCATCCAGAAATTCATCCCAATAGTTTTTATTATGGGAGATTAGGTCATCTATAAAGTATGGAAAACCAGCCTCCAATAAATGACCTATAAAAATAGAGATTTTCTGATTTCATCTGAAGGACTGTTTAGAATAACAATATCTCAAAGTTCTTGCCGAGTGCCTCTTATGAAGATGCTGTATTGACTGTTATAGCAGCGATGTAAAATGCAGTCCCCTATGAACGTGGGGTGGAGAAATATATATTCATCTGTAATCACCCTATTTCGCCCTTTGCATTGAGTGACCTTTTATGAAATCAATATTGTTTTCCACATAGACCTATAAATGTCCTCTATAACAGTCATACAAAGAAAAGGCCCTCCTGCTGACATTGAACTACAATTTTTTATTTCCTGGCATTAGCTTAATTAATTTCGTAGGCTCTTCACAGATCAAATGGGCTGCAGTTATAAAATAACAAGCCCACCCTCTCTAGTGTAGATGTGGACCTCGGAGGACTTGACCTCTGATTTCTCAGGGCCAGTTGAGTCCCATATAGTGTCTCAGGCACTGCTAAAATGAGACTTGCTACCAGCCCCAAGATTCACAATTAAAATCCTGCCATGGAGTGGAGGACAGACAGGCTAAAGAAACTCAATTCAAGAAGTTATGGATAGAGGTCAATGAAGTAAAAAAAAAAATGAGGTGGAAAACCGGCACACTAAAATTTGGATGTAGTTTTTTTTGGGAGATTTTTGCGATTTCGGAGATATGGATAATTCAGTACGTGCGATTATATATATATATATATATATATATATATATATATATATATATATATATATATATATACATATATATATATATATATATATGGCATTATAAAAAATTTAATTGTGTATGGTATGTATGTGTATTAAAAATGGTATGTATATTACAGTTGCATATCTATGTGGCACTGCATAAAGCAGATATACAGTAGTTATTTTTTCCCCCTAACCTCAATTGTTGTAAACTCTGAACAGATATAACCTCGTAAATAGCCATCGTTCACTCAGGAAGGAAAACCTAATATAAACTCGCCTGCCGTTCACAGTTTGTTGGGTTAATACACAACAGATATCAGATATGCAGACACCGGCAGCAAGCAGACAGGAAAAAGAAAAATAAAACATTGCGATTTTCCAGCAACAGTGTGTTGGAGCTCGTAGGAAATCTTTCATGAAAAACGTCGGACTTAAATGTATTGTTTAAGATCATTAATATCCGTAATGTAGAGAAAAAAAAAAAAAAAGATATTTAATGCACAAGGGATTTACAATGAAATGTGTGAGCAATACAGGAGAGAGACGAAAAAAATGCAGAAGGAAGAAGTTGAGATGTCAATCCGTTCAAGCTCAGAAACAATTATTTCCCTCTCTGCAGTCGCGATAACTCTCCCTGGACCTTCACTCAAAGTGTGGGGGAACTGAACGAGTTGCTTTATGAAATCCACTTGAGACTACTGCCGAAAATATTAAACTATGGACTGCTTTCACAAAGTCTCTGCAGAGCAGGCACATGGGGTCTGATAACCTCAGGAAGCAACAATTATGGTAGGAGTGATCAGCAGCACAAGGGTATCAAAGGACAGAGCACCATATATTCAAACACGATCAGTGGTATTCCGATGGGGGCCTGAAGCATTGTGTGCATTGAAGACAGACGATGAAGATCTATCAGGTTCATGCATCACTCCTAAAGTGTTTAGTTTCACAATACACACACCTGGTCTTGTTGTGCGCCAATAATGCGATCATTTTCAATAATCAGAGTAAGGACTTAATTGCAGTAGGCTGTTTAAATGACACAAGCAAACCTCTTCACTCGTGTTTACATGCGAGTTTCATTATTCTGATTACTTTTACAGCTAATATTCACCTACCTCAATGCACATAAGAAGTGATGGACTCGCATACAGTAGGTGTGGTAGTGGCTACTGTTTTAATCTGCTTGCATCAAATGCAAAACTCATTGTATGGACATACTGGATGGTTATTCAGTGTTGTGATGATACACTGCCATTGCATTCTTCATGTGAGTTCAGCAATTCAGAGTGCAAAGGGCAAACTTCCACATTTACGCGCCCTTTGGTCAGAACAGAAATAATGTGATTAAGCTGTTTTCCTTTATTGTGATAAAAATCTGCTTTCACCACATAGTTTAATATGATTATGGTTACTATGATTAAGAGCTTAATCGCACTGGTTTGATCTAAATATTGCGTTTACATGAGTTAAAGTTTAATTGCAATATTGCCAAAAATCTCATTATAATTGCATTATGAGGGTGCATGTAAATGGAGTCATTAGGGCATGTTATTCTAAAGAGAATAAATGCATCTTCATCAAACTGTAATAACTTGATTAGTTTACAATCTCACATCATCAGGAAAATATCTATTTTCACTAAAATAACATCACAACTATGGGAAAACGTTATTATATAGTCCACGTCCACCGCAGCATCAAACTTTACTACTCATAACTTTGTGAGATATAAAGTCACATTGTGAAATCAGTTACGATCACAAGAAATAAAGAAGCAATTGTAAAAGTTAATTTCTGATAATCTAACTTTATCTTGCAATTTTAACTTTTTTTTCATAATTGCAACTTATATCTCAAAATTGCTCTGTTATTTCTCACAATGCAACCCTCTACGCACACCTACGCAATCGCCATTGGCTAGTAAATTCTTTAGTTTACTCGCCAGACTTATATATATATATATATTAAGATATTGTTGGTCATTCAGGGTTCGCTCACACTAATTTGCTGAAATCAAAAGAGGCAGGGTAATAGATGAGCACTGGCCAATGAGATTGCACTTGTGCATTAGCTCAGCCCACTACAGGAGAAACTGACCAATTTTCCCTTGGAATTGGGATACTGTAACACTGTTGCCACGAGTTGTTTATCATGTCCATGGGTTTAGGAAACCCCAATAACATCATATTTATCCCCTAAAATGACACATTTACCAGAGGAACCCCTTTAAAACGCGACTGGGCTAGTTTTGAAAAACAATTAATGGGGTTTTGTTACGAAAACCTGGCACCCCGGCATATCTTCTGATTGCTCTTAAAAATTGAATAATTCTAAAAAGGGCGTTTATATTTTAAGAAAGAGGCATTATACATAGTATGAAATGCACACAAACCTTCGAAATAAAAGAGAACTGGGGTATGGCGAGGGAAGATGCAGAGGAAAGGGTCATCACCACTGGGTCCATGGGAGCCTAGAGCTCGTCAGGTGATTTATGAGCCTGCAGGGCTTCCGTAGGCCGGGTTGATTTTCCCAAAGGCACATCTACTGGAGTTGAAATTACAGCCTTTTCCTCCTTCCACTCCTTCTCCTTCCTTCAGTCAACATATGAAAACCAGGGACGGCCAAATTATTCTCCCACTCTTGGTTCAATTTCACCCTCTGTGTCCACTCACTCACTCCCAGCTGAACATTGAGTCCAACTTCCATCCCTCACCCCCCTTTCGTTTTCTCAATCTGTTCTCACACTCACTCAATCTGAAATAGTTATAATAAGACAGTGCTCTTTCCGAGACACGAGATACTGACCCTCCTGGCCTTCACGTTTAATTGAAAGACCTGCATAGCTCCGAGTAGCTGCCATTCACATTGTCTCTCCCTTCAGCCACAGCCCTCCTCCAATACCTGTAGTCCACTTCTCCTCATAAAGTCACAGATGGTTTCTTTATTTGACAGGACTTTATTTTTCATTTGTTGAGTCTTATTTTCCCTCGACGGATCGATGAGGCATGAATCTTACTCCAGAAGAGCCAAATCCATATGTGAGCTGTAAGGTATAATATCTTCTCTCAGGTTCTAAAGATGAAACTAACAATCTGATGAGAAATGCAGCCACAATCGCCCATGAAGATATTGCTAGGAGCTCCACAGAGAAATGGCCCTTAAAATCTACTTTCCTCTTTGTTCAGTGGTCTATAAACTCCATCTGGCCTTGGGTGAAATTAATTAGGTTACTGTTATTTGGAAGAAGAAGAAAGTACAAAGGCAATATTTTGTTTTTGGAGTAATTAGCAGACATGTATAATGGAGTACGGAGTGGGTCAGATGATTGATGTTAACATGTTTATAAAGTATGTACTTAAGTTTGGATTAGGACAGAGTGCCATACTTCCAACAAAAATCAGAACAACTAGTTCTGAAAAAAAAAAAGAAAAAAAATTGTAATTGTAAATTTTTGCCTACTTTAAATAGTTTTATAAAGCATTTTTCAAAATACCAGTTCAAAGTAAAAAAAAAAAAAAAAACAAAAAAAACATATGTATAATCAATCAATCAATAATAAATATTCTTTAACTTGCAGATGTTAAATTAATTTGCCGAAACTTAAAAAAGAAATTACTCTTAAAATTCTACATATTTCCTTCGCCGTTCATGCTTAATTATTTAAAGAATTAGCTTTATAGTGCTTTCAGCTACCAAGACAGTGTGGTTCACATATCTGAGTAAAATATTTGACCTTACTTCAATTCATTTCCGCGAGTTTTTCATCACAGTCAATGCAAAAAGTGTTAGAAAAGTGTGTGAATTCAATTGGATTATTACATAAACCATCCACAGAGAATTAGAAAAATGAACTCCCACAGTTGGAGTTTAGCTGGAACTGTCTTCACAGTGCAAGTGCTGTTGAAATGCCCTGCAGACCTCATGGTGCCTCCCATTCCGCCTTTGATCGGCATCGCCATCCGCCTACCACCAATTACTGACATTTTTCCCATCCCATTTGCATACATTAGCAAACAGCGCACATATTCAGGATATGCAGATGAACCCTGCCGACCGGCTCCAGGGGCGTCGCCTCCTGTCTAACATATTGCAATTTAATACTAGTTTTCGAGGAAAAGCCTGAGCCACACATGCAGATTGAAAGGAAGGGGGTAAAGTGGGGTAGATGAAATGAAACGGCCTGGCTTTACAGGATGGCTTTGAGAAGCAAATAATGCGTCTTTTCTTTGTTGTGTATGGGCAGCTCTTTAAATGCAGGTAATTAGACCGGAGTTAGATTAAGCCTCACAATGGAGCAGAAAGAAGACAAGTGCAATAGGTTTACCCTTGCTGCATTCCACTCCTTTACTATACTGACAGAAATCAATAGACACTCATGTAATGCACTTCACAGCAGATAAAGGGTGGACAATAAAAAAGTGAAAGGGGAGAAGAAAGGGTGGAAAAGGATAGAAAGAAAGCAGGAGAAAAACCCTGAGCCATGTTGAAACCCATTAATCTCATGTGTAGTGGTTAGCGCAATGAGCCAGAGCCTTGGTGCTCACGAGGGTAATGTAGGTTTGAATCTGACCCGCACTATTGGTGCATTTAAGTCATGTATGAAAGATCATATTTACGAGTTGAACAAACCCTAACCAATACCTAAACTTAGCAACTACCAAACTAATTATTAATAAGCAGCAATTTAGGAGTTTATTGTGGCAAAAGTTATAGTTAATGGTTTGTTAGAGTGGTTTGAGAGTTGGACTTTAAAATAAAGTCCAAATCATAAATACAAATTTCCCAGAGGGACTTGAATGCACCACTTGTCTTCCTCATCATATGTACAGGAATAACATTTGTGTTTGTCCTGCCCTGACAGGAGGCAACAGCAGACAACAGTGAAAAAAAGATGCATGTTGAGGATCAGAAGGGGCCGTGCTGAATTGAGTGCTGGGAAGAGCTG
Source organism: Carassius auratus (assembly GCF_003368295.1). NCBI lineage: Eukaryota > Metazoa > Chordata > Actinopteri > Cypriniformes > Cyprinidae > Carassius > Carassius auratus. The sequence continues at coordinate 8,320,306 of NC_039278.1, read as the reverse complement.
TTGTCGAGAGCTAGGATCAGGTGACACAATGCAGGATTTACGGTGGAACAGAGAAAGAGCAGCTCGCAGGAGTCATCCTCCACCCCAGGACTGCTTTACACTAATGTAACTCACTCTCCATTCACACAGCCACACTAATCCTGTTCCCAGCAAAAACCTGTTAACACCACCCCGACATTCTCATGCGCACATGCACGCTCGATCGTTCCCTGAAAGCATCTCGCTGCCTCAAAACAGTACCGACTCAAAGGCAGAGGCAGAGAGGACGGGATCTGAGAATGAAAAATAAAAATAAAGAAAGCCAACAGTGCTAGTTCTCGAACTGATGCTTAGAGTCGTGCTTCACACAAGCATTGAAATGCCACCAACTCCCCAAAAGCAAAACGTAGGACAGGCTAGCTCAGATGTAGGTGTGATATCACCCACAGTCCTTTTAGTCCATCTTATGAATGAGTTTTTGACACAAGTAGCTTTTAATTTCAGAGTCACTGCCCTTAAATGCTATGTAAGTGTCTTGTGTTTACATTATTTGATATAGTTAACCAATATTATATATACAAAAGAGCATTTTCTCATATCTGCAAATGTGACTCATTTTATACAACGTTTCTATAAATAAGTCAATATTGTGAGTTACATTTTAGATTCAACATTTTCTGGTTTTGCTCTTTTTCATTACTGAAAATAGCTCCCAACAAAGCCACAGCAGAAGAAATGTGCATCTCACTGAGCAACACACAGTGATGTTTTCTTACTGAATCTGAAAACTGGTTGAATTAATGACATAATAACTCATTAATACAGGCTTAGTTTCATAATTATATATGTATGTATCTACAATGATAATTAAATAGTGTGAACTTCTTTGTCTGCACTCTCATTGTTAAACACTACATTGCATTTGTGCAACTTTATAGCATCGCTAATGATCACTACCATTCTTGTCGCCTGAAATCAATTCTTATTGAAATTAAATGATTAAAACACTTCCAGTCATGTTGTAGTGGCAAATTTATGTCAGTACGGCTGGCATTTTAACTTTCAGAGTAACCAACAATGACTAGCTAGACAGTGCTAGCAGCTAGCATTTCCCTTACTCATCATCAGTGGCAGTTACTCAGCTGGCAAAAAAATGTGGTGACACTTTAGCATAGCGACCAATTCTCACTATTAACTACTTGCTTATTAGCTCACCTATTATTAACATATTGGCTGTTTATTAGGACTTATAAAGCACATATTAAAGCCTTATTCTGACCATTCATAACCATTTTCTACATCCCTAAACCTACCCAAATACTCTAAACTTAACAACTACCTTACTAACTATTTATATTAAGAATTTATTGAGGCAAAAGTCATAGTTAATGGTTCGTTAATAGTGATAATTTGACCATACAATAAAGTATTACTAAAAATGTGTTTATTCAGAATACACAACTAATTTTCCAACTTGACAAAGGCTTTTAGAACCAGAAGCTGTATACAGAATACACAAAATATACCCGCGGAAGCTGGACTGGACCAAGCTAACTAGTTTAACTTCAACTCCTTGAGAATGGACCCATTTTGTCAATAATTAGCATTGTGAATCCCATAAAGAAGTTTACCTGCAATCATTTTACATATTCCAAAAAAAGGAAATGTGGAAAAAAGTCCACACATCATGCCAAAAGTCACAAAGACCAGTTCATCGAGACTAGCTTACGTGTTAGCATCCTCAATCCCCACAGTACTGTAATAAGTGTGTGCAGAAAAATAGTACTTTATTTCCGATAGAACATGTTGTCTTGTGCTGAAATTGAAATAAATACAGAATAACCAATGCGGAGCGCTCTGATTAGATCATTTATACTTCCAGCTGCTCCGTGAGCTGATCAATAGCGTCAGTATTCGGTTCCAGGCGGGGGAGCGATCCATCACGGGACACTCACAGGAGAGTTGGGAGAGAGAGATAATACTGGCACCGTACCCCGTCACAGAAGAGCAATGCCCCTCCAGCTGCCTTGCACATCTCTCTATCCGTTTAAATCATCTGCTTCTGATCACCTCTCCTCTCATCTCTATTGGCCCTTTCCTCACCAGATTCAGTTGTGCTCTGTCTATCCACCTTCTCATGTAGTTTTAGGGCATTTCATGGATTGTTGTCACATTTTTTCTCCCTCCTTGCTCCTAGTTTCCCCACTTCCTTCCTCATTTTGCTAGTTTTTAATTCTGAGCACTCTTTCCCCATTTAGTAAACTCTGGAGAATCACAGCTTGTCTGCAGGGCACATATTAAACACGCTCTGAGCTAATAAGTCTGTAGAACGTGTTTTCTGTGGGAAAAGTAATCAGCCTGCCATTTACACTGGGGGCTTTGGCTGTGTGTGTGTGTGTATTTTGACAATGTGTTTGACAATGTGTGCTTTAGAGTTCACTGGCCAAGTTTTTCTCATAACCTGTTTTTTACCTGCACTGGCCATTTTAATGTAGTTTTGTGTAATAATGGAGGGATAAAAGCATTTAATGATCAATGGAATGCTGTGTTTACGCGATGTGTGTGTGTGAGGGAGAAGATTCTCACTTGCCTCATGTTTGACGTGAAGTAAACATTAGTTTGCTTTTATTCATTTGGTAGATGCTTTTATCCCTAGCAACCTACACTGTTTTCACGGTGCTCATTCAATCAATTCAATGCATCCTCTGGGAATTCATTGAACAAAATATCTACTATACTGTATGTATTATTTAGTACAAAAGTGCAATATTTGAACTATATCTTTGTCTAATTAATTCTTGTAAAATTACTGCTGTAATAGCTAAACATTTCTTATGCACTTCCAGGTCTGATGTGAAAGTTTTACATACACTTACATAAAAATTACTTAATCTGTGGGCCATGTCATATCATAAGATGGGGGAAAAAAATGTATCATCTCTCCATACACTTTCATTACACTTGCATTGCAAAATACAAATTCTTTACATTTTTTTCTTGCAAACTGAGGGACAGGTCGAAATTCTTCAATTCAGAAAATTATCTTTTATTTCAATTGGAATATTATTGGAATATTATGTGGGTCACAAATCTGTCAAAAAGACACTTAAAAGAACAGAAAACCAGCCTAATAAAATAATAATAAAAAACATTAAAAAACAACAACAATAACAATTGAGTCACATGACCTGAAAAGAGAAAGACACATCATCTGTTACAAAACACTCATTAGTCCCAATAAAATGTTAGCTACAGACAGACAGACAGACAGACGGATATACAACAGACAAACAGAATGTTAGATAGATAGAACGATGCTGGATGCTGACTCTACCAAATAATCTATTACAATCATCCTACAATAAAACATTAATAAAATCACTCCATTGAGAATGTTCATAGTTGGGCCAAAGTGTGTCAGCATTGTATCTAGAACCTATCCAGAGTCTCAGTCTCAACCTCAGCCCTCGGGTCGGGCTGAATTTGAGTGTGATCAGAGTGCAGAAAATCCTAATCCCTTCATGGATTTGCCAGGTGAGATTACGCTAATTTGATCCACACGTTTCGGTGCTAGTGTGCGCATGAGAGATAATCCCAAATCTGCTGTGCACAAATGGGTCATTAACAGACCCAAACATCTGTTAAATGAAACTACCTTTGTGCAGCAGTGCATGTGATAAATGTGTGTGAGTGTGTTAGCATTAGCCTAGTGTGCTTATGCACCCACAAGGATAAAAATGATGAAAAGCAGCCAGAGTAAGTGTGTTTATATGTGTGCGCATGTGTGGTCCATGTTTTTAAGTCCTTAACACATCCACACACATTTATTTCCAGCTCTCTGGTGTCTCCCTTGAGTCGGGCCGATCTGAGGCACATTGATTAATTAAAGGTGAGTGATTTCTCATCTTTAAGAGCTTTAATTACACCGGGGAGATCACGCAAGGACAGGAGGGTCACTGCCACATTGCTGCCGTTCATCATGCCGCCTTGGGGCCGTCGTCATCTACCTCCTCCACCCTCTGGCCTACACTCAGCACATGTACCTTCTGACTGCCAGCACCTCCACACAAATATTCTGTTTATCAAAACGACACACACTTCATCAGCCGTTAATGCTTCATCCGTTCCGGTCACCACACTCCTGGGAGAGCTGACCGGAGAGAGTTTCCCTCTGTGATCATTTTGACCTAACCTGTGACATCACAATTAAAGTTTTGTAGCTCTTAAAGGGTTAGTTCACCCAAAAATTTTACTCACCCCGGATGCATATAAGTGTATGTGACTTTCTTCTTTCAGACAAATCATATTAAGAGTTATATTTAAAATTGTCCTTGTTCTTCCAAGCCTTTCAGTGTGGGTAAGTGGGTTTTTTTAGACGGAAAATGTATGCGTCGCGTGCCTCTGGGAAATGTAGAAGCAATTGAAACAAAGTTTCCTTACTTTAGTCTCCTCTTGGCTTATAATCTAAATTCTCCAACATTTTCTTTACAAATCCTTGTTTTGTGCTTCTAATTCATGAGCTACGGTAAATGTGGATGCACCTTAAGTCCATGCTTGTTAGCTTTGAAGCTAACCTACATGCTATACTTTTAGAATACGTTGGTATTTGAATATGGTAAGTATTTAGAATAATGTTTCACAGGGGCCCCAAAATGTATTTTACTTATTTAGATAAGATAAATCTGTAATTTATTGCTAATATTTTTAGTTAGTGCTTGGAACATACCAGAGTACAAGCACTAAGAGGTGGCAAAAAAAGGTAGTAGTAGAAAAAAGCCTGTTTCGGTGGGATGGAGAGAGATGGAGAGAGTTGATAATGAAGTGCCTGTGTTGTGCGGAGGTGAGTGGATTCAGATAGCTGCACCGGTTCGGCCCGGGATCCCAGCTGTCAGTTGCCATGGTGACGAGACCACCAGCCCACCCTTGCTGACAGTGACACCACAGGCCACCGAAGGGCCAGCTGGGCTCATGTCGATCTGACAGGAGCTCTGGTTCCCTGACAGCCCCTGACAGCCTGCACTCTCTCTCTCTGCGCTTCTCTCCCTCTCATCCCTCCTTTCTCTCACTCTTACGCTCTGCTTGGAGGGATGATACAGCATTTTTTTCATCTTCTGCAATGTGCCCATACCTCTGTTTTAATGGTGAGAGTTGCGTCTCTCCACTATATTCCAGGCATTTTTCTCCTTACGCACACACATATACAAACACATGAAATCCGAGCTGTCAAGAGTTGGACAACTCTCCCACGAGACTGCAAAGCCAGACTTCTCCTAATGACTGTTAATGTTTGTTTTCCACAGTTTGCCTACTTAACTCAGGTTGCCAATAAAGCTAAACTGAAAATAGATGGATGCATCTCACAAACAGCTTTTCCATCACAGCAATCTGAAAATAGGTTATTTTAATTTGTAATAATAATAATTCACAATGTTTCTGTTTTTACTGTTTTTTCGACCTTCTGGACATATCAGACTGCTTTTAAAACTTTCTAAAAATCGACTTCAAACTTGCAAACAGTAGTGTATATCTTTTAGCATCTAAAAAAATATATAATTTAGTATTTATAATATTTTATATTTTTAATACATTGTAGTGAAATATACACTTTTAACAGGTTTCATGAGATTAAAAGAGAGAGAAATCACAGTCGCCTGGAAGGCAGAGCAAATCCAGGCACCAGACTCTTTTTCATCAAACACCTCCTTCAAAGCCTAGAATAACAACACCTGTCGATAAAATATTTAGTTATGTGATCACAAGCCTCTAATTTATTTACATCCATAATATATTTACTTTTTCATCCGATGGCATAATGAATTGTGGGTGGCTGACGGAGTGATTTGAGGATTTAGAGCTCAATTCGAGAACCAGAATTGGTTTCCCGCAAGCTAATACATCAGAGGGAAGCATTAAAAGGTGTTGTGGCTTAGCGCTGAACCCCGCTGCCCGTGTACTACAGTTACCAGCGCAACACCACATCACTCTTGCCCACAGGCCACGCGGGACAGAGACGAATTAAGTTGTGCGGAAGCCGTAAATTATCAGTCTAATCATTAGATGATACTGAAGATGAAACCAGGATGCCTTGTATAGTTCTGAAAAGCTAAATGAATTAATAAATAAATAAACGGAGAGCATGACCTTGGACTCTTCCCATAAGATATTTTACTCCACAAGATATTTTAAGGCCTTTACTAAAATTTGACAAACCAAAAAACTAACAAAGGTTTGTAGCAACAGTTCTATTCAGAACCCCTTTTAAGCTGAAATGTTTTTTTTTTAAGGGTTCTTTATTCTCGTCTTTTTGTTTTTCAAATGTGTCAAAACCATCGAAGCCACCTCATTATTGATTTATCTGGAACTCAACCATTCTACTATACAGACTGTCAACTCACACTCAAAAATGAAATATTGAATCTATGATCCATATTATTAGCATTTTAAATTATTACTTTGGTGTATTTATAAACATTTACAGTATATATCCCAATAACCTTCTATCACTTTTTCTTTTCAAACTGTGAAGGACTCATTCTGTTTGTTGGCCTTCATAAACATCGTTTTTACTTAAATAAATAAAATAGACACACTGCAATTCAACTGTACATTTCAACCCAGAGAGAAGGTTGGTAAAAATGTATTTTAAAATGCATTTTAAATTTACAGTGGGTAAATTGTACTGTGTTTTTTAATATGTTTGATTTATGTTGAAGTGCTTGGGATTAGGGCTGCACGATTCTGGATAAATTGAGAATCACGATTTTTTGATCTCATATAGAGATCACGATTCTCCTACGATTCTTTATTATTATTATTACTATTAACATTATCATTATCACAAGTATATAAATTAATTATTTTATTTTGCAAGGATTCTTTAAATTGATCAAGTGTGACAAAGACATTTATAACAAAATATTTCTATTACACACAATTATTGTTCTTCTGAACTTTCTATCAAAGAAACCTGAAAAAAATATACTCATCTGTTTTCAACATAATAATAATAATAATAATAATAATAATAATAATAATTATGTTTTTTTTTGAACGGCAAAACAGCATATTAGAATGATTTCTGAAGATCATGTGACACTGAAGACAGGAGTAATGATGCTGAAAATACAGCTGCACACCACAGAAATAAATTACATTTTAAAATACTGTGACATGCGTCCCGAGCGCTCGTCAGCGTCGCCCTGGCAACACACGGGAATCACCGGCACGAGCTCATCACGGGCTGAGCGGCCGCACCTGCAGCTCATCAAGCGGAGCCTTCTTAAACAGAGGTGGAAGACAGAGTGGTGAGCAATGTCTCCCAACAAGGACGCTAACCTTTTCCTCCTCTGTTACAGAGAGCAGCGTGTGACCGTCAGCCCCACCAAGGAGAGCACAGCACGGGATCCACCACTCAGGACACAGCGAGCACGAGGGACTTGAAGCGCCACAGGAGAGCACCGCCTTCACCCAGAGCACTTACCTTCAATAAATCCACCCTTCGGGGACTTTCTCTGTCAAACGGTTGTCGTGTAGTTCCTCACCCCGCCACACTGGTGGAGAATGTGGGCAATAGTGTGAGGTGGACACCGACAACCGACCCCTGAGGAGACCGTTAAAGCCACCCGTTTGTTTTTTGGTTTTTCTTTTTTTCCCCCTTTCATTTTTATCTGCTCTGTTTCCACAGGCGGCCGCTCCTCCCCCGGCATGGAAGAACTGCTAAAACACCTCACCGAGGTGAGCATCCGCCAGCAGCAAATAATGGAACATATGGCCTCACGTCAAGGAGACGCCGAACGTGAGCTCGCCGCCCTCCGCGCCGCCACCCACCGCGCCGCCACCCACCGCGCCGCCACCCACCGCACGCCGCTGCCTGACCCCCGTGTCCAGGCCGTCCAGCTGATGCCACGAATGACGGCGCATGATGACGTGGAGATGTATATTCAGATGTTTGAGGCCACCGCAGTCCGGGAGGCGTGGCCAGAGGACGAGTGGGCCCGACTCCTCGCGCCGCTGCTGACCGGGGAAGCGCAGCGGGCGTATTTCACCATGACGACCGAGAGAAGCCAGCACTATGGAGAGGTGAAAAAGGAGATCCTGAGCCGGGTAGGCCTTTCCCCAATCTGTGCGGCGCAGCAGTTCCATGACTGGGAATATCGAGCTCGACAGCCCGCTCGCGCCCAGGCGGCCGAACTATCCCGGTTGGCCCAACATTGGCTGTTGACCGGGGGTCCCTCCGCACACCAGGTAGCTGAGCGTGTGGTGATCGACCGGTTCCTCCGCGCCCTCTCCCGCGCGTTGAGGCAGGCGGCTGGCATGAGGAACCCCACCGATCTCGACGGGCTCGTGGAGGCCATTGAGCTGGCGGAGGCCGCCCAACACCGGGAGATAGGGGAGCGAGCGCCGCCTTTTCCCCGAAGGGTGGTCCAGGAGCGACGCTCGCCGGAGGGCACCCAGCGACCCGTGAGCAGGCCTGCGGTTCCTGGCCCCCAGGACGAGCCAATGCCCACCGAGCCGCCGCGTTCCCCAGGACGGACATGGCTAGCAGGCTGTTCAGTCCACGGTCCAGCGCCGAAGGCACCACGGGCCAAGGTGCGCATCAACGGCCGGCCATTCGTCGCCGTCCTCGACTCGGGCAGCGGGGTAAGCCTGATACAACCGACTGTCCTTCCACCCCGAACAGGTTCCAGAGCCCGGCTGGCGATAACGTGCGTGCACGGGGACACCAGGCATGTGCCGGCCCGGCGAGTGACCATCACCGCGACCCCTGGTTCCTGGCCCGTCGAAGTGGGAATCTTAAGGAACCTACCGGTACCCGTTCTCCTCGGCCGGGATTGGCCAGGGTTCGATCAGCTCCTCACCTCCAGCACACAGCCTGCTAGCCCGGCCGGGAACCGCCGACGCCGGAGTCCAGCAAGGCGCCCTCGACGAGGCCCCGCGCTGCTGACGTCGGACAGCCCTCGAGGAGGTGAGTCCCCCTCCCAAAACTCTAACCTGTTCTTCGATGTCTTCCAGCAGATAGCGGGAGGGGGGACGCTCGCCAAAGAGCAGCGTGGGGACGAGCGCCTCAAGCATTGCTGGTCTCAAGTGCGGGTGGCGGAAGGGGAGGATCTACAACCAGCTCCCCACCCCACACCCCACTTCATCATCCAAAACGGCCTGCTCTATTATGTCGGCCAGCGGAGGGGGGAGGAAAAGACGCTGTTGGTGGTACCGCGGAGCAAAGTCCCGGCGGTCTTGGAACTCGCCCACGCCCACCCGATGGCTGGCCACCTCGGCGCCCAAAACACGGTGCAACGGATCCGGGACCGCTTCCACTGGCCAGGACTGGAGGCGGATGTCAAGCGGTACTGCCAAGCGTGCCCGACGTGCCAACGGACCTCGCCACATACTCCTCCCCCTAGCCCGCTGATCCCGCTGCCGATCATTGAGGTGCCCTTCGAGCGCATCGGGATTGACCTGGTGGGGCCGCTGCCGAAGTCCGCCCGGGGGCATGAACATATCCTGGTTATCGTGGATTATGCCACCCGCTACCCAGAGGCCATTCCCCTCCGCAAGGCCACCGCCAAAAACATCGCACAGGAGCTCTTCCTACTGAGTAGTCGGGTTGGCCTACCAGCGGAGATCCTGACCGACCAGGGCACCCCTTTCATGTCCCGGATCATGGATGACCTCTGAAAACTCCTCAAAGTCCGACAGATCCGGACCAGCGTATACCATCTGCAAACCGATGGGCTCGTGGAACGCTTTAACCAGACCCTCAAACAGATGCTGCGGCGTGTCGTGGCCGAGGACCGACGCGACTGGGACCAGATGATCCCGTATGTACTGTTCGGGGTCCGGGAGGTACCCCAGGCATCCACCGGCTTCACGCCCTTCGAGCTCCTCTTCGGCCGCCAGCCCCGAGGGCTCCTAGATGTCGCCCGGGAAGCCTGGGAACAACAGCCTGTGGTTTGTCGGACCACCGTCGAGCACGTCAAAGCCATGAGAGAGCGGATCGACAGGGTCATGCCATTGGTCCGGGAGCATCTGACCAAGGCCCAGCAAGACCAGCAGCGCCTCTTCAATCGGGCTGCCCAACCCCGGGAGTTCCAGCCGGGAGATCACGTCATGGTACTGGTCCCCACCTCAGCCTGTAAGTTCCTGGCCCGCTGGCAGGGCCCATATACAGTCACCGAACGGGTGGGACCCGTCACCTACAAAGTGCGCCAACCCGGTCGCCGAAGGGAAGAACAGCTCTATCATATAAACCTGTTGAAGCGCTGAGTGGGGACCGGGCCACAGCTCTCGGCCCTCGCCGCCACCTCTCCCGTGGTTGTGGACATGGATCCCCATCTCTCCGCAGCCCAGAAGACGGAACTGCAGCACCTGGTCGGTCAGTTCTCGGATGTGTTCTCCCCTCTGCCAGGGCGGACGACCGTCGTCCAGCACGAAGTCCGAACACCACCAGGAGTCATCGTCCGGCAGCGGCCCTATCGTGTCCCGGAGGCTCGGCGACACGCAATCGAGACAGAGGTGCAGGAGATGTTGAAGTTGGGGGTAATTGAGCCCTCGCGGAGTCCATGGTCCAGCCCCATCGTCATGGTCCCGAAGCCCGACGGCACCCTAAGGTTTTGCAACGACTTCCGCCGCCTAAATGAGGTCTCTGAATTCGATGGCTACCCCATGCCCCGCGTCGATGAGCTCCTGGATCGACTAGGAAGGGCCCGGTTCATCTCGACTCTCGACCTCACCAAAGGGTATTGGCAAGTCCCCCTGTCTAAGGATGCCAAGCCTAAGACAGCCTTCTTGACCCCCAGTGGCCACTGGCAGTACCGGGTCCTTCCCTTCGGCCTGCACGGGGCCCCCGCCACATTCCAGAGGCTCATGGATGTCCTGCTGAGGCCCCATATGGCCTACGCCGCGGCCTACATCGACGACGTGGTCATCCATTCAGAGACCTGGGGGGAACATTTAGAGCGGCTCCGGAGGGTGCTGCTGGACCTCCGCCGGGCGGGGCTCACCGCCAACCCCCGGAAATGTCACCTGGCTCTCTCCGAAGCCAAGTACCTGGGCTTCTGCGTGGGACGTGGCCTCATCCGCCCCCAGGAAAAGAAGGTGACAGCTATCCTCTCGGCACCGCGGCCCTCTACCAAGACCCAGGTACGAGCCTTTTTGGGGTTGGCAGGATACTACCGATGCTTTATCCCTAACTTCTCCTCCTTAGCCTCTCCCCTGACAGATCTGACCAGGAAGGGGCAACCGGAGAAGATAGCCTGGAGTCCAGAAGCGGAAGAGGCGTTCCAGCAGGTGAAGTCCGCCCTCACCACGGAGCCAGTCCTGCGAGCCCCCGACTTCAACTGCCCCTTCCTGGTGCAAACCGACGCCTCGGACACCGGGTTGGGAGCCGTTCTCTCCCAGGTCCAGGACGGCGAGGAACACCCGGTGATCTTTATTAGCCGGAAGCTGACCCCGACCGAACAACGGTATGCCGCCGTGGAGAAGGAAGCACTGGCCGTCAAGTGGGCAGTCCTGGAGCTACGCTATTACCTCCTCGGATGCCGGTTCACCCTGCTGACAGATCATGCGCCACTGCAGTGGATGGCCCGCGCAAAGGACACCAACCCCAGGGTAACCCGCTGGTTCCTTGCGCTCCAGGACTTCCACTTCACCATACAACATCGGGCGGGGACGGCCAACGCCAACGCGGACGGTCTCTCCAGGATAGGGGTAGCTTTCGCAGGTCTGTCAGGCTCCACTCCCCACCCTCCCCATATCTCCCCATTGTACCGCAGGCGCAGGTCGACGCTTAGGGGGGGGGGGGGGGAGTGTGACATGCGTCCCGAGCGCTCGTCAGCGTCGCCCTGGCAACACACGGGAATCACCGGCACAAGCTCATCACGGGCTGAGCGGCCGCACCTGCAGCTCATCAAGCGGAGCCTTCTTAAACAGAGGAGGAAGACAGAGTGGTGAGGAATGTCTCCCAACAAGGACGCTAACCCTTTCCTCCTCTGTTACAGAGAGCAGCGTGTGACCGTCAGCCCCACCAAGGAGAGCACAGCACGGGATCCACCACTCAGGACACAGCGAGCACGAGGGACTTGAAGCGCCACAGGAGAGCACCGCCTTCACCCAGAGCACTTACCTTCAATAAATCCATCCTTCGGGGACTTTCTCTGTCAAACGGTTGTCGTGTAGTTCCTCACCCCGCCACAATACATTCAAGTGAAAGCAGTTATTTTAAATGGTAAAAATATTTCAAAACTTTACTGTTTTTGCTGTACTTTGGATCAGATAAATATAGTTTGGTGAGCAGAAGAGACTTTAAAAAAAACATTACACATCTTATGGTTCAAAAACTTTTGACTGGTAGTGTATATATAATATATTTAAAACCCCAGTTTTTTTAATATTAGAATGATGAAAAAGTTGTTTAGATCACTGATTCAACGACTCACTCATAAACCTACTACACTTGTTTCATTTCTGGATAAATCAGCGTTTTTGAACGATTCTCTTGAATGAAAAATTAATTCATTGACAAATAAATTAAGACACTTGTCGCCACCTATTGGTGAAACAATGCAATCGACACAAACATTATTTAAAGCGCAGTACTTTCGAAAGGGGATTTGTTATATTTTGATCGCTGCCATATAGACATCAATGTTTATATTTAAACTATAAACTTTATCCCAGTATTTCTGTGATAATATAAATGACTGTAAGACAGATATAATACTGTGTAGTTGAAAAGAATGTTTGTGAAGATGTTTCTTAACCAAACATGGTAAGAGCTCTCTCTGTGTCAGCGGCAGTGCGCGCACGGATTTGAATGATCCGGTAAGACTTTGTCAAAGGTTTAACAGACTCGGGGAATCATGTCTTTTAGAAATGAGATCGAGAGGGTGTCTGAATCGAGATCGCGATCTTTTAACGATTAATCGTGCAGCTCTACTTGGGATGTAGCTTTTAATGGTGAGACTTTTGTTTTTGTAATCAGGCTCTCAAAATTCCTATAATTTGTATTTAGATTTAAGTTTAGATTTATCTGCCAACATATCAGTTATCATCGGTTTACATAAAGAATTATCGGTTATCGGTATTGGTCAAAATTGTAATATCCCATATTTAATGGGAAAGAAAACAAGTCTGTGATGGATAGAAGTACATGCGTTCAGTGGACTGTACTGTTTAGATTTATCTGCCAACATATCAGTTATCATCGGTTTACATAAAGAATTATCGGTTATCGGTATTGGTCCAAATTGTAATATCCCATATTTGATGGGAAAGAAAACAAGTCTGTGATGGATAGAAGTACATGCATTCAGTGGACTGTACTGTTGTTGAACAACATTCTGATTGTTCAACATCTTTCTGAAAAATAAATAAATAAATTATTTTCGGAACCTTATAAAGAGGTTTATTTTTATCACCATAACGGGTTGGGCTGTTGTTTCAAGCCAAAGAACCCTAATCTAGAACCATTTATGACCATTTTTCTTAAGAGTGTTGACCTTACAAATATGAGAGCAATTGTGAAATGAGGCAATCGTATCATGCTGTGAATATCAGGCTAGATTCTTCTCTTTGTGTTCTGAGAGTCACACTTGTAGATGCGATGACCAGGCCCATGTGACTGATGGCCCTCATAGCTCTCATCACTGCTGTCATTGCCCTCTAGGCAGGGTGATAAATTCTGGTCAGTGGTGTGGCAGCAGTGAGCAGGTCAGACTGATCGTTCGCAATCAGTGACACAGCATGGATGCCGGTCAGAACAAATGGCTCAGATGCTCTCCCGATCTCTGGGTCACCCTGTCTAATGAACCTCCAACCGAACACGAGGAGGTCGCAGCTTCAGATGTGGAGGTCATGATGCATGGATCTTTTCTGTGACAGATGAATGTAACGTTGTACAGACGTTCTTTTTATTCAATGAATATCCCATTTTACTACAAAATACGGCACATTGTGGAAATAAAATGTTTCGATTGTAAATTCACGTTGACTTAAGACCTTAAAAGTAATGCTGTGTTCACGACACGCCATGTCGGAATTACAGTAATTACTTTAATTACTAGATGACAACTCAGGATGCTCTGCTCTGAGCCGTTCAGAATTATGCTTCCATGGCAACACTATTAACACTAAAATGAATCAGAGAAGACAAAAACACAATACAAGAAGTGGAAGTAGCTATACAAATGCATTATTAATAAACGTATAGTTTATTTATCAGGAAATTAAAGTTATTCAACATTAAATTGTGTTGAATTTATCTTCATTATTTTATTATCAGATTATTTTTTGCTTATTAAGACATTAACATGAGGCAATTATATGAATTATTAAACAAATATTATGGAATTTACGACTGACTTAATTTTACTGCTGTGTTTGTTTGACATTGCAGTGATCAGGTCGTACAAGCCAGAGCTCTCCGAAATGTGCAACTATACGAGGGCGTGAGAACTTTTTACAAATCAGAATTTCATAGTGTTAGTATTAATTTCACTTTCATAGTGGACACATTAGAGGGGTTCTCAGACGTAGAAGTTGTCACAGTTGGGTAAACTTCTTTAGCGGTGAACAGAAACAACAACTTTTGCCTTCACATTTGCTCCAATAGCAAAAAATCAATAGCAATAGCTCTCCTTGATGATAGCACTGTTTAGCTCCTCTGTGGAACTATTCAATTCCCTACCTACAAAAAAAAAACACACACATGCACACACACGGAGGAAACTTGCCACACAAGACACAATAATTGTTTCCAAAAATAGATTTGAAGAGTTTTATCAGATTCCAGTGGAGCTGCGGAAAGGACGTTTTATCAGTCATCCTAGAAGCATTGTGCTCTTCTGAATGGTGTTCCGACAAAGAAATTAAAAAAATCCTGTTAGCATGAAATACTACACCAGAGGTTTTCAATTATCTAAAAAAAAAAGCAATATTACCAGCAGTGTTTACTAATATAAGATTTATTGTTATTACCACTGTACTTAGGGGTTATGTACTTGAACAAACTTTTTTGTTTGTTTTGTTTTAAAGCAATCGCACTTATGGATATTAAAAAATGCAATTTTTTTGTGATTTTATATTGAATTAATTAGTTTTTATCCTTTAATTAAATTAACCTGTTAACTGTCACTCACGTTTTTGAAGATAGAGACGAATGTGCATGATACAAACCTACATTTTTATAATTCATGATTGAAAACATTTTGTAACATGATTTTGATGTACCATTTACATGGTAATGCAATGTCTGATTTTAAAATGGATTTTGAAGGATGAATTTTGAGATTTTATGTTTTCAAGTGATATATAACTTCTGATGATTTCTAAAATGTGATAGAGAAAAAAGGTCTTTTTTTTAAACAAAGGTCAAAGCTCCTTTTGTAATATAGATTTCTGAGGGTGCACTCTTGTCATAAATTCATCTATTACTTTTCCTACATAACTTTTAACAAAAAATATTGGTAAAATATATATTTGGGAGTCTTAGACCTTTCCAACGATATATAGTTTGTCAAGATTAGATTAGATTTAATTGTAATATAGTATAGTCAACGTAGGCGTCCCGTATACGGGACGGGGTGACATTTAACAGGTTAATACATATTTAAAGCAATAGGTCATCCAAAAATAAATTTACACTTACAAATACACACGCACAATTCTTTTTTGGGTCAACATAAAGAAAACGTTCAAATCTAGTTTCTAGAAATGATACACATTTGATAACTCCACCACATTCTTTGTGTTTTAATAGAAGTCTTTATTTTGGAGATCTACTGTATATGGACTGTGTTCTTAAACATGCATTTTTTTTCTGCAATCTTCGGTAAATCTATCTCCAACTGCAGATGAGTAATTAATTACTCGCCGACCTCAAAGCTTCAATATATTGGATTTTTTAAAAACACAAAGTTTTGCATGAATTCGTCTACCATTTAGATGAATAATGCTCACAAGAAGCAGAGCGAGAGAAACGCGATGCTGAGGAGGCTCTTTATCACTCTCTGTTTCCTTCTCACTCCACATCCCTCAGCCCTGATGTAAAACAATACAAGAAAATATTTACCTGCGATGATCTCGGTGAAAACAAATTCATATTTTATGCCCGATGGAGCCTTTTTAATATTTCAAGAGCAATTAATAAGGCAGCGTATCTCTCGTCTCTCAGAGAAAACAGCCACAGTCGAAAGTCAGCCGTGGATGAATCAAAGTTTGTGTGCATCTCTGCGAAATCCTTTAATAATACCACTGCCACTTGTCCTTCCTAGTACAGTACAGATTTATCCTTGTCCTTAAACACATCTGGAAGTAACCTCAAGCGCTCGACTTTGTATATACCTAGAAACCGTCTCCTGCATTTCCAAATGTCATTACTCAGAGGAATCAGTCACAAGATTCAGAATAAAAATGCAGAGCTGAACTGAAAGGTAATGTTTCATTTCAAATGAAAATGACATGAATGTGAACGCAGCTGTTTCTCTTTCTCACATCCACAGAGCAGTTGAGGAAGACTTACATGAGATGCTATGTTTCTCATTTTCTCATTCCCCAAAACCTTTTTTTTTTATTTTTTATTTTTTGGAGATGCTTGAGTTGTTGCCAAATCTGGCTCCATTTCACTTCTGTATACTGTACCAAAGTAAATATGTTCCCGAGCACCAAAATATGGCCTCCAGTCAGTGCTGTTATCGTTCGGCTCTCACGCTGGATCAGAGAGAGCTTTTGAGCTTGTGCTGAAAAATACCTTTTTGGAAGAAAATGGCTGAGCCTATGTTCTTGCTAAGGCTCATTTCACAGCTTGCATTGTCTGTTTTCCATATACAGACACTAATATTTTGACACTTTTTGTATAATCTGACAAAATGACATCTTGAAATCATGCACAATAAAAGTAGATTTATTTATTTATTTATTTTTTCACACATCTCATCTAATATTTCATCTTAGGCTCTTCAATGCCAATGATGTTACCTTGGATAAACAAAACATGTATAATAAAATAAATAGAAAGTATTAGGACATATAAAAATAGAAAGATAATACACACACAATATATTATATATATATATAATAGCTTTGCCATCAGAGAAACAAATATTATAATGACATTGCAATACTATTTTCAATTACATTAAAACAGAAACCAGTTATTTTAAATATTAATAATATATAGCAATATTACTTTCTTATTGTTTTTATTAATTCAGCCTGCTGCCTTCGTATAATAGACTGCTTTCAAAACATTTAATGATCTTGATCCCACCCCCAAAATTTGGAAGAACAGTGTATTCATTTTAACAGAAGTGTTTATCATTTTAAACATGCAATAATTCATATACGATGGATTAAAAAAAAAAAAAAAAAAAGTTTAAAATTGAAAATGTGGGTCTGTGATATAGGTAAGATGATAAATATGAATCAAATATCAATACAAAAAGTAAACAGGTTTCCAAGATTACTTTAATTTGATTGTTATATATATATATATATATATAAAAGAGTAAGAAGAGTTAGAAGAGTCAGAATTAAGATAAGTCATGGCAGCGTCACAGATGCAGTGAGAGAATCAAGCTCTCTCTCTCTCTCTCTCTCTCTGTGTGTGTGCGTGTGTGTCCAGGAGGGGATGGAGAACAGAAACAAGCTCTTGTCTTCTGTGAGTCATTACCGTTCCCAGCCTGAGCTCATTTTCCACATGGCCCTGGTGTCAAATGCCTTCAAGCCGTTCACCAAATTCTGGTTTTATCTTTGTCTCTCTCTCCTCATGTGCCTCTCGACAGAATGACCAGACCTCCGTGATTCAGAAACTGCAAGAACCAAAAGAACCACAGAACCAAAGCCAACGAAATTAAGAGGGTCAGCAGGGGACCGCAGCGCACTCGGCGCAGGCCTCTGTTAGGGCTCTTGAGTGGACAAGGACGACCAGAGTCCTCACGTGTGCCTACAATTCATCACAGGATTCTGCTAAGAACTCCCAAGAACATTCTTCAAGGAACCCCGAACACCCATAATGCCCCGAGGAGATGACTGTACATGCACAGAGCCTGCTAGTGAATAATGGATATGTGCAAACACACACACTCACCCAGTCCCACGAGTGCTGTTCATCTAAACAACCACATCATGACCTGTGGTGTGCTTCATTTGACAACATTGATGGGGACGCAAAATTGTAAACAAACAAACAAACACAATTTTGTTTGTTTACCTTTGCCTGCCTTTCAAAATTATTATTTATTTTCCACGTTTTGTTATGTTGATGTATAAATAACCTATTTTAGGTTAATTTTAAGCAAGGAATATAGCCATTTTTAAACAATAAATGAGTTCAATAAAAGGGCCCAGCAGGTCGGTCAAAAACTGAACCCAGCTGCTGGGTCAAAACATCCCAATTGCTGGGTTAGTCCATATTTAACTCAGCTCGGGTTGTTTTTAACCTAGCGTTTATAGAGTGGAGTTATGAATGAGCTGTTATCAATATAAAAGACAGCTGATTCACATTATATAGCACCTCAAATAAATGTTCACGTCATGATCAAACACAATTCAAATGTAAAATATCCAATATACACACTGTTTGAAAACTGAATCCAGAATCTCCAGTGGCTCACTCACTGTGTGGTAATATCACACAAACGCTTATGAGATATTGCCACTTGTACACATGCTTTAAATAAACTTAAATCAATTCCAGTTAATCCATCAGTTTGTTTTATAGTAGGCGAGAATAATGCTTATCCTCCCGACATACACACATCCACAGCAGCTCAGGGACAAACACTGAGTGACACACACCTCTCCTACAAACACTCGTGAGAGCCATTTACTCTCATTAAAGTCGACTTCTTAATCCTCAGCTAAAGAGGCAGTACGCGGGCTTCTGATAAATTCTGAGACGGATCTTGTTCTCTTTCCCTCTCTCTATTTTTAGCTCTTTTTCATTGGTCCCTTTCTTCCTCCTGCTCATTCATCTTCCAGTCATTAAACTGCTGCTCGGCTAACAGTATAACTCGCCCACGCTAAATACACTTAACACCTTCCTTTCCCCCCGTAAATGTTCCTCTTGCTTGAACTGAATTCCATTACTTTGGAAGGTAAAATATGTTCTTGAAAGTAGGAAAACAAAGGCCGTGATGTGGCATGTTTGTTGGTGGAGAGGTTTTATAGAGAGAATCTAAACCATTCAGTCCAAATTCCCAGTGTGCCATTTTAAATTCTATGGATTCTGTGTTTTATGCTTTTATTTAATTTCATAATCATTAAGGTTGTCCAAATGAAATTAACTCACAAAACAGATGTCAGCAACATTTCTTCAGTCAAACTCATGTCTTACACTAGAGGTAAAAGTTTTATTTATATGTTTGTTTGTTAGAAATGAACACTTTCATTTGGCAAGGATGCATTAAACTGAGCAAATGGGACAACAGAGACATTAATAATGTTACATAAGATTTCTATGTAAGAAAAAAATGATGTTGTAAACTTTGTATTATATATATATATATATATATATATATATATAGATATATATATATAGATATATATCACATGGAAATGTAATTTTAACAAAGCATGTTTATATGTTACTTACTACTACTACTAATAATAATAATAACAATGCTAAATTATTATTATTATTATTATTATTACATTGAACATTACATTTTAATAACATATTAAATTACATTTTAACAAACAAATTTATTTAGCAATAGTTGCATTTTAGTTTTACGTCTGGTTAAACTAAGCATATAGGTAAACTAAGGATTATGTATTATTTAGTGGTCTCGTACTTTGAAATTAGGCTATGTTCACACTGCAGGCTGAAACGACCCAATTCCGATTTTTTTGCCCCTATGCGACCTGTATCTGATCATGACAGTCTGAACGACACAGATCCGATCTTTTCAAATGTGACCCAGGCCACTTGGGTATGTGGTCCTGAATCCAATACGTATCCGATCTTTTGAAATGCGTCCTCCGTCTAAACGGCCAGGCCACATGTATCCGAACCGTACGTCATTGATACGCTACAAACATCATAATTCTGCATTGTAGTAGGCGGGAACGAGAAGAGCCACTCACATCAGAATCTCACCACTCCTGGCTGCGACTCCGCACCCACGCGTTTCTCTGTACCGACGTTGCTAACACTGCTCCACAAAACACCAAGGCCAAAAACCTTGCTCTCCTTCTTTTTAATTTTCTTCTTAAAACGAGAAGATTGTAATTGTGCTGGCTCCATTGAGAAAAATTACTGTAATATTGCAAAAAGAGCTCCGCTGTTGACTACACTGTTGTTGACATCCATGTTTAACGTTAGCTACTTCCGCAAACAACGAGTGACGTCGTTCATCGTTGAATACTCTTCTGCGCATGCGGGTCACTTCTGGGTCATTTCACGTTCACACAGGAGATCACAAAAAGTCGCATTTAATTGGAAATGTGAACGGCCTTGCAAATTTTTTATTTTTTTTTCAAAAAATCGGAATTGAGCATTAAGCTCTGCAGTGTGAATGCCTTAGTTGCATCATGACAAAACGAGATTTTAAATACTAAAAAATGTCTTAAACCACAGGAGATGATCACACACAGCAAAACCCAACAACATGCTTTTTGGTTAAAGAGTGCTCATTTATTTAACTATGACTATTAACTACACAAATAGCTTGGCTAATATGACGTCCTCACCAGGCTGAAGTCATGCGCAGGCCACAAGAGATGAGCTTCAGCTCTGTAAATACTGCAACATTTCCCCTTCACCGCTCTCCTTCTCTCGATCCATCTTTCTGCTCTCTCCTGAATACTAACACAGCCCTGGGTCTGTTTGCCTAGCACTGACGGAAACAGTAACATATCGGTGTGTTTCACCAGTCAGGTGTGTGTGTGTAGTGAAGGGGGAGGCTTTGATATTTACATTCTGGATATATCAGCCACTCTGTACTTCCAAACACACAGGGCTGGCCTTTAAAACCCAGGCGTGGATTCATAACGAAAGACAATGGTGGAAGAGATGGAGGAAAGGGAATTGTAAAACAACCTGAATAAACAAATGAGTCGCCAAGCAGTCAAACAAATCAATGAGTAGAAGACTTTCCCCCCCTTTACCATAAGGCCAAAACCCACTTTATGCAAGTATTCAAACACAGATGTGAAATTGGGGCCAACATACTCATGCTCCTCCGGCCATAACAATCCTCCATCCTCAGGGGGGCGATAGAGTTACCCATAAATGTCTGTACAATTAAGCATAAAATAATTACCGTATTTTCCAGACTATAAGTCGCACTTTTTTTCATAGTTTGGCTGGTCCTGCAACTTATAGTCAGGTGCGACTTATTTATCAAAATTTATTTGACACGAACCCAGAGAAATTAACCAATAGAAAACATTACCGTCTCCAGCCGCCAGAGGGTGCTCTATGCTACTCATTGCTCCTGTAGCCTACACTGAAAACATAGAGCGCCCTCTTGCGGCTGTAGAGGGTAATGTTTTCTCTTGGTTCTTGGTTCTAAATAAATGCGACTTATAGTCCAGTGCGACTTATATATGTTTTTTTCCTCATCATGACGTATTTTTGGACTGATGCGACTTATACTCAGGTGCGACTTATAGTCTGAAAAATATGGTAAGGTAGCTAACCTATAAGTTAGTCGACTATGACTAGCCTTCTGAGTATGAATCATTTCCAAATGTTTCCAGTCTCCTATGCTTACCAAGCCTTCATTTCTTTTATTTTAAAATACAGTAAAAATAGTAATATTGTAAAATAACATAACGTATTTTAAAGCGTAATTTATTCCTGTGATGCAAAGCTGAATTTTCAGCATCACTACTCCAGACATTAGTGTCACATGATCCTTCAGAAATCACTCTGATTTGGACTCAAGAAGCATGTTTTATTAATAATTATCTTAAAAACAGTAGTGCTGTTGAAACCATTATTATTATTTTTAATATTATTATTTTTTTCTCCAGGATTTGTGAATAGAAAGTTATTTTTTTAAAACATTATAAATGTATTTACAGTCATTTATAATCAATTTAATTAAATGTGTCTTTGCTGAATAAAAGTATTAAATATTTACAAAATATTTAATAAGCAAACAAACATATAAACCTGGATCCAGCATCCCACGAGCAAACTCTGTTCACTAATTGACCTGACTGCATCATCTGAATGGCTTACTTGTCTCTACCGCACACACAAACACAGATACAGTGCACCTTGGGACAGAGCTCAGATGAAATGTGCCTCCGGGTCAGGGTTCCACAAGGAGAGCATAACTCAAACGGCACCATGTCATAATCCATTACAGGCTGTTATTGGCTGTGCAGTAAATTGCACAATAACAGCAGGTCCATCGAGTGATGTGATCGAGCCTGTGATGGACTCTCCAGTATGCACTGCAGGCTCATTTTATTAAAGCAGATCTCATAAAGGATCTCATGTTACCACTGTTGCCAGATTGAACAGATCAGCACATTCAAACCAAAGCTGGGTATTGATTTATATAAAACCTTATCACCCCTCCAACTCAACTCACGCTAGCTGCAGCCATTGCTTGCATTACTAAAATCCCTTCATAAAAATGTACCAAAACAAACAGTTACCGAGTCATTCTATAAAACGAGTGCATTTTCCATCTCCTGAAGTATTTCCTCTAAGTTACGACTGTATACTTTGCTAATGGCCTTGCAAAAAGACCCTTGAAGGCATTCGGCAACTCACTTTTGTTTGGAATGGCCCTCAGTACCCAGACAACACATGCACATTGTGGAAACATCTATTGTTTGTGTGTTTTCATCAGGAAGACTTATTGTTTTTAGAACATTTACTTATCTGCTGTGTCTATGAGACACTTGCTTACAGATGTTAAATAGCCATTGAGAAAATGTATTTAAGAAGTTTATAATTGCATATTCTTTATGTAAAAAAGATGTCATTTTAAGACATCTATCAGATGATGGAACACTACAGGTTGCTATTGACATTTCATATTCACCCTGAGAGAGAACATTACAAGAAAACAATCTATTGTTAATATAGCACAAGCACTTAGCAAAATTGAGAGCACCATCACAAGAGTACACAAATTATATTAAACGGATATTTGAATTGATTACATATTTATATATATATGTATATCTGAGATTTTGTTTCTTGTTGAAGTTAAATAAAACAGAAAAGAGAATGAGGGCGCGATCAAGAGAGATGGGTGAGCGTTTCTCATTAGCATGCTCAGTCAGGTATGGCTCTGGTCTGGCTAGCTCAGAGAACATCCAGCTGTAGTGGAGTCTGCCAGCTCCCCTGGCCCACAGACCCAGCCATAATTAACCGCTTTAAGAAGAGGGAAAACGGGGGCATTATGAATTCTTCCCTCTGCCTCTATTTATCTCATCAATGCGTCTGTCATCGTCTAATTAGCGGATTTAGCTGATGAAAAATACCCCTGTCAAAATAACTCAAATAATGACAAAAGTTAACGCAGCACCCCATTTACTGTAGCACAGTCTCAGAGCACAAAAGCCATCAGAGAAAAAAGTTCATTGATGTCAAAAAAAAAAAAAAAAAAGGGAGAGGGGAAACAAAGGATTAGGTTTTTGGGCGAGTCTTTTTTTTACATTTAGTTACTTCGCACCAGTTACTGGAGAATCTAGAGACGTAGACTGACTGGAAATCAGTTGTAAGGTGACAAACAATCCCTTTCTACTCAAAAACAAATCAAAGAGATCAGAATTTTTATATATATAAATTATAAAACAAAATGTAATATTTTCCCTGTGTCCAAATATGCCTACGTCCTTACTATATACTGTAGTAAGTGAAAACAGTATGTGAAAAGTGTAGTATGTCCGAATTCATAGTATTTATGAGAAAACTAACCAGGGGTGCATTTCCCAAAAGCATAGTTGCTAATTTGTTGGTTGCAATACAATTTCCCATTGCCAACCAGCTAAGATGCTAACAGGTTAGCAACTATGCTTTTGGGAAACGCACCCCTGATGATCTACTGTACATCTTCCTCTGAATTTCTGAAGTGTTCATCTAATAGATAGTTTACTATCCCAGGAGGCCATGGGGGAGGACTTGTGAACACTGGACGTCACATGACAATGACATATGTCTGCATTTCATTCATACTACACAAATTTATACTACAAAGAAAATACTATAATAATAATCTCAAATTAAGATATTTTTCAAACGTACCTACAGTACTAAGACAGTATGTGATTCAGATATAGCTTTTATGTTGTGCTGTCTTGGAAATTATACTGACACCTATAGGTGTGGAGGAGGCATCAGAAACAAATGATTCTGACCTACCCAATTGATTCAAACACACACACACACACACAAATACACACACACACACACACACACACACACACCCCACAGGAAGTACTTTGTCTGTCTGATTAAGTGTAAATAGCAAACATGTGGGTCGACCTGCTGTGCTCTGCAAAACATCTGGAGCAGGTCAACATCTGTGTCCAGGTTGCCAACATCGCTTAACAAAAGCTGGCACCTTGAGCACAGAGCTAATAGAGAATGATGGGAAGGGGGTAGGTGATGATGAAGGCCTGCAGAGAGGTGAACACAACATTTAGGAGACTCACAAGATGATTGTCTGTTAACAAACAGTCATTCAGATTGAGGATTGAACGCGATTGATGCATGAAAAAAAGATGATAATACGAAGGTTGATCCCATTGGACAAAATATTATATGTTTAATAGAATAAAGAACTACATAGAGGTTAGGAATGACATGAGGGTGAGTACATAATATTTATTTATTTATCTATTATGCGAACTGCACCGTTAAGAGTTATTTTACCGTTCAGTTGAAGCGAAAAATGTATGGACTCAATTTATGCAAGCGAATCATGAGATGTGAAAGCATTTACCAACTGATGGCTTTTTAACAATCAGAAGTGGCACAGCAAAGGCAACATATCAAATTACATCTTCAAATTGCCTTCTATAGAGCTTCACAGCGGCTGTGAGCTGTTCATTCAAAGGTGGCATCTGGGGATGAAATTACCTTATGTGGGTTGTCATGAAAAGAAAGAAGCAGTATTTTCCGTCCTTTAAATTAAAACCTATTAATGGAAGCATTGCCGGGAACACAAAGGATTTCAAATTTATATCCACTGAATGGGCTGAGGTTTGCACACGGAGATCGTGAAGCTACCACAGCCCCGTGTTATGGAGTTGATAAGCGTCTGTCTAGTACGGTCCAAATTCGGGGTGTCGCAATTGGGGCAAGAATCCTGATGGTTCCTGGAAGTAGATATTGATCTAGTTTCAATGTTTTTGATACTGTTCTTAGCCAGAGAGCGGCTTCTTCCAGATTCATTAATCATTCAGAGATGCTTGTTGTGTTTACAGTCCAAATCGGGCACATTTTTTGTGACAGGCATTTCAATTTAGATGCTTTAAAGATAATAGTGCCTCACTGCCAATATGCGGCTGCTTTAATGCTTTAAATTACTATACACGATGTCTCTTGAAACAGCACTTGCATGGTTTTTGGAATGGATTTCAACATTGTTCAACGAAGAGCTATTTACACATCATATAAACTTGAATCTTCTGGTTTGTGGGTATGTTTAAAAGCACATTATGAGGCTATTATTGATGGTGAGAATATTAAACAATACTTCGCTGCGAAAGTGTTTGGCAATGTAAAAATCAATAAAGATTTACTAAATTACATTGTTTTCAAGAAATATGATAACTTTCACTATGTTTTTGATGTAGATATTAGATAAACAATGAAAGCCCTTTCCTAAACCACATTCACAATGAATCTAAACTCGGACCACAATAACACTGCAGAAAAATGTGCCTTGGAGTATTGTGTTAACACCAGTTCCATATTGAAATATGTGAATAACTAACACTATTTAAGTGTAATCTGCCTGAGCTAAATTTGGCCCAGTGGGCCGTAAGTGTTTTTTGTAGCCCAGATAAGTCATAAGATGTTATTAGGAGTTTTGTTTGATAAAGCATCATTTCCAGGGCTCTTTAGGGGGCAATAAATAAACTGATAATGGAGCTTGATGCAAAAAAATTGTAAGGGCTTTGTAACTTGGGCAAGCCAAGAATGATGGCTAACCGGAGGGTATGAACGCAGCAGCTTTGGAAGGCGCAAACAGAGTAAAGCCACTCGACAGGACGGCGAGCCGCTTTCAGAGCGAGGATCAGCTGCCAAGTTCATTAAATCTGCCTGCAGGACAAAGTCATCTGTGCTCGTCAACAGCCTTCTGCTCACAAGAAGTGATAGGTGTTCAGCGACCAGATGAATTCAGGGCAGGACATTCATGCAGTGGTGGAAAAAGGACTTGAAATCCACACTTAAGTGAGAACAGAAAAGTACAGATATATTACCAGAAAATGACTTCAGTGGAAGTTAAAGTCACCGTTTAGAATATTACTTGAGAAAAATGTATGTGATATTTATTGTACTTACATATAAAAGGTATTTTTTTAATATTTAATATTTATTTTAAGTATTACTACTTTGTTACATTACACCACTGCACTCATGAAATCATTAATGCATAGCCGCCAGAAAACACAAGTGGAGGTGTAAAATGCACGGGTGTGTGTAAGCATTTGCTTTATGATATTTTGCCATGCAATCACAGTTTTAGAGGCTTAACATACTCTAGGACCCGTGATGTGCATTAGACACCTGAAGGCGGATTTGACTCAGAAACACACTGACTCTGAATCAATGTCGACAGTTTTACTGATTTGTGTTTATATAAAAAAAACATTGCCATGAGCAAAACAGGGATTTGTAAGATCGTCTGAACTAGGGATATCAAAAATGTCAATATGAAATGTCCATACTGTATAAACAAACTAGAGATATGATGGTGTTTGTACAGTATATCCAGAGTGCTGACTAATCCAGTACTCGAGGGCTCTTGAGTGATAAAGGTTGGTATTGACTACTGCAATTCTTGTTTTGTGAGAATAGTTACCTGAACCAAACTTTTGATGAATTGATCAATGTTGTAGAGCATCTATGATTAAAAAAATAAAATTAATATGGTTGCTGATGTAACAGAGGCCAGCGCGTAGTGCGCATAGCCCCCGATCTCAAGAGAGGCAATGGTGAAGTGTAGCCATTTAGCTTCCTTGTTAGTGCGTCCGCCTCCCGTGCCGGAGACCTGGGTTTGAGCCCCGCTCGGAGCGGTGGAGAGGACCCGGGAGAGTGGGGTTACATTGGTGCCGTGACCCGGATGGGAGTGAGGTTTAGGGGGCTGAGTGTAATGTAGTGTAAAGAAGAGGAGTATCCAAGTTACTATAATTTTGAATTGCTCTTTAATTAACTGTTAAGTAAATTAATCAATACAGGTTTGTATAAGGTAATTATTAATTGTGATGATCTAGTTTCCTCATTATGTGGCATCATGTTCTCTACTTTTCACCAGGTTACTGATGAAAACTTACTAGCCTCTACTTGTGACAGACTTGGTTGCATTACCATCCATGACTGACTAAAAATAGCATGCTCTTTCTCCCTCCTTCTGCACAGGTTGATGTCAGAGATCTTTGCTTCACAGTGGGCAAACTAAACAGCAACTGTGGGAACAGGCACAGATGCCCCAGTGACCCACCCCATCAAACCCCGGACTGAAGAGCATGAAGGATCTCCTGTCTCTGGACGGCAGGGGTTGATGGGGATAATGCAACGCTTTTAAGATAAGCCTACAGTTCTGTACTACACAAAAAAGGAATATCATAATAAATTATCTCTTCGACTGAAATGCTGGGCTACACGACACAAGCCAATGTTTGGTCAGACAAACACATACTGTATTCCCAATAAATACTAAATTTCACCTTTAACTAAAACTGAATTATTATTACAAAAAAAAAAAAAAACCCTTGTCGACCAATGCTTAGTGTAGTTTTTTCAGCCACAAAAATCTAATACTTCCAACCGTATAGCACAACATTCTCATTGTTTATGGGTCACAGATTTTTATTCATTTATTAGATGTGATAATTATCTAAGAGTTTATAGCTTCTACTTAAACTAGCTGTACAGAATAAGATTCTCATTGTTTTGTGCCAAGAGAGTACATCTTTTTAAATGCTTTCTTGTTTCAATTATTACCTTTTAGCAGCTAGCTTTTATTTGACTGACTTGACTGTAGTTGACCTATTTTACATTATCTTAGCAAGTTAATTTCATATTTGCTTCCCTGACACTGGCAGACAATGCCAACATAGACATCCAAATGTGAGCACTTGAGAATGATGACAAATGTCAGCCCTGCAGGAAGTATTCAAATGTTAGTCTGTGTAATTATCACTTGAAAATAGATGTATAAAAACACTAAAACATCAAGATCCTTTGACTGAAGGCGTCTTTGATGTGCTAATATATGCACACGCACACACACACACAGGTTGTGACTTCTAACGCTACAATCTTAGCAAGACTTTTTTAGTAGGGAACTGAATAGAGCATATAAGCATACTTCAATTCTACACATGATGCCTAATATAAAAAGTTTTACTACAGACATTACTCTGGCACTGAATGCATTGACTATCCGCAAAGAGATGCTCTTCTGAAAGATCCTTCAACACGGTATTGGGATGTTAAATAGTGGATAAAGGACAATAAAGACCACAAGATCACAGTGAGTGTTTGTTGTAGGCCACATCTGTGCAAGGGGCCAGCCATCACACTGGCAAACAACAGAAAACTGCAGCAGGGAAAAGGGGAAGCATTTAAATAAATAAACTAAATAAATATCATTGGTTGCCGCAGGCTTGGTGGCACAGTTAAAGATTAATGCTATTCTTCTGCAAATATTGCTCAGAGGGACAACATGAGTCACTTTCTCAACAGCAAAGCATTCATGAAAGCAAAAGCCAGGGGAGAGCCTAAGGCAAGGCCTTTGGGGGTGAGGTGGACCGCTCTGGATGAAAGACCAGCTGCCTATCAGAGGCTGTTCATGTGTTTTAGTGGTAGCAGAACACAATGGCTTTTGAAAGAAAGTTATTTAAATGTTACTCTTCGGAAGTGTCGCTATGTACAGTATGTACTGTATGAGTGTAGTTTGCTCACCTGAGTAGGCCCAGTAGGACTCTTCGGCTGCTCTACGATGCCTGTCACCGATTGGCCGGTCATGATCCCCTGCTTTGTTCCCCTCAGCCAATGCTGAAACAGAAAAAAAATAATGAGACAGTTTTAGATTATGTCCTGTGATGGTCATGTGAACGATCAAGTGATCCGATTCCTAAATCTTCTGCTCACAATTTTATGTTCTATTTCCTAAAACAGCCATCCCCACTTGGTTGATTAATAGAAGTCTTAACTTTATTAATAGTGCTGGGCAGCGATAAATAAAAGTTTTGTTTATATAATATATGTGTGTGTGTACTGTTTATATGTATTATGTATATATATGTATATATTTTGAAAATATTTATATGTATATATTTATATTCATATCATTTATATTATATAAACATTTATTTAATATATTGTGGCGAGTGGGGCGGGGCCGAGAGGCGTGGGACTCGATACCGGCGCTGGGGCGCAGGTGTAGCTCATCTCCAATCACTACACCTGGCCTCACTCCTCGTTCCCACGCCTCTCGGCCCCGCCCCACTCGCCACATATATGAACATAAAATGTTTATTAAATATAAACATGCATGTGTGCATTTATATATACATAATAAATATACTTTATTATGTACATACATACACATATATTATGTAAACAAAAACTTTTATTTTGGATGCGATTAATCACGATTAATCGTTGCCCAGCACTATTTGTTACATTTCATAAATCTTCAAAGAAAAGTTCATATATATATATGTCATATATATATGACACCTGTCACACAAGAAGACTGCGCAGCGCTCACAGCTACTCTGGGGAGAGCCATGTTTGTCAGAGTAAGTAAAAATAATTATTTTATTAATCAGCTCTATTCGCACAGGATTAGTATTATCTGGGGAGCTTGTATAATCTTGAAAATTTCATGTGGTGCATTCACATGGGATAAGAGGAGCCTGTCATTTCACTCGAATTTACTGACTTATCTCTCCAGGATACCGGATGTCAAGGCTTTGAGAGTACTATTCTATGGTCCGGTTAGATGGATTTAATAAAAAAGAAATTAATAGTTTCGTGCCCTGTGTCATTTACATTTCACCAGGTTAAAATAATATATCAAGCTTTATGCTTGATTTATTTGTTACAAAACCTCGAAATCTTTTCAGCTCTCTCTTTCTGCAAATTTTATAGTTGTACGGTGTAGTATAGTGATATGACAGCACCCAAAATACTATCAAAACACTCCAACGTAGCTCCAGTAATCTCTTTACTCGTCCAATTTTATTTACTTGTCTTATTTTGGTATTTGCAATCAGCACAGCCTGTGCGTAGTAACACTTTATTTATTTGTTCAAATCTATTAACCCTCTGGAGTTGATTCACGCAAATACGCATTATGAGGCATCTTCCCCAAAACCCTGAAAAAAACTTAAACGACACTTTTTTGATTTGGACCGTACAGATAAGAGCAATACATCAGTCGAATCTGTAAAGGATCTTCTTTTATTTTTATACACACATAATAACAACAAAACTTTGTGCATTTACAAAATAAAGAAAACAAACAAGGTGTGCTGTTTGCAGCCTTGGTCTGCGGTGATCTTCATTTAGAAATGCGTCAAACTAAGCAAGTGCTACAAAAAAAAAGACACAAATATTCTGATAAAGTAATCCATATGAAAACAACGTGATTCCATCTTTCACAATTCCCTTCATTATATCTAATGCGACCACGCCCATTCGCTGAATGCGCTATTGATATTATAATGTTCCACGTGAAGCGCGTGGTGTGTATATGCTCATACCATAGAAAACAAAGCACCAAGACTGTTCTTCAAGTTTTTTATTTTTATTTTACTGTTTGCTTCACAATTAGAGTAATAAGACATAATTCACCCCAAGAAGATGTGCTGAGGATTACCTCAGGATTTTAGTTTTGGATTTCCTCAGAAAAAAGAATGAACTGCTTTATCCAGCAGAGATCGTAAACATGAGTAAGTCTTGTCTATCAGTTAAACGATCAAAACTGATCTTGAAAAACTGAGCGACCACATTGCTACATTAAACTTGTAAAATGTTGCGTTGGTCGCAGTGCCATTCACTTAATGCCTCATATGCGGTCATTCTTAAATAAGGCTCATTAGTTAATTACATTAGTTAAAATATATAAATAACATACATGAAAAATATTTCCACAGCATTTATTAATCTTAGTTCATGTTAATTTCAGCATTTACTAAATAATGCGTTATTTTAATAAGTTATGTTTGTAAACATTAATTCACTATGAACTAACATGAACAATGAATGACTCTATTTTTATTAACATTAACAAAGATTGATAAATTGTGTAATAAATGTATTGTTCATTCATGTTAGCTAATACATTGTTAACAAATGACATATTATTGTAAAGTGTTACCATTAATTTTTATTCATCATACTGTTAAACTTGAAGGTATTTTCTCTCTTGTTATTTCATAGGAGCTTCAAATAAGATGGAGCAAGCCAGAGTCTTGTGCCCTTTGTTAATCAGCATCCTTATGTTCATTTAAAAACTCACTAAACAAAGTAAAAAATACCTACACCCCACTCAAGTTATCTTTATTGGGATCAACAATTGAAAAATCCATTTGGGATCAACAATTGAAAAATCCATTTACACACAGAGACCCTCAAGAGTACACAAACATCACACAAATCATGAGGGTCAAACTACAGCTCACAACTCGAGGCACAAAAACAAATCACGAGATAGAACCTCATGAACACAGTAACGCACCAGCCTGTGATCTCTGGCTGAACCAAGTCATTAAATCCTGTATAAACCAATCTGGCTCAAAGAAACCCACTCCATTAGAGAGAAAAACAGCCCCCCACACAGCGGTATTTACAGCCTGCCTGCTCTGGGATCAGTTTCCCCCTGCCTCATTAAACATGTATGAGGGGCTAAATAAATAAACAAGACCTGATTGGCCGGTGAGAAGAAGGCTAAAGCGCTAAGTGTCCAATCAAAGAGGCTGCGGACAGGTCGCTGGCAGCCGAAGACGATGAGCTGTTCCACCGCTCCAACAGAAAGCCCAGCTGTGTCCTACCAGTAGGTCGAACCAATCTAGACTGAACCCAAAAGGAGTTCTAGACCCCTTTGCATACTTGCCCAGGGATCTAAGGTTCATATAAACTGTGAGAATACAACTCCAGAGGATTGGGGAGCTGAGATTATCTTAAAAATACAAACCTCTCTGTCGCCAAGGATACCAGAAATATATGTCTGGGTTGAATGAAAATTTGTTTGGAGTTGCAGCATGGGCTGGAGGGGTTAGGAAGGATGGCACACATCCCAGAACCCCGTGGCCTCTGTGTGAGTTTATCAGAGGCGATCTCGACCCCTCGGCTCCTGGCTGCGGGATGTTGGGGATGCACTGGAAGGTGAAGAGACGATGTGAGATCAGCCTCACAGCTGTCATCCACATCCAAACTCTCAAACGCACTATGGCAGGACTTGGGGGTGAGTGCCATTTTAGATCTAGACTGACCCCCCCCCCCACCAAAGAAAGAGTCACTAGAAGGGAAAGAAGGAATAGCTGAAGAAAGCACGAAAAAGGACTAAGAAAGGACTAAAACACAGCAAAATGTTAACGAGAATTTGGCAACAATTTTTTCTGCAAGCCTGTCGATGTGCTGACCACACTTTGGTAACAAGGACACACTGCCTAAAAGACATCACTCAAAACATAATGCAATTTACAAGGCCCCCCTCTCTCTCTCTCTCTCTCCGAGCATGCTGGGTAAAAATATTCTGATATGAACAATGGGTGACTTTTTGTTTCAATGACAAAATGCCTTCTGCTCCTTGCTGCTCTAATTCTTCAGGATAGCGGCTTGGGCATGGCGGCGAATGCCAATGAGAGGGTA
Organism: Carassius auratus; assembly: GCF_003368295.1. Lineage (NCBI taxonomy): Eukaryota > Metazoa > Chordata > Actinopteri > Cypriniformes > Cyprinidae > Carassius > Carassius auratus. The sequence goes on along the minus strand of NC_039278.1, from coordinate 8,287,305 downwards.
TGCTATGGCTTCTCTATGAATTACATTATTGATTGTCAATACTCTTTGAACAGAAAATGTAATTATGCAATGCAGCATGCTGGGCTTAGTTGCTATCCTCCCTATATGTCACTCATGCTTTCTTTCTCTTTCCCTCAATCACTACCTCCCTCTTTTTGTCCCTGTATATCCATCAATGAAGCTATCTCTCTCTCTCCAGCACTCCAAAACGTACTTCCGGCGAGTAACTCTGTTGGAGAGACCCGGGATGCTCCTTTGGCTACTCTCATGAGTCTATACATCAGCAGCTGAGTCGATCTCTTCTAGAGTCTTGCTTTCTTCGTTCTGTCTTTCAGAAATGCCTTCCAAACCTGTCTACCTTCTGTCTACTTTCCCATACTCAGCTCTAGCTGTTTACTCACATCGTCACTTGTTTCAAGAAGAGAAAGCATTTGTTTTTGGACTATGGCCAATACCAGCTCCTACATCACTCCGCAAACACCTGCACCTACACATCATTGTACCCCAGGCCCTCTTTCTTCTCCTCCAGATGTCTTCAACAATGGAGCATGAATGCGTTAAACAACCAAATAATTGGGCAACAGCACCTTGTCTGAATGTGATTCAACATTCAAACAAAGAGAAGCACCATGCTCCAACCCCAAAAGGCCCACTTTAGGGAAAGTTGTCAGGGCTCTGTGGCACACAAGGGGCTGCCAGGAAACAGATAGGCTGGCAATACCTTCTAAAAAGAGAAATGGATAGTTTAGAGAGTAAATGTTAAAAGGTCACATGTAGAAGTTGGACAAACATAACCTAACCTAAAGTTTTTGGTATAACCAACCAAGCCTCTTACACTGAGCTACCAATTAATCAAACTTAAGAAGCAGTAATGGGTTTTTAAAAGGTTGAATCACTAGCATCAACATGGTTCGCCTGTCCTTAGTATGGTTAGCTAACATCCTTTATACATCCATAAAATGGTTTGTAATGAAACTACTGGAAATGGTGTCATTTGGCCAGATGTGACACTTCAGAGATTACTTTTCTTTTTGTGTTGGACTGTTTTCAGATGCACACTCGTGTAAATCAAGCTATATAAATTGGATATACCATAGATTTAGACACACCCAAAGTTAGCATGTGAAGGGTGATTTTACTACTTAACTATACGTTATAGAATTTAGTTTTTCTAATTCCCAACTATGTTTTGACATGTTGATGAAAAACATGTTTTGTTAAACCTGTTAACATCCATGGATAGCTATAGTTTGATGCTTTGCCTCATAGAGTTCAATGCATTGGTGCATTAGACAACACTGACAATGGTTTTAACTACATAAAAAAGGGTAACACTTTATTTTAAAGTCCTGTTCCTCATGTATATATTATGTACTTATTATAGTAATTACAATAACTATGTAATAACTAGGTACTAACCCTAAACCTAACACTACCCCTTGTAGTTACCTTGTGTTACCAGAACTTTCTTAGATAAATACACTGTAAGTACACTATAAGTACATATTAATACACGTACTGTAAAATAAAGTGCAACCAAAAAAAAAAAAGACATAAATAAATACAATGTTTATGATCTGTCCTTCTGAGGATTACCAACTGGATTCCGGTCAAATTTTGCTAACTGCAAGGGACATTTTCCAGCAAATGTATCCTGACAGTATGCCTTAGAAAAACATCACGCAGAAATGAAGCCACTTACATTAAAAGAAAGGGAACATGTCCAGTAAAGTGCACACACTGTCAAGTATGAGAGAGCTAAGTCTCTCACATACATTTTGATAGCTTCATTTCTGTGGTAAATGGGGCAAGCTAAAAACAAAAATGAGTTTGACACCCTCTGCCCCTGCTCTGGGTATACTGAGATAGAGAAAACTGTATCTCTTGACCTGCTTTAGGAGCAGGAGGGAGGAAAAGAGAGAGAGAGAGAAAGTTACCTAGAGATACAGGGAACAACCAGCCACCACTGGAAAACCGACAACTCATAGCCAGATTCCAAACACACACCACACTGAGCACAGATGTCAACACACACACAATCCTTTATCCTACAGACCCTGTCCAGATCAATCAGCATCAATTCAACCCAATATGCGCAAAGAGCCCTTGTACATACACACGACCAAGAGAATGCATGAGGTTGGGCTAACACACACACACACCAAAAGAATGTCACATTGTTCAAAAACAAGCAGCGTTGGCCTAAAGCACAATCTTTCAAAATCGAGAATCAACTGCAAGTCAATGCCAGTGTACGCTTGCGTTCTGTGATCAAATCTCCGGCGCCAGGCGTTCCATCTAGCCGGGCTCTTCTAAATGAATTCTGATGTAATTGATTTACATCCCTCTATTAGAGCTGCAGAGTTTTATGAAGAAGATATTGGGAGTTGACGTTTCTGTCAGGCTGTCTCCAGAGCAACAGCGATAGAACGAGGAGAATTATGAGGGCTTCATTTTTTAGATGCGGATTCTGGAACACTCAACGAGACAAGTCTCGGAGGAGCCATGCGATGTCATCTAACTGCCACTCAGAGATTGCTTTTGTGGAGGACGGTCCCATCATTGCTTAAACTCATTCTCACACACCATGCTAGCTTTTAAGCTAATGTTGTCATCAGCTGTGGACAGGCTTCTGAATCCAGGAACAAATTCCAAAAACTCGTGCTAATACTAAAATACTCTCAGTATTCTCAGAGGTTCACAAACTCTTACTGGTAGGTTTACATGAGGAAAGAATCAGAAACGTATTAGAGAGGTAAGTTTGCACTTGCAAGAACATGAAGACTTACTCCAAAGATGATAATGCAATACTAAACGCACAATACAGAAGAAATGTGAGAGGAAATTAATGTGCAGGCTCTAAAAATGTACCATAGTGGTGTCATGGTACAAGGATTGTGTCAGATAATAATTCCATAGGATACTGAATGGTTTCAAGATTATAATTGATTATGGTGATATTCTGGTTAATTTATTGATGTTAAAACAAGCACCGATCATTTATTATCTAGAAATTCATAAGATTAAATGGCCAAATACATTTTTGGGGCCTCTGTGTGTAGAATTAAACAGAATACATACAATAAAATGAGAGAAACTATAGAATTCTATGAAGTTGTACGTAGGTATTTAGTGTGTAAAGTTCTAAATGAAACTTCAATTCTGACTGACATTCAGTTATTAATTTTCAGTTATTAATGGTGACTTCAGCCTTTGGGTAAAATTTGTTCTTATGCTTAATTTTTCCGGTTAGATGGTTTTGAATTTCAAGTTTGTTCCGACTTCATTGAAATGCACATCAGGCATTCACATTCACGGACTTAACCTTGATTTTGCTTTTGTCTTTTTGGACAGGAGGGGTCAGAATGTGTGTGTGAGTGTGTGTGTCCTAATGGACTCATTAATATTCTCCTATAGTCTCTCCTGAAGGGCGTTCACCCTGCGGGCACATCCAGGACACATATATACCCCACCTTCCTGTGCAAAGATGCACATGCCTTTACACACATGGAACAACATCTGTTGCCTAAATCTGTCCAGAAATCTGAGAGGGCTGCAAATACAGCGAGAACACACTAGGGAAGATGGAACAAACACAGATTAGGGCAAGCTGAGAGCATCAGAAAAACTAAATCACATCAACCCCTCTACTCGTAACACCATGCTATAGATTTAAAATCTCAAGTCAATATTAATCCTCTTGTGACTTAATCCAAATATTTGGCTTCATTTGGATGCAAATTAAAACTAGGAAAATATGTACAACCACTGGCACTGAGAAGTCAAACTCCTTTTAGCAAAATTAATCTGAAAGCAGACAATGTACATTTTGTGTGGACTTAGTGCAATCTATGAGACAAGATTTCTTTAATGTAATTTACTTTGTATAGTATTAGTATAGTATCAGCTGACTACTGGGATCCCATTTATCCTTTTTAACCAAAATGGTACCTCTCGCTACCTCTCTTAAAAAAAAAAAAAAAAAAAAAAAAAAAAAAAAAAAAAAACTGTCTTGGGAGCCAAAGAATGAGGTAGCTGACTGTGTGTCAAAATTATTTGAAATGCTGTCAATTAAGAATTTAAAATAGGTTAATAATAATAATAATAATAATAATAATAATAATAATAATAATACATAAAATAATATATAAAATAATTATTTAACATGATATTCGTACAGGAATTGAATTTTACTGCTTCAGTCTACAGTAGCAAGATCGGTGTTGTTTTGAAAAAAAAAAAATGTTTATGGTGAGGAAAGGGTTTCTGGTAAAAGTGCTCAAATTTTATATAAATTTCAATAATTTTATAGATAGGCCACCTGTGCCTGGGCCATTGAGAGGACCTAACCAGAGATCTCAATTACAGGGCCCGGGACAACTGGCAACCGATGTTGGTGGTTCCTGATTCAAAAGCAACACATTTAAAGGGCCGGGATGCCTTTTTCAGTTGTGAAATACTTTTTTCTTGGGCCAGATAGGGCTATGGCACCCTCACCCTCGCGCTTTTATCTCTGTTGAGACAGACAGAGAAAGAAAAAAGGGGAAGGAAGTGAAATGAAGAACAGGTCCTTTTATTTCTCTTCAAGAGAGGCTTGAAGGTCAAGGCACATGAGAAGAAATATCTGTAACAGATGCCACATAGCAAGGCCAACAGCCGACAGCGGACAGCTGCTTCAGCCCGCCGTGGTTCAACTCCCTCAGCTGTGAAGAGAGGTGACGTGTTTGCATCGGGTGTGCAAAACTCTCCTGTGTCTTGTTCGCATTTCAATATCAATGCCCACAGACTCGTCAAGCACTAGTAAGGGAATTTGAGTCCCATCCATGCTGTGATTAAAAAAATGCCACACTGTGAATCTAACAGGACAAAGGCTTTGAGGTCTCGAGACATCAGCCTTTGTAGCGTTTGTTATGTCTACATCAGAGTCCTGTGGCTAAGCATCGATCTTAATGAATTCAAGGACAAGACAGGAGGTCTCTTATTTATGGAGCATTGAGTCCAAAAGAGCTAAAAAGAAGGAGACTAAGAGTAATGGACTATTATTAAATCGGAAGGCGCCTAAGCAGCTGACAAGCAGTGTGTGACTGTGTGTGTGTGTGTGTGTGTGTGTGTGTGTCAAATAGGGAATGAGAGAATGAGAAAGGGGAAGAGACAGTGAGAAGGAGAGAGAAAAATGATGCTGGCAGTGCCAGGCGACACTGTTAGACATAATAACATAATTTGAAGTAATGATGGTTGCCCTTTAAGATAGTCCACGGGGAGAGAAAGAGAGATGAACTAGACTGTCTTTGGTCTACAAAAGCTGCATGCAGCCACACTGAGGGCAAAAGCCATTTATAACAAAAGCGAACAGAGTACTGTCACTATTTGACCAATTAGGTTAAAAACACAATATGAATGATTGGCCAATGGATTAGAAACACACAGTCCCACTGTACATTCATTATCGGGGCAGTAAAAATTAAGGCCATAAAACCTTTAGCATTCCCATAAATCACAAATGGCAGTTGACCCCCTCAGGAAGAATCCAGCATTTTTGACAAATTTGGCCATCTGAGTAAATAAGGAAGAAAATGCGTTGATTCAAAGTTCAAGTTTTATTCAGAGACCTACGCTCCGCAATATCGCGTTCATTATCGAAGGCGATTCATCTGCGATAATGAACGCGATATTGCGTAGCTTGTCAGCGATCTACGGCTCTGTCTATTAAATGCCACTCCAATTATAAGCAGGTGATGGCGATTTTAGCAGTGATCACGGAAGCAGCTTTACTGATTAGATGCGCATGATCATATCGTTAGATATATCGCCCAGCCCTAATGTGCACACCTATTTCGATATTTGCATTACATAACCAGCTCCATATATATGGCATGTATAATTTTGTATTTTATGGGTATTTTTTGTATTAATCCCTTAGCAACTTTTTTTGTTGTAACTTAACATCCTCACAAATGCAACCCCTTAAAAACATAGTTTAAACCCACATATTACACCCTACTGCTTGCTATAAATAGAAGAACATATGCAAAACAAACACCCAGAACCTATTTCATTGATGCATGGGGTCATAAGCATGTGTGCATGGGGTCACAAGCAGGAAAGGAGGTGCTTAATCATTTTTGCACCTGTTTGTGATTAGCGAACCCTCGCACTCCAAGCGGGGCACTAAGGATGCTAAAGACGCCGGCGGAGTGAACTGCAAGAGCCTCGATTAGACGGCAGTCAGTCACCGTGAGGAGAGAGAATGAGAAAACTGCTTCCCGTGGCCGAGACTGGGAGGAGATGCTGGCGCTGCTCCAGTGGGCGACGTGTGTTTGTGTTCGAAGTGTGTGGAAAAGGGGTGCCTCAGGGCAGGACATTCGGGCATGGAACTCTGGCCCGCAGGAAACGAGAGAGAAAAAGACAAGACCTCGAAATAGCACTCTACTTCCCCTCACTTCTATTTGCATACAAAAGCTAGAACTGGCCATGGAGTTCAGTCCCTCGAGGTTCCTACCGAATGCCAGGAACACTCTCGGTACTCTCTCTCTCTCTATCTATCTTTGTCTCGTAGTTTGCCCAGAACTCCTTGGAGTCTATCAGGCACTGCATTATGCTTTCTGCTGGCTTCATTAGACCTTCATGCTGCACCGGAGAATTTCATCACATACACACGCTGCCAAAGTTCACAAAAAACAAAACAACAGTCCCTAGGCTACACAAGTTGCCTTTGTGATCTGATTACCCAGAGAATGTGAGAAAGGTTTTGTGAACATTAGAATTGTGGACCAAAAAAAAAAAAAAATGGAATAGATCCACATCCAATGAGAATTGTGTTGTCGTTTGAAACTAAATTCATAACGCGAACGGCGCTTTCACAGAAGGGCTGGATCCCAACCAGGCTACCATGTGTTCTGTGAAACTGCGAATATTCTTTGCCCTCTGCAATATGCTTCACAGATCTTCCGTATGAATAAATCACAACGGTAGGTACCGCGTTTCCTGCGTCAAATTCTCATTCATGTCATTTGTCTGACTTGGGATCTTTTCTCTAGTCATCACCAACCTGTTTGGTTTGACAGAGATGAGTTTAAGTCTTCCACAGACATGTCTTTGCTGACAGAGGTGCGATGATCTAGTGTTTTTAAACATGTGAAGGTTTCATATTTGAGTTCATTGTGTTAATGTCAAAAAACATTGCCAAACACGCGTTTTACAGCTCTCGTTTTGTGCGTAGGTGATTGCAAGTGTTTCATAACCTCATCTGGAAAGAGAAAAGGCAATGTGTTCAGCCTCAGCCACACTCACTGCCACCATCCGGGTAATAATTTTGAATCGATACTGAGACCCGAGGCGCTCCTTCATGCAAAAGGGGTCACCTCGCAGGTCACAGCTAATCTATTACTGCTCAAACACCAATACTGCCTTGGACACAGAAAATGTCAGCACAGAAGTAAACGAAGAAAAGAACGTGAAATGCATAACCAATACCGAGAGGAAATGTGCTCACCTTTTGTACTAACCTCAACTTTTTGTTGTTGTTAAAAACATGATTTAATATGAAGAGACACATCTACCACCATCTAAAACCCTTCTTCACATGCAATATACAGTAAAAGCTCATATATTAGCATCTATGTTACATTTCTTGACTTGCAATTTGAGGCCATTCTATTACCGTATTTTCCGGACTATAAGTCGCACTTTTTTCCAGAGTTTGGCTGGTCCTGCGACTTATAGTCAGGTGCGACTTATTTATCAAAATTAATTTGACATGAAAAGAGAGAAATGAACTGAGAGACATGAACCAAGAGAAAACATTACCGTCTACAGCCACAAGAGGGCGCTCTATACTCGCCCACTCGCGGCTGTAGACGGTAATGTTTTCTCTTGGTTCTTGGTTCTAAATAAATGCGACTTATAGTCCAGTGCGACTTATATATGTTATTTTCCTCATCATGACGTATTTTTGGACTGATGCGACTTATACTCAGGTGCGACTTATAGTCCGAAAAATACGGTACTTATTTATTAACTTAAATACTTCAAACAAGACAAAGTCGATTGTCCAACGAAAATGAAACATCTAGTTTAAACACATGTGCCAGGTTCTTAGAAATCTTTCATAGGGTTTTAAAAACCTTTTAAATGATTTTCAAATAACATTTTTAAGTTAAGCACTCTAGAAATGTAATGTAAAAAGTAATAACATCCCTACATGTAGAAGTACAGGTTGTAATAATTATTTTCAAAATGTTTTTATTTTCTTTATTTTATTTTTTATGGCAAAACTGTACTTGTAAATGCATTTATGGATTATTAATATATATCCCTTTATATTTTAGAGTGGGTTGCTGCATTTGGCATGTAAAACCTTTACTTTAAAATATTTTATATTTAACAAGAGACCAAAAGTGCCTAATTTTATAATAAATAATGGTATAATGATATAATTTCCTGTTTAATGGTTCTCTTTCTGTACTTCATAACTTTGATTTGGCATACAGGTTTTTATTTATTTTTTATTTTAGAAATAAATGTATATTAATAAATAAACAAACATTTTCCCCTTCATTTTGTTTCTCCTACCCAAAAAAAAAAAGAAAAAAAAGAAAACGATGCATATATGACCTGTATTGTGCAACCAAAAGGAGAAATGTAAATAATATGTATGAATTCTGTAATAGTTTGAAAATTACGGATTCCTCTGAAGACTGCATAGCAAATGCTAAAGCAGCAAATATTGTTTGGGCTAAGCTATCAAATGACCATTTTTACACTCTATTTTTCTTTCATTGATTGTTAGCTAATATAGCGAAGACAGCCATGCATATGAAATGATTGTTTGTAGTGTGGAAAACAAGAGCGAAGGCTGTGAATGGGGAGGCTAGTCGACATCAAGATTTCCACAGTGTAATCTCACCACGGCTGGACGCGGCAAAGTGTTGGACATGAAATTCGTGAACGTGGAAATTCGATTAACACCCACATGAGGTGATGAGACCCCTATTCTATAAACACACACACAGTTAAGAGCTGGCCCAATGCAAACAACGAGCTCTTCCCCCCTGCCAGTGGCTAATGACAGACCCACTGCTTCATGGCAGGAAAACCATCTGGTGGCTGCAAAGCTTTTAAACCAAACAAAACCCTGTCAATCAGAACAAACTGTGTGATCGACCGTGACTACACAATTCACAATAGCACACATCATTCATATCGTCAGGTTGTCAGGTACGTGGCATGTGTTCATACAACTTTGCTTTAGGCTACTTTGTGAACTTGCAATTTGTTTATGTATACGTTTTTTGTTTTGTTTTTTGTGCACGTGAACACACTTTCTGAATCATGCTTCTTTACAGTAGCTGTGCGGAACTACTTCATAATCAGCGTGGCACTTCCAAATATAACATTCACCACACTTGTTCTGAAATCATGGAGAGACAGGAAATGGGCTGAGATGGGAAATGGTCAGAGGTGATATGATATGATAAAGATAAATGCAAGACATTAACTGTATGAGGCTGTGCTCACCAAGGCTGCATTTAGGCTGCAATTTTTTTAGTATTTGTAATATTCAGAAATATTATTATAATTTCAATAACTTTATTTTAACGTTTAAATCTGAATTTTCAGCATCACTAGCCCAATTTTTGAACAGTTGTGCTGCCTTTTTTTTTTTGGGGGAAAACGTGATGCATATTTTATTTTCATGAACAAAGTTCAAAATAACAGCAATTAATTAAAACACAATATTTAATGTTATAAAGGTGTTTACTTTCACTTAAAAAAAAAAAAAACATATATTTAAAAGTATGAATTTCATAAAAAAATAACTGTAATGGCTTCCAAATTTTAAACATTACCGTAATTCAACTTGAAATATTGAAGACAAAAGGCAACAGACTAGCAAAATTGTCTTACATGATACATACATCCTAATGTTAACTAAATGTTGTTATTATTGTGGCAACTATTATTATAACTATTATTTTAGACAGCATTGCAGTGAATGTTAACTTTGTAAACTAATGGTAAGATTTTATAAAGCCTATATTGCACACACACACACACACACACACACACACACACACACACACACACACACACACACACACACACACACACACACATATATATATAAAATAGATTTATATGATACAATACTAGCCTAGTGTAGCCTATAATATAAGAATCGAATAGCCTAGAACTAGTCTAAAATATTGACTAAATAACTGTTTATCAAACACATCCAATAGGCTGTGTGGCCTAGGTGATTTCTGTGCAAATGTGAAAATGTTTTAGAGGTTTTACACTTTGATTAAAAAATTATGCAAGCAAACAACATGTACTGAGGAACACATAAAAGACCCAGCATGTATAATTTCATGTTGGCTTTCCATTTAAAGAGCATAAAAAAATAAAATAAAATAAAAACCTTAACCAACCACATTTGTTTCACAAAGTTTGAGCTTTACTCTATCAGCCACCCCGTGGATTATGATTGCAAAGAATATGAGGCCAATTAGTGAGTCAGATTTCCAAGTTTTCATCAAAATGGTCTTCTCAATCTGCAAGTATGATTTAGCCTGGCTTAAAGGAGTAATGCTTAAAAGGGACTTTTCATAAAATCCCCCCATTTATTCACAGGTAATCAATCAGAAATGGAGAACAACATACTGATCGCAAAATCCAATGCATTCAGATGCAGCAAATGTGCATCGTACAAACATTACATTTGGAATTTGCTTAAACACCACAGGGATGTCCAAAGACATGCCTCGCTCGTAGTGTAGCTTAACGCAGTGACCTGGCTTCAACGGTGGCTCCGCAAAGGCAAAAATAAATTCCCTCAATTAAACATTTGTAAGTAAAATGCCTGGTGATAGCAACTGAAAGCTATTTCCGATAAGACGTCGGTGTGTTGAAGTGAATCCAACTAATACGCGAGGAGAACTGGTGAAACGTATTTTCAGCTGATAAAACATACCTATGAAATGTATTTCTCATTGGACTACCAAATCTAATTATACACCTATGAAATAGGGGTGGAGGTGGTAAAGCTCGGAAAGCATCAGTGGTAAAGCTCTCAATTCGCCATCCCATTAAAAATACACTTAAACCACTTTGGGAGGAAGGAGAAAGAGGAAAAAAGCAATCCCTGTTCTTAGCTCTCTCCCTCTCTCGGCTAATGAGTATGTTTTCTTATGTGGCACTTCATATTCTTCTGTGCATATAAAATAATAGTGACATTTAGAGACAAATTTGAACTGATTAAAAGAGTAAAAACAATGCATCAACAATTCAGGGGCGTAAAGAAGGTGATGTGTGTTTGAATGCATTTGAGTGTGTGTGTTTGTGTGTGCGTCAGTTTATGTTCAGAGAGAGGGAGGAACAGGGACAGCTTTTTTTCCTCCTCATGCGCTGCTCCGTAAAATTCAATTTGAGATCCTGAGACGACAGCAGAGCAAATCTGTGCTTCCAAGAGACATCAAAGACAGGAAGTGATGTATTAAAGAGGCACAGGGAGAACTGGGTGGATGGGTGACAGGATGGCGCAGATGCTATGTGTGCGCTACTGAACTGCAAAAAAGTACTGTGATACAATGATTTTAGATGCTAATACCATTTTTCCCTGATATTTACCATGATACTGATTTCAATATTAATATACAATATTTACATATATGTAGCATGGTAATATTATGGTATTTTTATGTAGTTCTTAGTATACCAGTATATAGTATATAATATAATAAAATGAAATTGTATATGTATATCCTCCTGAGAACCAAGGAACAATTTTTTTCCCTAATCATATTTTTTTGTGATTGCATACCTGTTTAGGGTAAAAAAAAAAAACATCCTACAAACTGTGCTATCGAGCACAAGGTTGGGAGTTCGATTCCCTGGGAAAACATGATAGGTAAAAATTGATAGCCTGAATACACTGTAAGTCGCTTTGGATAAAAACGTCGGCTAAATGCATTAATTTAATTTAATATGTGTGTGTGTACAAAATTTGTAATCTATACAGTATTACTTAAAGTATATATAGTATTACAAAAAACATTTCCTCCTATATGTGTGTGTGTATATATATGTGTTTGTGTGTGTGTGTGTGTGTGTGTGAAATATGAAACCCCTCAACCCACCAAAAATATGAAGACTTAAAATACATCAATGCTTTTGCATTATGTAACTTAATCAAAATAAATGGAAAAAAAGTTACTGATGCTAGAGGACCTTCATTTAGAAATTGTATTATCTAATGCATTTATTATCTAGGCATTCAAAAATATTTGTTGGTGTACCTGTAGGAGATGGTTTACTTGCACTTGCAAATTTGCTTAAGTGATTTTATTTTGCTTACAACTAAGATACAGAAATTTATCAACTTATTCTGTTGGTTTAGCTTTTCAAGCCTACATTTCTAGTCTATTCATTTATATTCATTCTTTCATTTTAAGTAGCCCAGCAATGCCCTAAAAATAATTTAATTTACGTCGGCCCTTCATTTTACCTCCACTAAATGACAGGGCAAATTTAAATAGACTGACACACAACCATATTTCATTCAATCTGTACACACATTCTTGAGAAAGCTATTACACAACAGCAAAATGAAGGGGATGATGAATGTACTGTCTTGATGGTGGGTAGTGTGCCCTTTATTCTGTTTTCATCACCAATGACCAAACAGAACTATTACAGTAAACCCTCCTTCATGTAAAGAGGCCTAATGGACCTTTCCAATAAACCAGAGTTTAGATACCCAGCGTGTGCCGACTCTATTTATGGATGGCAAAGTTATTATTTTATAATGGGCTTGGTGCAATCTGAAAGTTAAGCTCAAGCTGGAATCGATTGTGAGGAGTTGAATAGGCATTGTGTAAATGATATACTTTACCTTGGTGCTTTCATTCAACGGCATCAGAGCAGCACAAACATTTCAGAGAAATCAATAGAAGGCTAGTCATCACAGATTAAGCTCAGTATAGTTTAATTTCTCCCTGTGGAACAAGAAAATGCATCTTGCATGTTCCAGTGACCAAGGCTCAACTTCATAAACAAAATTTGGATTGCAATCCACAGCTGTGGTCTAATATGAAACAATACATTTCTATAAGAAAAAAAATAAAAACACTAGGTTGAGAGGAGCTCATCTTGGGTGAATTATTTTTCCATTCAAATTAGTAAGAAGAACCATCTGTAGGGAAAATCTTTTAATATGACTTCACTAAAAGTACTATAGATTGTTTTGTTTGTTTTTTTTTTCTTTGTGATTTTGTTTTTCTATTTTGTTCTATCATAAAGTCTTTTCTGCTCTGGTTGTGTTATTATATTTAGGAGATACTGCATTTGTAACTCAATAAAATGGAAAGTAATATAAAATATTTCAAGTAACAAAAAATTGTTACTTGAAAAAAATAAACGTTAACTGAAAAAAAAAAAAGAATATTCACAGTATAAAACAGTATCTCAATGATACAAACAACAACAAGAACTTGACTTAATGAGAACCAGTGAAATTGCATTATTATCTCATAGGATTCTGCACGGGTCCATTTTTGGAGACTCGTGCCCGCCCATACCCGCAAAATTCAGCACCAGATCCGACCCGTCACTAAATTAAATTAAATTCGCACGAGCCCAGACCGGTTAATATTTGGCCCGTTACCTGATCCGCGCCCGTGATAAATCACACACGCTAAAATCATTCCAATTAAAGTGCTTTATTTTTTATCTCGCATCTTTCTCAACATCACCACAATGTCATTAATGTGCTAATGAAACGAAAGTGCGCTTTGTTTTGCGCCATTAAAGTAGCCTACCATCGGCACCTAAATAGGCTATGGAACCTGATAACTATACGCAAATAGTTCACAAACTATGCATATACTTTCCCTTAAGGTTAAGGTTGCAGGACTTTAGTATGTCAGATTAGAGCCAGTTTCGAATAAGGCCAGATTCAAACCTCAGTCACCCATGACCACCAGGGCTCACTTTGTCAAACATTTACGCTACCAAATGTGCCAGCACACTAAGTCTTCTGCTGTGATTTGGAGCACTTATCCTGACCCGACTGCACCTTCAGTCTTGTTATCTGGGCTCAGTGTTTAGCTCTCATCAAAGGTCATTTGAAGTATTTCGCGCTCCAAGCATCGCTTTCAGGGTGCTCGCTAACTGCACCTACCAAGTCACACGGGACGGCCAATTTATGGCAGCACACTGTGTATGCACTGCACCGCGTTCTGGCTGCCTCTGGTTCAAAACGGCTCACAAACAGCACGGCAATGCCCTCGGAGTCCCTCGAACCCTCACCGTGTCAATTAGCTGAGAGAGCAGGGGAAGATGTGGAAGAGAAGGAACGAGAGACGGAGGTGAAGAAATGCCTTAGGGGCGCTGAACAAGCCTTTACCAGAAATAACAACAAAAGGAAATGAGATGAGATGAATGGAGAGGAACAGAAAACGGAGAGGTGGAGGGGGATGAAGAAAGAGGAAGGAGGAAGGGGAAAAGTAAAAAAAGTGTTTGAAGGATAAACAGGGGAGGGGAGAACAGATGAGCAGCATATTGCTCTAATGAAGTGAACCCCTGCGGTGTTTATTAAGCATTAGATCAGTAATAATGAGTGTATGTTAGCTAAATACAGCAAAGGTAAACAAAACATGGCTGAAACCTCCATCACTAGGTTTCAGTTCAAGAACAAGACAACTTTTTAGGGTCAAGACTTTATGAAAGCGAAATATTAAAAAATATTTCAAATACCTAACCCCACTAATAATTATAGTGTAAAGAGAAAAAAAACTGGATGTAAATACAACGTAATTCAATTAACTTTCAAGTATCATTCAGATGGTTAAAGAACAAAGTTCTGTCATGAAACTCTAGATGGCGCAGGCCGATAGTTTCCAACTTCCAACCCAATCAGAAGTAATCACATCACATGGCGCAGCTGATTGGTTTAATTTCACATCAGCAGCCAATGAGCTTGCTACTCAACATTCAAATACTTGGTTTGTACTTGCTGTAGCAGTTGCAGTGCGCTTCAGAAAACCTCCACCTCCCCAGTTCCACCTGTATAGATCTATGACGGAGTAATTTCATCTATGATATATATGGGGGTTATTTCATATATTTGTGCAGCAGCAGCAGTATTTCCTACATGCTAACAGCAGCATGTCTGTGGATAAATTGGCAGTAGCAATTCTCAGTACTTGCTCTGCCGCAGCAAGCAGCAGGGTAGCAGATCTTATCCGCCAAAACCAAACACATTATCTTTGTCATGTACAACTCCAAGGGCTGTCATGACAGAACTAATTTTAACCATCTGGTTTAAGTTAATTCTATTCCAAATGCAGCATAAATGGTGTGGTCAATATGGTGTAAATGATGAATGCATGAAACCTTGCATGAAACCTTGCGTTTTTCCCATTTCACAGTACGCGTCTAATTTTTGAATACAAAAAACATACTCTGTATGTATAGCTGCTTGGAACTGTCGATATGTAACCATGGACCACAAAACCTTTTTAAAGTTGCTGGGGTATATTTTTAGCAATAGCCAAAAAACATTGTCCATTGAACACTGAACAATTCATTCAAAAAACTTCAAAGGTGTTTTTCTCCGTTTTTTGTCTTTTTGTAATCATTTTCCAGACTTTCAAATAGTTGTATCTCAGCCAAATTTTGTCTGATCCTAACAAACCATACACCATATTCAGCTTTCAGGTGATGTATAAATCTCAATTTTGAAATATTGACACTTAAGACTGGTTTTGTGGTCCAGGATCACATATATTCTATAGTAGTTACAGCCCTTCACAGAGTGTTCACATGTGAGCTGTTAGTCATGTGCGCCGTCATGTAGTTAGATTTTTTTTCTCTCTTAACTGCCATTGGCGTACCGTCAACATGTCTGTTTGCTAATATTTCTATTCAAAACCATGTTTCCTCGATTTAATAAAATCCTGAACATTACATTACACTCAAATTAATCACTAAAATCTGAAAAATTGCCCAGCCTTAGCAGCAAATATCAAAATGCCAAGAGCACATGTGAAAAAGCACTGGGTCTTCTGATTTGAAGGGATATGTGTGAATATTGAAATCTGTTAACAAACTTGAGCATAGTTCGCAGGCAACATAGTATGGCAAATTGTTATTAGAGTAGAAACGGTGTGACCAGTCTTTTAACACAGCTGGAAACAGCAGTGAAATCAACCAAAATCTATTTCTTCACCTCTCCTAACCTTATTTTCTTGGCATTCAATTCTCTATCTTTTAATCTTGTGTTCATCTGGACCACCAACCTGACAATTTCCACCACCCATCCATACTCATCCTACAATCCTCAAGTTCCCAAGGCACCCTCTGGTGTCTCTTTCTTGATCTCTTCCAATCTGTGTCCTCCATCCCCTGCATCCACATGCCTCCTACCCAGCCTGATCTCCAGAGGAGCCCAGGGATCCCGGCCCACCTGAGTGCAGCACTGAAGACACACATGGTGATCTGCATTCAGAAAGCACAGCTGCAGGCGGTCCTGTTGAGCACCACCACTGACAACAGCTAACAAGTAGAGCACATCACAAACAGCACAGGGACTTATTACCAAAAACAGGCTGGAGCTTCAGTGCTAGTCTCACAGCATGGGACCCTGGGTATTTCCAGCCCCCGCCCCATCCCAAACACTCTCACCCATATGCATTCCATCTTTATCCAATCATACATACCGTTACCAACCGATGTTAGAATAGTCTCTAAATAACTCTTTTCAGCTCTACACAACAAAGGTCAAACTCTTGTCCTACTTTGCTCAAATACGTTTTACAAGCATCTTTTTTGTTTTGATTTTTAAGTATTGTTTAAGCATGGTCAAATGATACTTGCATACACTTAAGCACAATGAATTTTTGTAAACTAATCATAATAGGATGCTAACGTAAATAGTTGTATCGATGCACAAACACAATAAATTTCTATGTGAATATGTTAAACCACACAAGGTAAACTGTTGATGAGTAGAACACTATGTCATGTAAACCAAGTAAATTTCTAAAATCATTGCAGGAATTTTTTTTTTTTTTTAGTAAATTCATGTTCATGTACATTGATGCATCATATAATAATAATTGGTTTACATACTATATGTAAAATGATGCACTAAAACAGGAGCAGAACGAATTTTGGTGTAAATTGTAAAATGATTGTTTTATAAAGTCTTGCATAAATACGAGCAAAATTTATTTGTGTAAACTGTTCGTAAAACCATGCTAACATAAATACTTTCAACAAAAAAAGTGAATTTTGGACCATTGGTTCAAATGGAACTTTCACTTAAACCAACATTAAACGGGGAGTTAGGAACATTTTTTTTTTGTGGCATACTGTACCTGAGCAAATGTTCAGTCTTTCACAAATTTACTTTGTAGATTCATAGTATGATTGATGTTACACTTTTAGAATTCAGAGAGAATAAAAACTCAGCTGAAGCTGGGCATGAAGCCATTATTTTGGGCTGTTTATTCCAATAGCCACAATTAATTTTAATCTGCTACCTTGAGCAGACATCATTTTTACAAAAATTGTACCATCAAGATTTAATAAAGACCTGTCCGCTTTTCCTTCAAGCTTCTATCCTTTCTGACCCAACGTTTCAATTTTTAAGCAGCACACACTTTGGAGGTTCATTGTTTTAAGGATAATTTCTGTGAAGCGGAGGTGAGCAAAAGTTGAAGTGAATGAAAACTGCTTATACATTTAAAGAACAAAATGTCATTTCTATGCAAGTATTACAAACGTAAATAATGTATGGGGACTATTACAGTCAAGTAGATGAGGGAGAAGAAAAAAAACCTATTCTCACCCTTTCACACCATGAGACTGTTTCCACTTAAAGTTGAGGACCTGCTTCAGACCTTTCAGTTATTAGAGCAATAAAAGGCCACTTCGCAACCAAAGTGCTTAGAGTCAGTGTGGATTTGTAAACCATTTAAGCTCCTTAATGTTCTTTAAAAATATCAGGGAGGACTTGATTCTATCCATCAGGAATTTATTTGATTTTAAGATTTACTTATCAGAATGAAGCAAATCCGATGTGAGTTTGCTAAAACAGTGCTCTAAATATCAATATATTGTGCAGCCTAATTGACATCACAAAAAATATAAAAGAATTAATAATAATAATTTCCACTAATGATTTGCTAATTTAAGAGAATTAGCATGCATTCAATAAATTGCCTTAGTATAGCAGGTTTTTTTTTTACCTTTAAAACAAATTAATTAGTCAGTCTTGATTTGAATACAAAACACAACATATTGTCTTCCAAACACCCTGACGGAAACCTGTCGTGATCTAATTTACCCCATTCTAATCCATGGTTTGTGAATTTGGCTTTTTTTTCTTCTCTCTCTTCAATTTATTCTTTAAACGGCACTGCCACCATGACAACAGCAATAACAACAACAACAATTTACCACAAGATATTGGCGAAACCTTACTTTTGACCGTGCAGAAAATAAGCTCTATTATTTTATAGATTATACTTTAAGTAAACTTCTATTCAGGTCCCTATTTAGGTTTTAATTTGTATATATTTTGTTATATGAAAATCTGAACATACAAAACATCCAAAGAAAGAACAGGGTATCTGCTTGTAAACAACAACATTTTATTCTAGCTTCATGCATTCTTTTTTTAAACACTTTAATGTGGGTAAGTTTCATAAAACATAAAGAAATAACATTTTGAACAAAAAGCTGAAAAAAAAGACCATGAATTGGATTCAGAATGATAATCAAAACATAGATGGAGTCGATCATCTCCCCAAAGCTTGACTCAATTATTACCTCTTCATCGGTCGATATTTTATTCCATAACTTTACAGTTTTGATGCTGTTTCATGTCATATGATCGTGTTAGATTACATGTGTTAGTATCTGGTGTTTCTTTTTTTCTTCTTCACTTGTTTTATTTTTGATAATTCTCTGCAGAAGATGTGTACTAGCGCCCTCTACAGTATAATAATGAAAATACGGCTTCTACGAGTATAGCTCAAATATATTTCGACTTTTTGTAAGTATGGGGGTTGGGGGGCATTAGGACTGCCTATGCATAGGGCCCGGGATCTTGTGCAGCGCCCCTGGTAAGTAATGTACTCATTTGCTTAGTGGCTATTGATGTCCAATTCTTAAAAAGTGTGAATAAGTCAGAATGCATGAGATAGCATTAGTCCTCTCTTTTAAAAAGGATTTTGCTCTCGCATCATTAACTTAGCAACATGCTAATGTCAAACTCCACTGGAATCAACAGTGATAGAGTCCCCTGAGCTATCTGAATGGCATAAGGAGTTTCTGCACACGACGTTCCAGTTCGGTCACTCCATTTCAATTAATGGAGGATGCTGCATATGTAGGCAATGTAGAGGTGGTGTATCCCACATAAACACACATACACACACTTCTCAATCAAGACTGAGCCAATTTCGGTAACAAGAAGTCTGGAGATTTCATTTATCCCATAAGGCGCTTCAACAAAATTAATTTAATTGAATAAACATTACAGCAGAAGTGCTCTATGCAATCTATTATTCACATTTATATGCAAATCAGCAAATATAAAGAGATACCTAGTGACAAATTCTGGCACTGTGCGAACAAGTATGTGCTGAGAGGGTGGAGAAAGACACAAATTCACGCGAACCAAAGGCACGCTCCCATCCATCCCACAGTGCTGTATTTAACATTTTGGCTGATATGGGTGGATGGGAATGCTGTAATAACGGGCTAGAATTGAAGTAGAGAGATCGAGCAGATCCCAGAACTCTTTGACAGCCAGAGTCTGGTGGAAAGACTTGGAAGAACATAAGCACACAAACAACGACAAGCAATCAGTTCTCGACACCTTGCCCCTGGCACAAACCTTCATGTATTACAGCGAGGCAGAAAAAAAAAAAAAACACGGAAAACATGACAGCAGCGTAGGGAAGGAGTGATAGTCACTGGATGCGTCTAGCATGCTTTCTTCCATTATTTCTGTGGGCATGAGACACACTGGAGGGCACTTGACACATTTGCATCCTTGTGAGAGCGGGTCAACATGAGGCCACCAACGTTAACGTGCGGCACACTCTGAAATGGCCGGCCCTGTGATCCAAGGTGTGAGATTTACCACAATAAATCGGTGTGTATTTGTACGTCTGTTTCAAAATGAGCCAATTTATTTTTAGCTGCACTTTAGTTCCATCGGTTTGAAACGCCACACTCTTAACACATCAAATCTCAGACGCGGGGAGTCTTGCAGGCAAAGTATGCATCTTATTTTTAGATTTTAGCAGTCATCCTAGGAAATGTGCCTGAGGAAATCAACCTAATTTAATACCCTCATGCGCACGTACTTGTTTGCGGAAACATGTTATGTTCAAGTGACGGAAAAACAAATGGTTACATGCTTCACTTTAAAGTGTTGTGTTTGATTTTAAAGAAAATGCCACATTTTTTTCCTTCCTTTCCTCGACTATACACACACACATTTTTGTTTTTGTGAAAAGTGGGGACATCCCATAGGCATAATGGTTTTTATACTGTATAAACTATATTTTATTGCCCTTCACCAACCCTACACCTAACCCTAACCCTCACAGGAAACTTTGTGCATTTTTACTTTCTCAAAAAAACTCATTCTGTATGATTTATAAGCGTTTTGACAAATGGGGACTTGGATTATGTCCTCATAAGTCACCCTCTCCTACAAGAGCACATATATATATATACCCACCCACCGGACACTTTATTAGGTACACCTATTAAATTGCTTGGTAACACAAATTGTTAATCAGCCAATCACATGGCAGCAACTCAATGCATTTAGGCTTCTAGATGTGGTGAAGACAACTTGCTGAAGTTCAAACCGAGCATCAGAATGGGGAATAAATCGGATTTAAGTGACTTTGAAACTTGGACTTTCGAACAGTGTTGGTGACTGATGGGCTGGTCTAAGTATTTCAAAAACCACTGATCTTCTGGGATTTTCACACACAACCATCTCTAGGGTTGACAAAAAATATCCAGTGAGCAGCAGCTGTGTGGACGAAAATACCTTGTTGATGTCAGAGGTCAGAGGAGAATGGGTAGACTGGTTAGAGATGATAGAATAGATAGATATATATAGCAAGTGCATATTAGTTTTGTTATCGCATTACTAGAGGGCAAACTCCCGCCATGTGGCAAGTGCTCTAAAATGAAGACAATTTCACTTAATGACAGACCACCTCTAGAACATCTCACCGATGGCCAATCAGAGTGCAGTAATGAAGGAAGCCTGATGCAACTTGATTTGCATAATGGCAGAGAAGCTTGTGGGTATTGATTACGGTTACATAGCGGCTCCAAAAATCAATTAAATTAATTGAGCAAACAACCAGAGATTATGCAGATTGGATGAAAAAAGGGAAAGAGGCAGAAAGAAAGAATAAAAAGAGGAAAGCAGCAGCTGTTTTGGGGGGAGTAATGGTGCAGAACAAGGAAGGACTGATTAGGAGAGGATGCAAATATCTCTCATGCAACAGCCCTCCATTTTCCAACCATTCCATTTCCGTTCTTCAATTCCAACATTTTTGGGCAAACATATTCAGACTGCAAGGGGAGAGAACTTGCCAACGTAGGGCTAATGTGCAACAGTAGATACGTGTCAAGCAGTAGAGATTTTGCTAAACCACCATTATTTTATTATTATCATTTATCAAATGTAAAAATAAATTAATCTGAAAAATATAAATTTCAACTTTTGCATCATGTAAAAAAAAAAAAAGAAAATTACTGAGATAAATTCATTTTCATCTTAATTCAAGAGATTATCCAAAAACATGCATGGGTATTAAAATTTACTTTTTCATTAGATTTCCAGCTAAAAAATACATAAATAAATAATGTGATACATCCTGTTACCATGATATGATATAAAATTACTCATGACACCATTTTGGTTGTAACGCCCTTCTACAACATGTGGTAATTCAAACCCTAATTTTACAGTAATAACAGGAGCACTTCAAGGTGACTGCCAGTTAGTGGCCCGTGACACAACACACGCTCTGTAAAGATGTGATGGCATCTGATATAGGAGGAGGTAAGGGAATGGGAGATGAAGAAATCTGTCCTGCGGTGAGACCGGACGGTGGCAGCTCCTTTTTGACGTGTTGGGAAACTGGCGCAGCGGGAACAAGGCTCAAATGCACAGAGGAGGGCGAGAGGGCATGGAGGCAAGAGAAAGACAGAAAGGAGGTGCGCCAGATGGCATCCGAGAACTTTCTCAAACACTTTTTCTTGCCAAGGGGAGTGGGCTTCTGTTGTGAAAGGTGCCACAGGGCACAGACCATGTCCGCAACAACACCGGAGTCACAATGCAAGCCAGGCACTGCTGGAAGTCCACAGGAGTGTGAGTGTAAGTGTGATAAAAACACCATATGGAAGCATGCACCTGCAGGTCATCATTAATACAGCCCGGATAACACACATGATCAAGAGGACCAGCACACCTGCACTCGGCCACAACCTGAATGTCACATCAGTGTTTTCTACAGAATTCTGTGTTTTTTTTGTTTTGTTTTTTACCTAACATTGCTCTAACAAACTAACAATTTTACTCTATTGTAACATATTTTAAAGCACACGACTATTTAAAAGTCTAGACAAAGCAACTTAATTTTTTTTTCACATTTTAGAATAATATTTCATCAAAACTATGAAATAACAAACATGAAGGTGAGATGTAACAAATCTTTATTTTTTTTTCTCTCAAATTCATTGTTGTTATTACCCTAAGAAACCACAAAGCACCAAATCACCTACAACACAACAGCAATTTGATTTAATTTTGTTTAAATATATTTTTATTTTATTTTATGTACATTTTTAATTTGATAATAGATATACATAGAGAGAGAGAAAGAGAGAGTTTTAAAACGTCTTAAGACTCAAAACTTTTGCTCTACTGCTAATTTTCTGTTCTCAAGCCAACATCAAAGTTTGTCTTGACTATTCATTCATTAATTCATTCATTTATTCATTCATTTCTAAATGCAACTTTTGTTTGTATGGAAATTCGATATATATAGATTTATATATATTAGCTATATAAATCTACATAATATATATTGTACCTATATAAGTCTACAAACCAAATCTTTAACAAAGACATTAGAACATAAGATTCTTTTTATTATTCTTTTTTTTCTTCTAACAAGCATTTACCAATACGTATTTTCTTTAGTACTTTAGTAATTTTTCAGATCTACCTGCATTTAGACAATATAAAAATATTTTTTTTTGTAATTTAGTTAACTGAAACCCATTTTACATTTTTAAGTGTTGAAAGATAATTCTTGGCAACATAGTCTAAAACTGAAATAGTCATTACTTTATAGAATGTGTTATAGGGAAAAAAACTAAATAAATAGGGTCAACCAGTGATCAACAAAAAATACAAAGTACATGGCTTTTGGTTACTGTGCAAACTTGTAAAATGGTAATTGTAACCTTTTTATCTCACAATTTGGACAACTTCTTGAAATTGCAGGTTGGAATTCTCTTGCAATTCAGACTTTATGTGTTTTTTACATTTTAAAATACCATTATAACTTGGTTCTGAATTTGTATACTTACATGCACAGAATTGTATAAACATTTACATAAGAAATGTTACTTGTATCAGTAAATTGACTGACTCAGAATGACAACTTCTGAGGTTAAATCTTTTTTTCACCAGTTGAATAAAATAAACGCGAGGCATTGGTTTCAGAATCGGACTGCATTTGTCATACCGCATGCAGTCAGTAAAAACAATGCAAACGAAAGACATGTTGTCTATTAACTGGGCTTCACTCATGGAACACAAGCACAACAAACATCTGTAAATCTGCAAAATGTGAAATGAATTATGCCTTTTACCTTTGTTTTTGTGCTGCTCAGCACTGTTAGAACATCATTTCCACTGTAAGTTCTCAATGTGCTCTCTAAACATTTACCAAAGTGCGCTCATGATTTGGGTCTGAGAACATTTTACGAATAGAGACAGAAAGCCTCTTGTTGAAGAATGTGTGTGTGTGTGTCTGTAAAAGAAAGAGAGAGCGGGAGATGACGAAAGGCGGGGAAAGACACCGCGCGGAACAGAGGACAACATCAGAGCAATAAAACGCTGGAGTCATGGTCGAGGTTAAGGGCGGAGAGAAGAACGGAGAGAGTGATGTGAAAAAAGGAAGAGGTGGTTTAACAAGGCAGCATGCCACATTAGCAGCTTCATGCAGGGCCATAAAACACAAGAGCCAAAGAGAATCCCACTGTTCACAATCAAATACACTCACACACAAACACACTATATACTGTACTGTACACACAATTGAGACTATATGACTGTTGAGAATATTAATAACTGTAGGTCTTGTCTTTACGTTAGAATCTAGAATGCTTATGCTAATCAGCAGATTTTGTTGCTGTTGCATGATTTAGCTCGATTTTGATTGGTCAGTCGTGACATTCTGAGGTATGTAATCCCTTGATAAGAACCGGTAAGAACTAATAACACAGGCTCATCCGGGTAACTGAAGTCGGGACTATATGCTTTCTAAGAACTGTTTTTATTGGTGGAAGCTTTGCGTTTGGTTTGTTTTTTTTTACAATTATTTAATGTCATCCTGGCATTGCAGACTCTCTCGCTCATTTCATACAAATGCAGCTGCTGCCATTTGCAATGACTGTCTTATAAACTGTTATGGATTATAAAATAACTAACAAACTAGAAAGATTAAAAAAAAAAAAAAATTGCCTTAATTCTATTATCACCATAATTATTTGTGGTGAATTGTTGTCTAATAAGTGGTGTGACCTCACCGTATCCCTTAAATGTCCTTCTAGTTTGAACTTGCCACTTGCTCACAGCTGCTGTGTTCACGGAAGATTTGCATTCAAATATTTTTCAAATAGCTTTGTAATAAGAGGGATAATTTACACCCAGCTGGTTGTTATCGCAGAATAAACTCTGACAGCGTGATCAGGACCTCAATGCAAAGTCGATGTACATTATCCCTTACATAATCTGGAGAGTTTTGGAGATATCTTGGTTTCATCATTCAACTACAAACTAACAACTAGCTGCACTGCCATGGCTTTCGTTTCACTCATACATATGGCTCATAAGTTAGTGGCAACTTCTGAGTCACACTGACTTTATGGCGCACTCACAACATGAAAGAAAGACATAACGACAACTAAATTGGCGTCAATATTGAGAAATGATTACACCCTTTTATTAGTGCTCTCTGCAGTTACCATCTGCTGCTTTAAATGCTTTGATGTCCATGGATTCTGATTGGCTGTCAGTGTTTTTATCATTCATCAGCAAAGAAAAAATTGTTCTGAAAGCGATTCCAATGATATCCATTCCTCTGTGTCATTAATCGTTGTACACGGTGTGGATGTCGCTATTTTCATAGAATTAGAACAATTTTGAAAACGTTGTATTTATAGTTGTCATCCTAGGTGTGAACAGGCCTTCAAAGCATGTATAAATTACAATACTCACATTACTACAATACTTGTAGTAAAAAAAAAAATAATAAAAAAAAATCGCATGACTTTTACAAACAAAAGTGTCTTAGAAAATTTAAATCAATATATTGTTTTCTGTGAGCAAATAAACAAGATTATTTTCACATAATTTAGAAAGAAAAATTCTAGTTTTTTTTTTTAAATTCTAGTTCCCAAAAGTCCCAGTGTTCTGTATGTGTTTTATGGGCTTATTCAAGTGATCTAACATTTTTAGTTTTTCACTAACCACGCATAATTATTATTTTTTTTTTCTCAAAAACACAATCATGTACATACTTGCTGCTCACATATTATTATAGCCCAGTTTGTGCTGATTACAGTGATATTATGCTGCGTTCACACCAAACACGAATCGCGCAAATTATTTCAATGTTAAGTCAATGTAAAGACACATTTACGTGCATCTGGGGGTCTCAAATAGGTAGACGCCTCATTCGCGCGTCTAGTTCATGCGAAAGGAGCTTTTGTGCATTTACGCGTTGGACGCTAATTCGTGTTGAAAAATTTGAACTTTGCCTTCAATTCGCGCTGCGTTAACCAATCAGGACCCTGCTCAGGAGTCACTCATTCAACATGGGAGGAATGACTGATGTTGTCAGTGAGCAGTCAACCAGAGCTTTATGACAAGTATCACACACAAGTTCATATTTCAGGAATAAAAGGGACCTCGCTTGGAAGAGTTTGTTGTAAATACACATTTAACTTTTGAGTCCTGTACACGTTTATCTACCCACTGCCTTCCCGCTATTTTTTTTACAACTATTGCTCTTTCGCGCATCTATTACGAATGCATTCAAAATGTTCAAGCGGCAAACTAGACGCGGTAGACAATTTTACGCTCTTTTCACATTTGGTGTGAACGCAGCATTAGACTTTAGCCATTAGATGTTTATAAGTAACAGAAAAAAAAGCACACATTTCTCAGGGCCCCAAAAATACCCTTAGACTTCAGAGGGTTAAACAAAATCAGTCTTCTCCACTGTAAACAAACTTACCAAAAGATATCATCCAAAATGCCACCATAGCTATTAACAAATGAAAAATGAATACTTTCTTAACTCGAAGACAAAAAAATGTCAAACTCAAACACACTACAACCATGTAAACCTCAGAATGTTTTGTTCTACGTAGTTCAAACTTCTTCCCCAAAATCATTCATTGTAGGTAGCAGACTGATAAGAATGCAGCCAGACACCAGAAATTTCCAGCCAATCAGACTGCATCTTTCTGTTTTGGTAAAACTCTTGCTATAATTGTGTACAATACATACCAGACCGATGTCATCTGAGCCTAAGAGCAGGTCTAATTGTGTTTCAACATGCTGATATAGAATTTGATATACAGACAGTGTGGTTTGTCAGATCCGTCAGTTTGATCCCAGTGTTGGATCTGAGGAGTCCATTACGACAGTCTCACAACAACCTCCGAAATAAGCTACACAGAAAAGCTAAACAGATGGACATGACATGATATATATATGTGGGATATTTATCATCATCATCACTATTATTAACATTGTGTGTTCCCTTTTCTTGTCTTCTATCTATTCACCATCACCACGTCTGGCTAAACACCTCAAATGAGATAAACAAACAGCATGGCCAGCCAGTTAACCTTCCACGAGCAACTGACAGCTCACACACACACACACACACACACACACACACACACACACACACACACACACACACACACGCAGCTGTCCCTGTTTCCCAGCTCCATGAATTTAGGAAGAAAAGCTAGAGTGGATGGAGAGAAGGTAGGGAAAAAAATCTATAGTGGTACCTATTTACTAAGTGATACGATCTTTGTTCACTTCCCCTTGAAATGAGGGTGCTTCTGGGAAAGGGATCTCATTTTCCGTCAGCCAATCGGCTTCCGAGCATACGGGTAATGTGTGGGATCTCTGTTGGACAGACCCAAGCCCACAATTCACACACACATGCACACACACACACACACACTGGTCTGGATTCACATCATAAATCTATGAGGACACCTGGGAATATAGGATGTAAGCCCGGAATCGAATGCAATTGGCTCCGAAGTTCAGGTTCGGGAGAATCGTTGAGTGACAGCTGCATACCCCTTCAATGTCTGACCGGCCAATCTGGCAAAGGCTGATATGAAATTTGATGGGGTAAAATGAAATATCCTCACACTCGACCACAGGGGAAGAAGTTATGATGGTTTGGCCCAGACAGTTGAGACTAGGAAAAAAAAAATGCTGAAATGAATCCTATCCTAGCACACACATTATTTCTGCCGTAATAATTAGGACAGAATTTTTACTATATATATATATATATATATATATATATATATATATATATAGACAGGTACTGGTCATATAATTAGAATATCATCAAAAAGTTGTTTTTAATACTAATTCCATTCAAAAAGTGAAACTTGTATATTATATTCATTCATTACACACAGACTGATATATTTCAAATGTTTATTTCTTTTAATTTTGATGATTATAACTGACAACTAAGGAAAATCCCAAATTCAGTATCTCAGAAAATCAAGACACCTGGTGCCACACTCTAATCAGTTAATTAACTCAAAACGCCTGCAAAGCCTTTAAATGGTCTCTCAGTCTAGTTCTGTAGACAACATAATCATGGGGAAGACTGCTGAATTGACAGTTGTCCAAAAGATGACCATTGACACCTTGCACAAGGAGGGGAAGACATAAAAGCTCATTGCAAAAGAGGCTTGCTGTTCACAGAGCTCTGTGTCCAAGCACATTAATAGAGAGGCAAAGGGAAGGAAAAGATGCACCCTGGAGAGGATTGTGAAACAAAACCCATTCAAAAATGTGGGGGAGATTTACAAACAGTGGACTGCAGCTGGAGTCAGTGCTTCAAGAACCACTACACAAAGACGTATGCAAGACATGGGTTTCAGCTGTCGGTGTCCAAAGTTGTGTTCTCTGATGAAAGTAAATGTTGCATTTCCTTTGGATATCAGGGGCCCAGAGTCTGGAGGAAGAGAGGAGAGGCATACAGTCCACATTGTTTGAGGTCCAGTGTAAAGTTTCCACAGTCAGTGCTGGTTTGGGGTGCCATGTCATCTGCTGGTGCTGGTCCACTGTGTTTTCTGAGGTCCAAGATCAATGCAGCCATATATCAGGAAGTTTTAGAGCACTTCATGCTTCCTGCTGCTAACCAACTTTATGGAGATGCAGATTTCATTTTCCAACAGGACTTGGCACCTGCACACAGTGCCAAAGCTACCAGTACCTGGTTTAAGGACCTTGCCTGACCTTAACCATATAGAAAATCTATGGGGTTTTGTGAAGAGGAAGATGTGATATGCCAAACCCAACAATGCAGAAGAGCTGAAGGCCACTATCAGAGCAACCTGGGCTCTCATAACACCTGAGCAGTGCCACAGACTGATCGACTCCATGCCACGCCACATTGCTGCAGTAATTCAGACAAAAGGAGCCCCAACTAAGTATTGAGTGCTGTACATGCTCATACTTTTCATTTTCATACCTTTCAGTTGGCCAAGATTTCTAAAAATCCTTTCTTTGTATTGGTCTTAAGTAATATTCTAATTTTCTGAGATACTGAATTTGGGATTTTCCTTAGTTGTTAGTTATAATCATCAATATTTTAATAAATAAACATTTGACAATAAACATATCTATCTATCTATCTATCTATCTATCTATCTATCTATCTATCTATCTATCTATCTATCTATCTATCTATCTATCTATCTATCTATCTATCTATTCTATCATTTAAAGACATCCCTCACTCAAGTGAAGGAAAGGCCAATTCAGAGTCACTTATTACCTTATTTAAGAGGATCAGAACACTGTAGAAAATGAGTGAAAGAGAGAAAAACCAAGTAAAGGAGAATGTAAAAAAAGAGATAAAAATAGCAATAAACTTTACTGAAAAGAAGCAATAATCCACATCGCAAAAATAGAAAAAAAGGAAAAAAGAAAGAAAATCAATGACTGATTAATTTTGAGAACCTCTGAAACCAATTCAGTTAATTTATAGAATCATTCAGACTGGTTTCTTGGCGATTCAATGACTCACAAGAAGGAATTCTCATCGTGGTGTATTATTTTCACAAGGCCATATAAGTATGAAGAAAAGTCCATGAAAATATGAATCAGCAAATGTCATCTTGTAGTCTGCTTGTGTAGTTGACAAATTTAAATAACATCAGTCTGCATGTAGTTCAACAGCACAGGTTAAACAGCACTGGGGGGACCAGACTGCTAAAATCCCCCCAGGGACCCTCATCTAAACAGATCTACTCCCAAATCCCACAGCAGTCCACTGACAAATACCTGCACTGCACACACACACAGACACACACACACTTTCTCTCTCGGTCCCTCTCTAGGTGCTCAATCCCTCCGAGATTAACCTGTTAAAGTGGAATCTGTGTCCTTCAGGGATCCGCATCAAGTAGCACAAATTAAAAGTGCTCCCGGTAGAAAGTTCATCTGCGGCTCTCCCAGCCATTACATTAGCCTCAAATAAAGCACTTTATGAAACACTTTCCACAGTTTGACCAATAAACAAAACTCCCCAGACACAATTTGACTTGTTTTTTGTTGTTATCATATGGTTGAAAACGTTCTACTTACAAAACATAAGACAGGTGGAGGAATGTCACAGCAGTGTGGATATACAATAACATTAATGTGAATACATGTACAGTTAGCGGGTCATTTAGCATAAAATACACCACAACAAGTGCTTAAGACATGGTGTTATAAAAAATAAGGCAGTGTCTTATAAAAACAAAAGGGTTTTATTTAGTGATAATGACTGGTAAACTGTATATTATTCTGCTTATTACATATCTAATAAAGGTACAATAAATAATAATGCAATACAGTTTGATAAACATTTAGATAAAAAAAGTACATAAATATAAACGTACATTTTACACAAAATATTGCCAGTAGCTTTGTTAGTTGTTGTTTTATTTCACCAGCAAAAATAATTAAAAAAATAACAAAAAATAAAAGTTTTTCAGAGCAAAACAGCAGGCGGTGTTTTGTTTCTGAATGAAGCTTTTTTTCAACTAATCGGTTGAATAAAAGATTAAATTTTTTTGCCATCTACTACAAGGTCATTGTGGACCATACATAACTTGTACACACACTCACAGGTAAGCATTTCTTTTAAGCATTTTCTGGACTGAAGCCTCCATGAACAACTTTCTCCAGGCCGAGGGGAGCTGACTCCTCGACCTCAATCTCTGCTGACCTCCTAACCTCGGTCTCCATGACACCAGAATCCCCCCACAGCACCCCCGAATGACCCACATTTCCCTGCAGCTGAAGACTAGACTAGTTTCCTTCGCCCCTTTTAACACCAACTCCTCTGTCTCCGTTTTTCTATTTGCTTTATTCTAACAGACTCCCTTAAGAGCTATCCAATCAAAGAGCTCATGGCTGTAGATACATCAGCCAAAGTGCTCGCTGAGAAAACCACATGCACATTAGCATTAAAACTTAGCCAGGCATGAACAGAAAAAAAAATGAGATAATGCTGATAGTAAAATACTCTTTCGGTTTTTTTTTATCTTTTTTTTTTAGGTTTAAGTTTGAAATGACAAATGTGAGTTGAAGGTTTCATTCAAACTGAAATACAAACATTAACATTTCCATAACGTCCCATTGGTATGTTTTACAGCCACAGGGATGCAAGCGTGGTGTCATTTGGATTTTGTTGGACAAAGAACTCGAACTGCCAGGTGTGTAAAGCAAATGTCTGACTGAGCATTTACAACATGCTTTAAAAGCAGACAGGTAATCCACTGACAACTAGCCCAACACAAATAACACAGTCTCTATCTCCAGACAGCTGTAGCTACAGCACAATAAATAAGATGATTAACCAGTTAAATTAGCATAACACAGCATTTGAATTAAAACATTTTATTCGTATTGTCTTTATAAAAAAAAGAAATACAAAAAAGAAAGAGAGATTTCATCTATCCACAATTTTTTTGTATTTATTCATTTTTCAAAATGTGAGTTTGTTGTCGGCAGTTGCCACAGTGTTGCTATGCAGTTACTAAGGTGTTCTAAGGGGAGTTTTAGCATGTTTGTATGTGGTTGCTAGGGTGTTCTGGTTGGTTGTTATATGGTTGCTAAGGTATTTTGGGGATTTTCAGCACATTAGTACTGTGTGTGGTTGCTAGGGCGTTCTAGATGGTTGCTATATGCAATGGTGCAATGTCCGAACTGATTGTGTTTATATTTTATGTGGTTGCTAGTGTATTCTGGGTGGTTGCCGGGGCATTGCTATATAGTTGTGACAGTGCTCTAAACAGGGTTTTCAGGCTAGCTCTACATGGTTGCTATGGTGTTTAAGCACATTTTATTTGGTTGCTTGTATCTTGGATGGTTCCCAGGGGGCTGATATGCAGACAGTTTGATTTTATTTTATTTTATCAACCATGAGGTGAAACTTCTAATACTGGAAGGAAAAATAGTAAATGATGACAGAACTGGAAAAAAAAAAAAAGTGAAGTGAAGCCACATTCAGCCAAGTATGGTGACCAATACTCAGAATTCGTGCTCTGCTTCTGACCCATCCAAAGTACACACACACAGCAGTGAACACACACACACGCACACACACAGTGTGAGCACACATCCGGAGCAATTGGGGGTTCGATGCCTTGCTCAAGGGCACCTAAGTCGTGGTATTGCCAGCCTGAGATTTGAACCCACAGCCTTAGGGTTAGGAGTCAAACTCTCTGACCACTAGGCCACGACTTCCTAAATTAATAATTGAATTTTTGGGTGAAATATTTACCCTATTTAATATTCACAGATGACACTTTGACTGTATAGTTATTATATGTTCACACAGCAAGCTTCTATCCAACGGGACCTGCATCTACAGGGATGCGTTTGATAGGACATAAAGAAAGACAATGTCCTCCCCTGATTGCTCAGTCACCTCTGAGCACACATGTGGAATAATTAAACCCTCGGTAGAACATTTCCTTTATAAAACATTACCGGCGCTGAGCTGGAAACATTGGTTTAACAGCTGGGGTTTTTGGACAAATGAAAGCTGGCGATTATGCTTGGAATTGTGGGGCTGGGTTATAAAAAAAACCCAGAATTGATTATAGGTTAGTTTAACCTTATTTTATAGTTAAACATTCAGGCTGTTTTCAAACAATGCCAGTGAAACACTGACTCACTGAAAATAATCCAACTCATTTTGACCCAGCATCACTCAATATTAATGTCACAATGAGTCACAGTAATACAGCCCCCCCTCGCTTTCAACTTGTATGTCTTTTTTTCCCCTTCTCACCAGCTTCATTAACTACAGCTTGCTTTATCTAAAAGGTCTACCAGCACTGAAGGCAAATACTCCAGGCCATTGCATTTTGAGTATTTTTTTTTTTTTTTACACCTGGAATGGAATCTAAACAAAGTGAAGAAATTTATTATGTGAAAAATCCCAACAGGATTACACATTTTACCGGTAGCTTATATTGTGTCAGCTGGCTTTAGTTTGTAAATTTCCGTTTCCTTGTTCGGTGTGTGTGAATTCAGGGTACATCTGTATTTACTGAGACTGTGCCTCTGTTCCGTTGCCTCTGCTTCTGTCAGCATGAGGTCACTTCCTCAGGATAGTTCCACACATTTGTCACTTATAAGACTTGGTTGGCCTTTAGAGTCAACATGAAATCAAAAGGTCCTTTCTTAAACCAACAGTTCATCAAATTTAAGTCTGTTTCATTTGCACATCCTCACATCTGTCCAAACTTCTATGACTTTTTCTATGACTCCCAGCTAACAGAGAGTATTCTCAAAACTTTCACTCACATTTTTCAAAAGTTATATAAATATTAGAACAAGATGTTTAACGAAATGAACATAACATTAAAAAAAAAAAAAAACTTCTTATGATGTTATTTTTACTCGATAATTGTTTCTATAATGATGAAAGAAAACATTCTTAGATTATTAAAAATAAACATTTTAATGCAATACTTTTGGGGTTAAAATAAAATCAGTAATAATAATAATAACAATAATAATAATAATAATAATAATATCTATCTATCTCTCTCTCTCTCTCTCTCTCTCTATATATATATATATATATATATATATATATATATATATATATATATATATATATATATATATATATATATATATATATATATATATATATATATATATACATATATATATATTAGGGCCGGGACTTTAACGCGTTAATTGAGATTAATTAATTACACAAAAAATAACGCGTTAACTAAGATTAATTAATTACAGAAAAAAAAATTCCCGCATTTCTAATAACTTATTTTTGCACCGCGGAACGTTTCTCACTGGATGAGTTTCGGCGGGACCGATTATACTGGAGCACCAACTAGCGTTCGCATATCACTGCAGCACATCGAGCCTCAAGTATCACCTAAACGCTAAACATATAGCAGCTAGCGTGGACTTTACACTTTATGTTGAACTATGTATTATTTTGTTGGTGCAACAGTTTATGTTGAACTCTTTATTGTTTTGGCCAAGGTTATTGAGAGTTGGACTTAGTAGGTTATGGCCTCTGAAGCAACAGAGAAATGTTTTCTAATAGTCAGTGTTTCTAATGTTCTGAATGTAATTGACAGTATTGTGTTTTACTTAAAAAATAAAAAAAACACTTTACAGAAGGTTCCAGCACCTATAAGCTTCCTGAATTTCTGAAATGTACTATTTCTAAATTGTTTCTAAATATGCTATTGATACACTTCATGGCAAAAATTGCACTGGTCTGCTAGACTTGGTTGAACAAAAATAAACAATATTTTGTTGCTTAAGCTTATGTATTCAGTCATTATTTAATGGTATACTATAAATCCATGTGAAAAAAAATTACTTCTCACTGTTCTCAGGTCAAATATTTATATGCTATTAAAATGCGATTAATTTCGATTAATTAATTACAAAGCCTCTAATTAATTAGATTATTTTTTTTAATCGAGTCCCGGCCCTAATATATATATATATATATATATATATATATATATATATATATATATATATATTCAAATAATATTTTCGATCAAAATTAAGCTAGTAGAACATTGTAAAAAATGTTTTTGTAACATTTCTATTAAGTTATAATCAGAACAAGACAACTGGAGATGCCAACATTTCAGAAACATTTCAAAACAATGTTCCCACAACATTTTATATCCTAAATTTGTTACCTGGGACAATTTATCCCTAAGCAAAGAGAGGTTACTAATGATTTCAGATGAAGTCCCCAGCTACCTATTTTTCTGGATGAATATCCTTTTTTGCTATATGAAATACATGACATGGCTTAAGTAAAACTGCTTGTGAATTGTGTTTTGTGTGTGCTTGATTAATGAGAAACACATGATAATAATCAGTAGCTCTGAAAGCAAACAGATTTGCAGAGGGATCTAAAGGTCAGGAACTGTGAGTAAATTATGCAAACAAACACCATTTATGAATGTAAGGCTTAAAAGAGAGGGTTCTTACGACATTCGGAAAGACCTCAAAGCATTGAGCAACCAGTAAAGCGAGAAGAAAACACGGAGGCTAAAAGAACTAGTGAGTATCAAAAGCCAACATCTAGCAAATGCATTTTCTCAGGAATGTCTATTCGCCTGCCAGTCCTTAACAGCAAACGCCCCTCAACACACACACACACACACTCTTATCGGTTCCGTTGACACACCCTTCATCTCCTGCCTCGCTCCATCCACTTCTAAAGTAGCTTTGAAGTTATTTTGGAATCAATACTTCATGGAAGCGAGCGAATGACTATCAGGATTCAGAAGGGAACAGTGAACTAGATTTAGGGAGCCGTTGGTAAGAAGGACCAGACAGACCCTGTCATAAAGCCAAAGCTATGTTCTCGAGCAGACGCAGAGCTGGAATTCCACAAATGGATTGCATGAGAAAACAAAACTGTTTTACAGTGTGGTGATTTCATATGAATTTGTACAATTTCATTTGCATGACAGTCCCTCCAGAAAAGCGCAGATTTTTTTTGTGATTGTTGTGGGCAAAAATCCTTGATTTTGCGGCAAGTTTTCTTAAAAAATGCGATGGGATATGCGGGATATTTTTGCAATTTTATGCGATGAAATTGCGTGAACTTGCAAAAACTGCGGTTTGATGAAAAAGAGAATTTCCCCCAACACCTTTTTCTCACTAGGCTACTACCTTAAATGTAAAGAGTAATTTCTTATTACTTCCTATCATAAACGAGCATACTAAATCACAGAATATTTTTTGAACCAGGCTGTAAACATGTTTTTTTTTCTGCTGTAAAAAAAAAAGTGCAATCTTACAACTGTAAAGTTGCATCAACTTCTGAATGAAACTACAACAGTGTTAGTAGCCTAGTGAGAAGGGGGTGTTGGGGGAATCACCTTTTTTTTCTCTATTTCATCAAACCGCAGTTTTCGCAAGTTCTCGCAATATAATTTGGCTCCACTGTCATGTAACAAATCGGGAAACTGCTTCGCAAGTTTTTTGCGCTTATTTTTGTTGGCAAATAAGAATGATTTGCGCGCTTCAAGTTTCACCGTGGGGTTTGTTGATGATGTTCACGTCACGTAATTACGTCACTTCATAAGGTTCCCATGGCAATAGGGGGGAAATGGCGCTTTACTTGTGTGAAGTAAATGCAACATTTTTCAACTTTCTCAACTTTCTGCTAATATGAAGCGCTTCAAGTATTCTGCTGTAAAGTTGGGCATTTTAACATGGGGAGTCTATGGGACTGACTCCCTTTTGCAGCCAGCCTCAAGCGGCCAGTCGATGAACTGCAGTTTTAGTCACTTCCTTATTGGCTTCACGAGACAGAGCACGAGGTTGCCGCTCGGAGGTTAGTCAAAAAACTGTTTTAGTGACGTCATTACTGCAGGAACTAGAGGGCTGTAGTCCAAACGGGTCGTTTTTTGTAGGCAAATTCTGTTAAATAAAATATCTCCCTTGGCATTGAACTTTGAGCTTTAGAATTTTACAGATATTATCATTCATACTCTAACAACAACATTACACACTAACTAAAGTTTAAAACATGGGATCTTGAAGAACGGGACCTTTAAGCGTACACATCTTGTACGCATTCATTCTCAAGTTTTAATGCTAAAACCTTTTTTATTTTATTTATTAACGATAAGTTAGTTTATTTATGAAATTATCTTAGTAAGCTTATTTTTTAAGTTAAAGGCATTTTGTTATATGTAAAAAAATATATATATATATATATAAAAAGAAGAAAAAAAGAAAAGAAAAGTAAGAAAAAACACCCCAATAAGACCATGAATGTTCTAAAGCTTATTTCCAACAGTAATGGTTTTACATTTATAAGCACACATTCACATACAGTCGGTAGGTTAGTACTGAGATGGCATCAGGGTTTAATTTAACAACAGGACACAAAGACTTCCAGCTATTTGTCTGATCAGCTCATTTTGCCAGAGGAAATCTAAAGGCTTGTAAATCATGGTAGATGCTGCTTGAGAAGATCACTCGCCTGCTCTCGTGGACTTGCATTCATGAGAGAGTTTGCGTATGTGAGCATGTGTCTGATGAATGCTAATTAAACAGATTACAACAGTGGTACGAGTGACTCGCTGTGATAAAAGACGTGACCTACTACTAATGTTCTCCTCCCATTCTATTTAATCTAATGGAAATTCTTTCTGCTCGCCTCTTTGTTCGAGTTCAACCTGTCACTCAAATGATCATTGTATTCCCGTTCACTTTTTCACTCAACAAAGCGTTACGTAAATCTAGCATGGATGCAGAGGCTATTCAGCGTACCGACAAAGAGCTCTATTGTCTTACTGTGTGGCTCTCAAAGTGTAGCATTGAAAGGCAAATAAATAGACGAAACGATCTGATAGTGAGATAAACACCTAATCCGAGCAGCAAGACACCATCAAAATCTACTTTTTTTGAGCTTCTTGGAAGAAAAACTAAACTTTCTTTAAGGAGACAGCCATGTAATCTAAAATTGGGTCTAAGGGGTCATTAGACATATATACTTGATGGCTACATTTTGTTATATATTATCATATGTTATATACGGGTTCCATGGAAGTCCACTTCCCTTGCCAATGTATACAGTTGCCAAGCGTTCCTGCCTCACTTCTAAATCTAATGAGGGCTTTTTTTTACAGCCTCCAGTGAGCAAACATTTATTTTTGGTGCCAACAGGAAACACAAACTCCAGATGATAAGAATGCCCATCCAAACTAAGTTTCGTTTCATTTCAAATTGCAATCGTCTTATGCCCAACCTGAGGTAAATCGGCCGAGAGATACACCATTTAACTCAAACTCTCATTTCCTCCAGAGATCTATCCGAGATGAGCAGGCATTGTGGCTTAAGGACTCATATCTTCTCAGCTTTCGGTGTCTTTGCAGTTGACCGTCCTGTTCGACGGCCGGCAGGAAGAGATAATGAAAATCAGAGATAAAGACGATAAGGCCGAAATGGCGGCAGTCGTTATGAATGGAGAGCACAATCCAACCCAGACAAGCAGATTAGGAATGACATTTGTCTGCTTGGATTGATAACTACATCTATGCCAGTGAGGCTTACAGAAAAGGGCTAGAAAGATTATGTCAACATCCAAAGGCATATCATGTTGGCGGAGAAAAACCTATCTATCTAAAAACACATCCAGAATCAGAATAGAACACAGAATTGAACTGAAGTGTTAGCGATTCGAGAAGTTCGGGCAAGTACCTGCGTTTCGCAGGTGTGTACAGTAAAGCGTGACTCATATCTCAGAGATGCTAAAAATATACAGTCTATGCACTTACTGGAGGAACGGGCACACCGGCTTAGATGCTGCGACGGTGGATGGGTTTCCGTGTCACAACAACATATGTAGCTGCATTCAGATAGCCACAACACATAAGTCAACGTGCCCTTCACGCCGACCCCTAGTCGAAGTATTGTGGTGGAACCAGTGATACGATCACATTTTCTCTAAATGAAATTCATGTAGCGTGGAAATATTACAGAGAATGCTATAGTCCAAAAACACCGTGGCATTGGCATGAAATATATCCAACACATTCTCATGGGAACTCTGGGTAATAATAGAGCAAAATCATAAGCTCAGAATGTAAAAGTTTTGGATTTTTGTGGTTAGGATTTATAGGAAAGTTTAGGTTGGGTTGTACTTTTTTATATTTCGTATGATTTTGCCATAGTACAATGTATCATGACTTCTTTTGATGAAACATATTATTAAAAAAAGACATGTTATGTGGGGTTTTGGTCCTTTATTTGTTGTTGGAAGCTATATTAAGTCTTAAATACCTGCTGACTATGGGAAGCTTGTCGATAGGAATTATAAGTTGGTTTTTGCGAGTTTAGAAGAAGTGTGACATCAAGTAGGATTTCCAAACCCACCTTCCTTAAATCTCACTGGTCAGTGAAAATCCTGGTAACACTTTATTTTATGGTGTCCTTTTTGCACGTTACATGTATTGGCTATAGCAAAAACAATAAATTATGCAAAAGATATATATATATATATATATATATATATATATATATATACATATATATATATATACCTTTAAGATTTGAAGTGCACTATAAGTTCACATTTATTTGTTTGTTTTTTTGATGGCAAAGATAATGTTTCCTCATCTTTCACTATTCACTATTGCAAATCCTCAAGGTTATCCTTTACCTTCTTGTAAAGCACTATTCCCATTGAAATTGTCTTTAGTTGTTCTAAGTTGGTAATTTGCTAATCAAAACTATTCATTTTCTGGTTCAGGCTGGTCCAAGCATGTCATTAGCTGTACCTGTAGTTGGTTAACTGGCTGCCACGTTCTAAAACCCAGCTTGATCACCTTACGCTGATATGAGCAACTGCCAAGCTGGTTCGTTGGTCCAAGATGGCCTACTAAATTACGAATAACCAGCTTAGACCAATGCATTACAAGCTTAGACTGTGTATAAACCAGCTCAAAAGTTCCACGACACAGCTATCAGCTTAAGTTTGATATTCCAGCAGGGAATGGATCTGCAGCGTTCTCAGACGCAGAGTAAACTCCAGTGTGTGGGAGAACGCAGCTGAACGCTTTGCATCTATTAAAATATTTAAGGCTTCAAAAAAGGTATTGCTTGAAATTTAAAACCCAAGAAAAAAAAGTGTTGCTGATCTTGTGACAGCATAACCGGGGTAAAAATGAAAAGAGCATGCAACATCAATATACAGAGTCCAAATATGACAACATAAACCCTCTAGCACACTACAGGCAAAAGATAATAAGAAGAAAAAAGAAAAACAACATCAACAGCGGTACACTATCGAGCACATCATCTTCTCCTTTAAAGCCGTATTGAGAGTTGCATGCAGTGATCAATGGAAAAACAACAAGATGAAATCTGGCAGGCCAGTATAGCCAGATGATGGGGTGTTTGTGATGACCTCAGCCCATGTGCCACTGCTAACACCGGCACCGACAGAAGAGGTGACTTTTCCATCTCTTCATCCCAGTCACAGAAACAATTCCATCCCAGGGGTCCAGCCAGAGCTTGCATGAGAGCAAGGGTGAGAAATGAACAAAAGATTTATTTCAACAGGCTAAGCTGACCTATGCTTGACTTCAGAATGAAATCACAGCGTTTCCTTTTATTCCCCTTTATGTTCGTTAATAGAACATTAGTCAAGGTTTTTTTTGGCACCATTTATGTCATAATTTTTTTTTTTTCTTTATTACCATTTCACCCTTAAACTTGATTATATACTAAATAGAAAGAAAGAAAGAAAGAAAAAAAAAATAACATCATTGCATGCAATAAAATTAATCAATATATTATCATTCTAATATTAGTATATTATATTATATTATATTATTATATGCACTATGTAGGGTCATGGGATGTACTGTATATGTTTTCTAATTTTCTACCAAATATTGCAGGATAGCAATTTCTGAAACATGCTAACATAGTCAGCCATAAAATACATTTATTTTTTAATTATTACTTTACCATTCAAATAATATCATGTAATAATACAATAATACAATATTTGAATACAGAAATAATGAACAAATAATTTGTATCAAGTATTATCATATTTTTTACATTTATATTATATTATGCTTTGTTTTTCTGATTTGATAGCAAATCAGAATAACATTTGTGAAACACGCTAACATGGTCAATGCATTTTTTTTCTCTTTGATTCGAGACTTGCAGTAGTGGTGCAGAATCAATTTCCCACGCTCCCAAAAGAATTCCATTTACAATATTTCCAATTAAATTTTTATTCCTCAATCTGATATTCCTTATGAATCATATTACAGTACATTCTGTACAGCAGGAAATAATAACAAGCAGCAGAAAGCTAAAACGCTCACATGAAAAATAAATGTGCTGAGATGATTGGCGATGAAGGAACAGTGCATGCGCACACACTTGACAAAAAAAAAATAAAAAATCCTCCTCACCATATAGAAGTCTGCTCTCTGCACACTGTGTGTTTTCCTTGCTCTGTATTCCCGGGTAATAGCATCAGAGAATCTCATTGCTGCCGAAGTACAGACTTTTATATTATCATTTGGCTGCCAGCACAGCCCCCGGAGCACAAATTTAATGATATTTTGTTACCCACCATCTGCCACACAGCCCAAAACACTTCCTATGCAATACAATACCCCTCTCGGCACAAGGCCACGAGGGCTCCGCTGTATAGCATACACAGCCACGGCCACATATGACAGGCAATACTCCTACCACAACGCACAAACAAACAGACAGATAAGGTCACGTAATCTGACAAAAGGCTAGCATAACGCTAGCTAAGCTATACACAGATTCAGCCCACAGGCAGACTGGAAGATAAACCGAAACACTTAACCCAAACTCAAAACCCTTAAAGGGACAGTTCACTTGATGACAATCCCGTCATTTACTCACCTCCATGTCGTTATATATATATATATAGTATATAAATAACACCATAAATGCCAAGCAGAATAAAAGTACCAGAAAATATCTTACATGCTTTTCGCCCTTCTATCTTCTATGATAGAAACAGACAAAATGAAAGCTGTAAAAATATTTTTTGAGCAACTATTTTCTTTAGGTTTAAGCCTATACAGAGTTTCTTCAGCAAAGCATGATTAGCTTAAATAAAATAAAATATAAATACAGGGTAAAAACCTAAACAACTAATTGGCATAAGATACAGTTGGAGTAATAAAATTAATAACTGAAAATAAATAAAATCTAAAACTAAATTAATACTAAAACTGAAGTAATAATGTAACCTAAATATAAACAAAAAGCAAATAGAAATGACAAAAACACATAACAAAATTACTAAATATTAAACTAAAATTAAAATGAAAAAAAAGCGAAAATTTTAATAAGTGAATTAATTATATATTTCAATTATATATTAAAAACTCAATAAGTATATAAATAATCCTAAAATAATACTGCTGCCAAGTTCCAAAACTGACATAAAAGCAGCACAGAAGTATCATAATAATACTTGCATACTAAATTCTGAATCTTCTGATGGCATATGACAGGAACAGACAACATTTAAATTGTTAAAATAATTTTTAGGTGGGTCATTTCTTCAAGTTAAAGTCTGCGCAAAAATGCAAAGATTCTTAAGCAAAACATGATTAGCATTTGCACTGGTGTTCATGCTAACAAAGTACTGCACTTCCAGACAAAAACTCTACTCCTGACCACATGAGAAGATCGGAGGAGAAAGTGT
The DNA here is from genome assembly GCF_003368295.1 of Carassius auratus. Lineage (NCBI taxonomy): Eukaryota > Metazoa > Chordata > Actinopteri > Cypriniformes > Cyprinidae > Carassius > Carassius auratus. Next base: position 8,244,937 of record NC_039278.1, on the reverse strand, counting down.
GTAGACAGTGTGTGAAAGAATGCTTGTGGAAAGAATCAAGTCAGCGCGATCACTAAAAGCCCAGGATCGGGAGAAACTGTCGCTATCAGTTTGTGTTAATTTCCGCTAATAGGCCCCACAGTCATCCACTAGCTGGAACTTTGGCCGTGTATAATGCCAATTAGATTTTCTATTTGGAGTGTTGGCCGAACGCTTGTCAACATCCTGTCACATCCTTGAAAATCCTCACAGTGAAACAGCCTAAAAGCCATTTTTTTGGCTGGGCATCAAAGCACCGCTAGGCACCAAGCATCTGGCGAATGAAATAACACAAACTAAAACTAAAGAAGAAACAAAAGCGGCGTACAGTAAGAAATGCCAGACAGAAAAATAATGTTATTCTGTTGGCCTGATCCAATCAGACAAACGTGAAAAATTCTCCTTGCTTTAGCTAGCGGCTAGTTTTATTTAGCGATTAGTCATTCCCTGAGCACAATTCAGAGCCTGTCAATGATTAACAAAATGTTGACACATAATGGATGGATTTGCCTCTGGGGTCAAAACTTTAAATGATTTAAACCATGATTTCATGATGTAAATACAGAAGAATTACTTGTGTATTAATTCATAAAATACAAAAAAAGAGTTGATCTGAAGTCACTTATGAATCCTCAAGGAAATTAGATCTGGGTCGCCTTTGACTCTGAAACATACATGCTTTGGAAGTGTGTGGGAATGAGTTCATGCCGTGAAGTGTGTGTGTATATATATACATACATACACACACACACACACACACACACACACACACGCATTATTTCAGCTAAGGTTATCACATAATTGAGTAGTTGATACCTACAGTATTATATATTAAGTCTTGAGTCTTTCATTATATGTATATATGTATATATATATATATATATATATATATATATATATATATATATATATATATATATATATATATTAGGGGTGTAACGGTTCACAAAATTCACGGTTCGGTTCGGTTCAATACACTGATGTCACGGTTCGGTTCGGTACGGTTCGGTACGTTTTAGATACAGCAAAAAGAAAAAATTGGCAGATAAATTTCCTTGATTTTTTTAAAAATGTTTTATTTATTAAAACTAACAAAGTATGTGTTTTTTTTTACATTGAACAATGATGGAGCTATTCTTTACCCATCTTCTATGGTGTTTTCTTAGCAGCATACTGTATAAAACAAAAATAGCTCCTTATAATTTTTTTTTTAAAAATTAAATGTAATATTGTTGTAGTGGTTATGAACAAATACAAAAATGTAACTCTTTTTATATGGAACTCTATAACTCTTTATATTTAGTGTGTTTTTACTCAATTGGTTCTCTATTTGGGCATATGTTTTTTGGAACAAAGCAGGAATTACGGTCTGTCTGAAATGGGCTCGTGAAGGAATATTGTAATGGGGCTCAATTACATTAAGCATGTTCTTAAAACCTGCGTTTTCCACTACAGAGTAAGGTCTCATATCCGCGGCTATAACGTAAATGCACCATTCGCTGCGGTGATGTCCGTATACGGAGCCCGGGACGTCACCTGTAGGAGAAAAAAAAGCAATCCGTGGCGACGGTTTTGCAATCCGTCCCCTCAGTTTATAAACCGTACTCACGAATTCATAAACTGTTCACTCGATTTAACAAATCGTGCCCACGGATTAACAAACCGTGCCCACGAATTTCCAATCCGTGCACTTAGATTTTGTAAACCGTACCCTCGGTTTTTGAATCCGTACCCACGAATTCATAATCCGTGCGCACGCTTTCGCAATCCGTTCCCTCGGATTTGTAAACCGTACTCACGGATTCATGCAGCAAACTCCTACGTGTTAACATACAGTTTTATTGAATATTATTATGTGGAATAGGTTTACAGCAAAGTGTCTTAAGTGATTCTCTATCAAGTGTAGTACGAGGTGGAATACAAAGATTTAATAAGAAAGATGCGCATTAAAATCTTGTTCAATTGCTGATAATCTATAATAGCACTTGATTATTATTGTGCAATAAACCTGGCATTGTGACTGACTCTGGAGTAATTTTTTCCTCTTTTGTAAGTTATTTTGGATAAAAGATTCTTATGCATAACCTGTTTAATAATATATAATAATGATACAAATAAAAATAAAGTTATTTTTTATAATTTTAATTTGTAGGCTAAATAAATGAGTACAAGACAGTAAAAATATTTGTCATAAAATAATTTGTGAATTGCTTTATTTTTAAATAACCTTTGGACAGTTTTGGAAATGCTTGTGTACAATTCTTTCTTAACATGAAGACTTATTTTTGTGATTTTATTATACTAAGCTCCACCCACCTCACCCCACCTGCCGGAGTTAGATGCATGTTTCACTGTTAAGTGTAAAATGCGTGTCAGTTTTCAAATCCGAGGGAACGGATTGCGAAAGCGTGCGCACGGATTATGAATTCGTGGGTACGGATTCAAAAACCGAGGGTACGGTTTACACAATCTAAACGCACGGACTGGGAATTCGTGGGCACGGTTTGTTAATTCTGGGTACGATTTGTTAAACCGAGTGAACAGTTTATTAATTCATGAGCACGGTTTATAAACTGAGGGGACGGATTGCAAAACCGTCGCCACGGATTGATGTTTTTTCTCTCCTACAGGTGACGTGCGGGGCTCCGTACCGAGCCTTCAGCGCGTACTGAGTGAGCGAGCGCCTGACTGAGTAGCCTAACATAAACATATAAGTGTGTTTTTTTTTCTTCGGGGGTGTCAGGGGCATTGCCTGTTACGTCGTTTGGGTTATTGGGCTACCTTGTTGAACGCATAACATTATATTTCACACACCTTTTTTATTTTCCAAATTTAATTAATTAGTCCAACGAACCGTTCGGTACATAATGCGTACCGCGTACCGAACCGAAAGCCTCGTACCGAACGGTTCAATACGAATACGCGTATCGTTACACCCCTAATATATATATATATATATATATATATATATATATATATAAAAACATTCCAATAATAATATTATATTTATTTGCAAAATACATTAATATTATGATTATTATAAATGCAGTTTAAAAAAAAAATTCAAGTAATTATTACATTTAAAATAAAAGTTTATTAATTTAATTGTTAACAGTAAATCATATATTTTAATGTAACTGTATGTAACTATATTTAATGTAATTGTCCGTATAAATAACAAAGAAACAAATGACAATTAATAGATAAAATAAAAACATACACAGTTTTTTTTTCAGGTGTCTTATGACAGCATTATAGGGAGAGTTCACCCAGAAATTAATACTCACCCTTCAATATTTCCAAACCTGTATGATTTTCTTTTTCTGCTGAACTCAAAAGAAGATCTTCTGAACAATGTGGGTAACCAAATGGTTGATGGTAGCCACTGACTTCCATAGTATTTCTGTTCCATACTATGGAAGTCAATGGCTGCAAGCAACTGTTTGTTTACCACCATTATTAAAAATATCTTCTTTTTTGCTCAACAGTGGTCTGAAACTCATACAGGTTTGAAACAACTTGATTGTTGATAAATGATAACATAATTACATTTTTTTGGCTGAACTGTCCTATTGTTCCAATCATTATATCAATGCCCTGCTTTCTAGGTATTGTTCTAGGTATTGTTTAGCGGCATCAGCCATGAAAAAACCCAGATGAGCACTATTAAGAACTCCATGCAAATTACATCACTGATTGTTTAAATCCACATGGGACCCTGAGTCACTGATGGTGATTTAAGACGCTTGTTCCACGTGGCGTCATCTGCCTTAAATGTTGGGGTGTGGGATATTTCAAAGCTCACTGTGTATGTGTGTGTTAAGATAGTTATCATCTTCTTTATTCTCCTCTCCTCATTTCCTCTCTGTCACGCCTGGCCACTCTCCATTCCACTTCCCCAATGGCTCATCCATCGCTCCCTCTGATGAGTGGCGAACGAAGCCCGGGGTGATTAACTCAGAAAAGATGGCTGGACTGGCAACGTAAATCCAAAGATGTTTCAGGAGGAACAACACCGCTTGTCTCCGCACGAGGAATTGAGAATCGACCAGGCCAAAACTCTTCCTGGAAGTGTCCTATCCCAACCCGCACTACTCGTGCCATTTGAAAACTGAAGGACAGGCGGTATATGGAGAAGGAATTTCATGAAAAAGTACGGAAAGTCCACAGTGCTCCCAAGGGCATGAGTGTGGAAGCCCATCTGTCGGACATCTGGTCAGAGGAGCCCTAGTGAAAACTGAATTGCATTGAATGCACACTTGTAGAGTTTTCCAAACCTTAAGAGTATTTTTAACAAGCTCTACTTGCAGTTAATATAATATCAATGAAAAAAAGTGTACTGTAAGTGTACAGCATAGGATAGAAACGCATACAAGTTTGGAACAACATGAGGGTGAGTAAATGATGACAAAATTGGAATTCTTGGGCGAACTGTCCCTTTCAGAATATTCTTTTAAAACAGGGGTGTCCTGCTGAGTTTAGTTCCAACTTGCTTCAACACTTAGGGTTGAACTCTGCAGGATACAGGTCCTCCAAGACCAAGTTTGGAGACCCCTGTTTTAAAGTATACTATTTCTGTAAAAACTACTTAAAAAAAAAAGTCTGCTAAAATTTACTTCAACACAGGGGAGAGAAAGACCTGATTCTGGTCAGGAAATCTTGGAGCTAAAGGTTTAGTTCACCCCCCATAAACATCTGTTTTTCTGCTGTAAAACACAAAAGGAGAAATTCTGAAGACTGCTTTCCATGGAATTACGCTTTCAAGCTTAAAAAAAGACACAAAGCACAGCAGAAGCATCTTAAAAGCAGTCCATAAGTCTTGCACACAAAATTCCAAGTTTTCTGAAGTCATACAACGGCGTTGAATGAGGAGCCGATTGACATTTAAGTCAAACAGACCAGTTTAATGGCAGGGCTTGGAAGCTTTAAAGGGATAGTTAATCCAAAAATGAAAATTCTGTCAATAATTACTCACCCAAAAGTTGTTCCAAAACTTAAAAAACTTGTTCATCTTCGAAACACAAATGAAGATATTTTTGATGCATTCTGAGAGTTCTTTGACCCTCCCATAGACAGCAGGGGTACTACCACGATCGAGGTCCAGAAACGTAGTAAGGACATCAGTAAAATAGTCCATTGTAACATCAGTGGTTCAACTGTAATTTTACAACGTTACAAGAATACTTTCTGTGCGCAAAGAAAACGAAAATAACAACTTTGTTCAACGATTTTCTCCTCCTCATCCAGTCAGTCTGCTGTAGTTTGCCTCCATTCTGGGGAGCATCACGATGCATGTATGCACTTCCGCTTTTTTTGTAATCAACACATGCGTGTGCAGATGCATGTCAGTGTTGACGTAAGCAGTAGCACAATATGCATTTATTGTATAAATGAAGCAGAAGTGCATGCATGCATCGTGATGCAAAAAAGTATTCTTGTAGCGTCATAAAATATGGTTAAACTACTGATGTCACATGGACTATTTTACTGATGCCCTTACTATGATTCAGGAACTTGATAATGGTACTACCCTTGCTGTCTAGCTCTCAGAGACAATATATATTGATGGAATTTACATTTTGAGTGGACATACAGTATCAAGCATCAATGCACTCTCATCTGCTGAGTTCCAGTGCAAGAGAAGGTTACAAGAGGTCAAAGACATCCAATCCAATCAGTAGTCATGCTGCTAGCCCATCAGCTCTAGCCAGGTTATAGTGATCCATCAAAGACACAACCCAGCCAGAAAAGGGAATCACAGTTGTTAAGTTGCAAAGAAATGAAAAAAAATATTTCTACTTTTGGATTTGATTTCATGCTTGTACATTAAACTGCCACTTGGCTGCTGTTTGAGCACATTTACAGCTCTTTGCGATGTTGATTGTATTTTTAAAACCATCACACAGAACAAGAAAAATGGAAGGAAAGAAGAGAGGAAGACAGAGATGGGTTGGATAATGACAATTTCTCATCTGCACTGCATGTTCATAAAAGCTTTCATCATACGATCATGGTAATAACTCTACTAAATAGCATATTAAAATAAAGTAGAAAGCATTCAGAATCATCTCCAAAAGCGACAAATGAGCACTCTATTCATTGCCTAATTAGAAATGATAGAAAATTGCTTTACGTGTCCAAGCTTCCAAAGCTACAAATGGTAAAATTAATAATTTCCCTTTCTTTGTTTTAGTTAGCCTTTGGATATAGCAAGATAACAAATTAACAATTCTAATGTTTTTCTCGCAATTGCAAGCTTACGTCTCACAATCCTGACTTTTAACTCAGAACTGCAAGATATAAACTCACAATAAACTTGCAATAGCGAGAAAATGTCAGAATTGCAACAAAAAAGTAGAAATGTGGGATGTAAACTCGCAATTGTGAGAAAAAAAGAACAGTGAGATAAAAACTCGGACTTCACAAGAGGGTGTGAACTTTGAACATCCTCACTAATTCAGAGAGCCATTGATTCAATAGCAGGGTGCAGAAACCTAAAGATAAGCAATGTCAAGTTATACCAAGAGAGTTATAGGATCAGACCCGTCATATGGGAACATGCATGAGTATAATCCCTCTAATTGTCCAATTCACTATATGCACACAGAGTGACTGTTATGAGTGGAATAAATCAGAACGGACAGACACTGATCACAAGCCGTTTTTCAAGCAAACTCAATATAGGTCTGACTGATGACAGCACAAAGATCTGGAGTGGCAGAAAGACAGCGGGAATCTCGCCAATTTTAGAAGAGAAGGGGAAAAAAAAGAAAGCATTGTACTTTAAAACAGCTTTCCTAGAAGTAAGTCCGCAGGCTGCGTCTCGTCCTCTCCTTCTCTCTCTCGATGGAAGAGGCCAACATCCTCCCAAGCATTAAAGTGGAAAAACCAACTACACTGCAGAAATGTAATGAGACGGCTCGCAACTCTGGCCTAACACTGGCTCACTGACACAATGCTCCCTGGCACGTGGTTATTTTCCCCTTCCCATCATTTATTTCCTCTTTTTGCCATGGAAGCAGAGGAAATATCAAGGGGCTGTAGCTGGCTTGGCCCTCTCAGTCAAAGCCTAATGCAACACTAATGTGTTGTATCTGTGAAAATGGGCCTTCTGAATACGTGACCATGCTTCCCAGAAACACCACGGCATTACCTCATTTATATGGCCACTGAGAGACCACACACGTCCACGCACAAACAAATAATTTGGTACCGCAATTTCCGAGGCTGATGTGATATATGGAGGGTGTCTAATAGTAAGCCTCACTCCTTTTCTGCTATTGTTTTTTTTTTCAAAAGGGGACAAATAGAGTAGGGAGAATTAGAAATACCAAAGGGAATGAACTGGCCTACAAATCCATTAGACGACAATACCCTGACTGACAAACACCCATCAAATGGACAACATCACCCTAAAGGCTGTATCATTACATGCCAGGTCAGAACCGTAGCTCCCAACCTCCAAATTAAGGTTATTTCTCTGTTGCAAACAGGGCTGTTCATGACAGCAAGCCCATCAAGGGCTCTGGGACGAGATTGGCCTTTTACACTGATCCAGACCGGATTATGAAGCTATGGGATCAATTTTCCACCTGCATATATCCATTCTGCAGTCACGGATAAAAAATGAATAAATAAGCATGAAACAAATATTTAAAAACGCAAGTAAAAATATATTGCACAACATTTTAAAATGAATGCAATGTTTTCAGAATAGAAAACAATGGTCGCGGATGGAAAAATGTATATGCGGAAATCAAAAATGTTATAACAAATAAAAAAAAATTAAAATAATAACTGAAACATTAATATAAAATTATCTGTTTTGCACATAAAAACATGTATTCCCTGGTTATATTTCTCTGTTTTTTTTTTTTTGTTTTTTTTTGTGCTCTCAAATTGCTATTTTTGGTGTGCTTTTGCATTAATATTTAAGTTTTTTGCAGTATGATTTTAAATGTGTTTGAAGTTTTGATTTGATTCATGCTTCTTATATATATATATATATATATATATTCATTATCATCCGTGACTGGAAATTTTTTTGGTGGAAATTTTATCCCATATGAATCTTATATACCAGCCATTACCTTTCAAGAATGAACCGTAATACTCTCATCAGATTACAAGGGGCAGTTCTCCTTATAGGCCTTTGGAAGCAGGTAAAGTGGAAAATGGATTTCACAAAAGCTAATTTAAAGGTGTAATTTCCCGAAAAATGAAAAATCTGGGTCATCATGTACTCACCCTCATGTTGTTCTAAACCTGAATGACTTCTTTGTTATGTAGATATTTTTAAAAGTGCCCATACAATGAAATTCAATGTGCCCCAAAACATTCTTGACTTTCAGTGTATAGGCAAAACAGTCATGTAAATGTTGACAGCCTTATTTTTTATTGTATTTCCATATTTGCTTTCCAGTTAGATCGAAAAGGGGAAAAAATTATCCATAGCTTCCATAAATAGTAGTTGAAAGGAAAAACAAATTTAAGGAGTATTGTGTGGGCTGGTGCTACAGTAATAAAATGAAGTTTAGCACTTAGAACTGGCGCTTAGCATGCCACAAAAGCCTTGATCGATCACCTTGATAAACAGCAGAATTAATGCTGCGGATACTCTAGAGTAAAAGTCTGCATTGCGTAAACATCGCAACCATATTTTAAACAGGAAACTCACGCAAAATACTCCCCCTAGTGGCCAAAATGTGAAAGTCTAAGTGTAAACAAATGCTGTTGTTGCGTCTCGGCTGCATCACAACATCTGTCTGGCTGTAAATATTGCAACACCCGCTGCGGCTCATCAAATTGTAATTAATTTCTCTCTCATTAATCCATCCATCACTTGCTCAATACAAAGAAACAAACACGTTCCATTGTTTGGTATTAGACCGCATTAATTTAACATTATCTTTGCCTTTTTAGATGCATGTTGGTCTTTACGCAAGATCACATCCACTAGCCTGGGGTCTTCATCTAGAGGAAGAAGAACTAGCTTTTAAATTGGAGAGGGCCAGCAGCCGTTATTCGTTATTAATGGAGAGACTTTAACGTGTGTTACTCCGTACTCTGCTAATTATGACCTTAGAGAGGGGGACAGGGGTAAGTAGGAGAGCGAGGCCCTGGAGGGGGCCCGGGATATGTGCAAGCAGTATTAGCGCTTAAGTCTCCCAGAGGCTCGAAGGTTTCTTTCGTCTCCTGGCAAACTGTTCAACCCCCTTTCCTCTGCCAAATGAAAATCTTTTCAGAACCTCCAGTCTGGGTGAGGGAGAGAGTCAGAAATAGAGAAAGAGAGAGAAATAAAAGAGTGGCAAAAGCAAACATGAAGGAAATCTGAGAGACAGGGAAGCCAAAGTACACAGCTTTGGTCTCCTGCCTACAACCACTACAACTTTCAATGAGGCGAATCATTACCGCTACCAAATTCGGTTCAGGCTAACATTTCAAAAAGTGGTTCACAAGAAGAGCAGAGAGCTGTTGCTGTGTATCGCCATGATACTGTAAGGCTCAGTGCTGCATAATTCAGCTTTCCAAAGACCATTTAGCAAAGCTACACATAACAGAACAAACAAACGTGAACAAATTTGATCAAAACCATTGCAGCTCACATGCCTCTAAAAAGCCAATACTTATCCAACTGTATAGGATTAGGAGCCAAACAACAAAACAATGTTATCACAATATTTTAGCAAGATTTTCTTTGTTGCACTCGATACTGTGAGTATTTGAAATACTTGTGTGACTTTGTGAACGTATGATGCATATCAGGCCAGTGGGTGGTGTTGTCATTTTATAAAGAAAACTACGCTTCTGCGCACAATATAATATGCCTGCGCATGATGTTACAATTTCCACAAAGTAGCTTTTTTATAGTTTACACAAAGCTGATAACGGTTGAAAATGGTGTCGTGTAAAACGCCTGCTTAGATAACTATAATAAACCTAATGCTTGAGGTCTTCTCTGTAGCATGTATTAAAAAGTACCATATGCACCTAACATACTGGGTAGTCGATTGTTTTCACAGAAACTCTGTGGCCAGTTGAACTTCGATTGTTTATTTGATTGTTTAAAGTGGCATCACTTGCAGAGGTTATGTTATATAATTTAGATGCAGGTAAAAATGTAATTCAAAAATACCAGAAGTTTATACACTTGATACATTATATGTACTGCAAGTAAAGTAAAATTAAATTTATGCATTTAGCAGACGCTTTTATCCAACTTACAGTTATGCGACTTACAGTGCATTCAGGCTATCAATTTTTACCTATTATGAGTTCCCGGGGAATCGAACCCCCAAACTTGTGCAGTGCTCTACCAATTGAGCTACAGGAACAAAAAATGTTAAATGTATAACTTCCGTGGTAATAACATTATCCAAATATATAGCATTAAAGACTGGTGTTAAAGTATAGGAACACATCCATTTCCAAGTGGAAAGTGTGATTTTTTTGCATGCTGGGTTTATCATCTGCATTTATTTTCTGTCTTTAAGACAGGATCTATCAGCATGCTTCTTGAATGTCCACTTAATTTGGTGGTTGGCACACACTGTGATCTGTGGTTGCCAGCGGAGATGAGGAAATGTACCAGCATGAGAACAGACACACACACACACACACACATATATAAATCAAGTTAAATGTTTTAGATGGCAAGTGAATTGAAAATATGTTTGGATGTCTTTTTTGACTGTATATTTGCACTGAAATCAAAACAATGAGAAAGTACAGAACAGTATTGAGTCAATGTTCTTATTTCTTCCATGTTGCAGGTTCTACTCACACGCTGCTTTTAGTACAGATACAAATGCGGTGAACATGCAGCATGCACGCTAACAAACTCCGGGAGAACGTCCCCACGGGAGCCTGACATGACCCCACATGTTTAACTGTCCGCACGGGCCTATCTTTTAATCAGTGTATTAGGGGAGCCAAGCAACGATGACAGGCTTCATGACTGATAAAGTGACCTGGCTAACATTACAGCAGCTTTGGTCACCCAGCTGGACAGATAACGGCATGAGCAGAGAGAGATGATGATGATGATAAAGTTGTTACAGGGGACGCTAGTGCATCCAGTGTGGCCCAAATGTCAGCTCCAGCTATCTCACTCCTGAGATTCAACCACCCCGTCTTAAGTGCCCGTCGTTTCCGAATGGACATTTAGCAAATTATCCTGTTCTATTAGACAGAGAAATGGCTCCATGCCCACATAAAAGGAAATCAGAAAGGCAGGAAGTGTTATGCCTCTTAAGAGATTTGAATAATCATTGGGCTCTCCGGTGTGTGCCATGCGGTTCGTCGTGCGACAGAAATAACCATCTTTCCTTTGGTATCAGCGGTGATTTCTAAACCATTTGAGTGACTCTGAATTCTTTCCCAGTTTGCATAAGAGGTCGGAAAAGAGTGGCCAAAAAGAGATCATTTCCATTGCCTCCCTGCTTTGATTTACAGGCCATAGACTCAGGCAAGTCAAGCGCTTTTTTTCTTGCTAGTTTCACCATGTATCATTAGTTCTTCTTGACAGTGTTAAATTATCAGGTGGAAACTGTGTTAGAATTTGCTCTTTCTTACTAGTCATCCATCGCTCCATCAGCTACATCAGCCAGACTGTAGAAAGATGAGCATTGCCTGGGACCAACTGACGCCCCGCTGAGAGATCCTTCCCTTCCTCTCGCTTCCTCTCTTGCACCGTCAGCAAACTGGCCATTACTGGAGACTCAAGTGTGCAGACACTCGTTTCCCACTGGCATGACAGAAATAAATAAAGTTGCACTGTTCTTATTTCTCAACGTGTATGTCACTTTAGCAGCGGCGGCGGATATAGAGCTCGCTTGTCTTTCCACAGCGGTGGTTCTACTAAAAACAGGTCTATCAGACACAGACAAGTGAACAAATGTCATCGAGCTTAAAAATACATGTCTGAAGAAGAAAAAAGAGAAGAGGGCAGAGGGAATGACAGGAAGCAAACAGAATGCATTAAAGTTGCCTTTTGTTCTCCGGTAACTTCATTTGTCGCCAACATCCGACTTGAGAAATTGGAAGCGTGCGCCGCTCTCTCTGAGAAGTTGACTCTGATAGACGGAGACAGCAAGATGGACGGAAACATATACTGCGGCAGACACGAACGAGAGGTGCAAACAGAAAAATAGACAGAAGAGACTGTCAATACGTTTCACAACCTTGAGTCAGGCATTTGCCCTTTGGTGACAATGTGTTATTCATGGAACATTCAGAATGGGCTTGATGGAATCTCTCGGGTGTTTGAGATGCAGAAACTTACAAGCTTCGTCTCTGTCAGCACTCAAGTGATCACCCCAATGTCCACCGAGTCTCTGAGCGCCCTGCTCTTGTGGTTTTGGAATCACACAGAATGTGAGATTAAAACTAGTGGCGAAAGAAAACCACAGAAAAAAAAAACAAAAAAAAATCAAGAGGACTTTCTGACTAGTTCAATATCTGAAGTAAGTTCTCTGAGATACAATAAAGGCTTGTGTAGAACACAGCATTATTAGTTTATTCCCACAACAGTGGGTGACTGTAAACAAAGACATTTTATTACGCATGCAAAGCGATCACCATTCGATAAGACAAATTGTCTTATCAAAGCTGCCATCAAGCTGCCCGGAAGTAGGTCAGCTATAACAAAAATATATGTTTTGAGATGTATTAAATTGGAAAGATGAAAGATAAACACAATGCGTTCTGGCATTTTAATGAGATTTCTGAACACATGTTAGCTTTGGACGCACACATGCGATACATAAGCGCAAACCATGCAATCTGCAAACAATGTTATCTTTCACTTGTATGGAGCTGTAAAGCTCGTAAGCTTTTCTTGTATATGAATATGGCTTTCTTGTAATTTGTGTCACATGTGAATGCCTGTAGACAATGTCATTTGTTTGAAAAAGCACAAACAGTCCCTGCACTGGTTCTGATTTCATGAGATCTGATTCGAAGACCTGAGAATGTTATATTCCCTGGAATTATACATTAGACGTGACGGCTCATGCAAATACATCATGCAAATATGCAGAGCTTCTCAGTCTCCCCGTGGTTGAAATGGCTTGTGAATCTTAGTCTGTCTTCCTTTTCTGGCTACTGTCTATCATCAAAACAAACCCGAGGAGCCTCAGAGATGCTCACCTATCACTCACACACACACTCAAGGTCATCTAAAACAAGATGCCGACAAATAAATAAATAAATAAATATAAATATAAATATAAATATATATATATATATGAGGAATTTTTGAAAACCCGGAGGAGCCCCCAAAAATCTGATTCTTATGGTTTTCTCCATGTTTTTTCATCCCTCCTCACCTGAACCTACTGAGCACCATATGTGAGTCATCTATAAATAACCAGATTAACAACAATTACATAAAAACCTTTTTTCTTAACTGACCCCAAAACGATGCTGCTCTTTAGTGCTACAGATCATATACATATCTTACATGCATAACAACCAAACAGAATACAGGTTATTTTTGTCCAGTAACTGATATTACCAATTTATGATTTTGGACACAATAATAGTAAAAAAACATGAGCCTGCTAGAATAAAAAAAACTGTATACATTATTAATATTAATAACAAAATAATTGTGATTATTGTTATTATTATTATTTTATTATGATATATTAATATAATAACAACAGCAACAATAAATGTAATGGCAACATTTTGGACTATGTTTACCTATCAAGTTTTAAATGCTATATGTTGCTCAGTTAATTAAACTGTTAAAAAAATAAGTTACGAGCAATTATGCAACCAGTAAATTCAAAAGTAAGTATTTTACTTGTAAACAATGTCGATTCTTGAACACTTTGTGATGTAATGGCATTCTTGAATGTTATTCTCAGAAGACCCATCAAATGGTGAATCAGTAGACAAATGTGAATCAGCAGAAATATTGGTCAAACAAATAATCAATTAATTTATTTGTGATAATACATATGCACATCTCTACAAACAGAGTCGTGAAGTAATGCATTGCTAAATTATACTTAAACTAACGATGATTTATCTCTTGCATTATAATTACAATTATTCAGATTGCTCAAATCAATAATGCTTTCTGAGAGAAGTCGTATAATGTCTTTATAATGTTTAGAATTAACGGTTCCTCGCGCGTATAAATAACAACAGAAGTAGAGATTGCAATATTAACAGACGTCATTATGTCCGTTATAATTCCATGTAAGATCGTTCCAATTCCACGACTAACAAAAAACAAACAAAACAAATCACAAACACAACCTCACAATCGCATGGTTTTAACGGTGGACATGGATTGTTTCCACATTGCGCAGCCAATGTAATGGGTCGTAAACGCTTGATGGAGTGATTTGAAACATAATTTGTATCCGCCTCAAATCCAACTTACCGGGATGACAGTGTGCCCAGTGGAGCACGAGCGAGGAGAAAAGCAGAGGCGGAATCCACCAGCAGCAGCAGCGCGGTCGCAGTAGCCTCCGCATGTCACACTGTATACATGGAGATCTGGAAAAAGGCAACTGTTGACAGAGTTATCCTCCTGGTGGAGAGAGACTGAAAAGAAAAGAAAAGAAAAAACTCCCACAGACAAGCAATGCAAGCGCAATGGACGCGCTTTATTAATATATTTCGTCCGCCTCCTTTAGCGAGTCCTTTGGAGATATTTTTTATTTTCTTTTGAAGTTCGACCAAGCCAAAGGAAACAGTTTTCCTTTTTCTTTTCTCCTCCTCTCTCTTTCAGATGGCTGAGCTTGTAGTCCAGAAGAGAAGCATGTCAAGGGGACAGTGGATTAAGAGAGAGAGATGTTAGAGGAGCAGTAGTCCGTACATCAGGCTGAAAACACAGAGACAAGAGTTGGAGCGGCTCTGGAAGATTTCCATTCCGCCATCCAGGAAGTAGCGCATGAGCTGAAGTCTGGCAGAGACTTTAAAACAGGCTTGGAAGAGAGAGAGAGAGAGAGAGAGAGAGAGAGAGAGAGAGAGAGAGAGAGAGATCCGCTGGATCCTAGCGCCGAGCGCGTAACGGAGCTGCTGCTGCTGTCAGTGTGTGTGTGAAAGGCGCCCTCCTTCTCTCGCTCTCGCCTTTATCTTGGTTAAAACCAAACACTTCAGATAACATCAGCAATAAAATCACTCTATGCAAGCCCTGTATCTGAAATTATCAGCGGGATCTTCTACACAGAGATGAGAGAGTGGTTGAAAGAAAGAAAGAAAGATAAAAAGGTGAACATTTAAAAACAACTTCATACAGCACTTTCTTAACCAAATACATACAATTTCAGTCAAGTGAATAATCCTTGAAAATCATAATTTCTAGGTTTGAATTAATAATCAAAATCATGTCAAGTTAAGTCAAGTGAGCTTTATTGTCATTCTGCTGTAGGCCATTTAAATCTACACACCACTAACCTAATAAAAAAGATGTAATGTAACTATACATATATTTTACATAAATTCTTTACAGATATCTTGGACATATATTTTAAATTTCATATGTAACAACTTGTAGTGCAGTGCAGTGCAGTGGTTCAAAAAGACAAAAATGCAAAAAGAGACATTCAGGGTGAGTTGGTTTGCAGTCAGGATGTAAAAGTTTACAGGTGGATGACCAACTAATCCACCTACTGTATGTGTAGCCTACTTAGTATTGCATGTAGGAGTTGAAAACTGTTTTATAGACCAGTCCTTGGAGAACAACAGCACCAAGAGGTGGGTGTGTGTTAGGGTGAGAGTGGGCTTTGACGGGGTATTCAGAGATGAGCTCACTCAATTCCATTTATACAAACATGTTATTATAATACAAGGTTATCTAAAACATTACAATTTTTTTCCAGTTATCATTTGGAGTACATACATGTGGATTTTATATGTTTATTTATTTATTTATTTATTTATTTTTACAAAAGAATACATTGCATTCAGTAGTTTAGTTGAAAAGTGTCGTGTTTCTTTTGTGAACAATGTACACTGAACAACATAAAAAATAGACGGACTGCAGATCATTCATAAGCTTAGCCCTGTTTTTATTCATTTCAGCATTTTAACTTTTTGAAATTATTATTATTTTATTACATAAATATTTTTTATTAATTTATTTTTTTAACAAAGGCATGGAACAGCTATAGCATGTATTCATTAAATTCCGTTCATGTGTGTTTTAGTAATGTTTGTCTTTATACTATTGTTACCTCCTATCTCAACCTATCAATCAAGTCCTACTGCCTATTTTTCATTCAAAAAAGGTTACATTAATCTGTAATACTATTAAAAGAGGACATGACATAAAACAAACTCCTTCTTAAACTGAAGTGGGCTGACACTACAACATATTTTTATTGGCTAGGATAGATTGCTCTTCTAAAGAACTCGACTTGGCAACTCATGACATTGGACATATATTATACAAGAACCAAAAGAAATAAGTACTCAGCAGTCCCTAAATACAAAGAGATGCAATTACATGAAAACTTCTCCAGGTAACGCATGTAACCATGGTTCCCAGAAGGGAATGAGATGCTGAATTGAAACACTTCACAGTGACCACGTTCTAAATCACATGTGTAATCATTCCAATAGAAGGGTGAAACGTCACAGGTGGGGTGACGTTACGACCAGGAAGCTTAAAAGCACGTGCGGTAGAACCAGCATCAGCTTTTAGGAATGGACCAAGTGCTGGCAGGGAGGCGGGAAGTATGACCCTGAGACACAGCATCCCGTTCCCTTCGGGGAATCATGGTTAATTCCGATACCTGGAAACATTCCCCTTCGAGAACTCGAGTTGCATTGAAAAATGTAGAATTACAAGTCCATGCGTAGTTTGGTAGAGCTCAGCTAAAGCGAGACAAAGGATCCAGAAGTTGTGCAAAAAGCAGGTAGACATCCTGCACCCCTATTTGGTGTGTCCCCTGATGTACAGCCCTTCTCAGAACAAGTAGTTCCAATCACCATTGTCAAAGCACTACCTAACTTAGTGAGACTGGATAACAATGGGGAAACGTACCTGTTTCACTTGGAACAGGGATGCCGTGGAAGCCCCATCCTTCCCGAAGGAGTTTTCAGAAGCAAATACACATATAGCATCTGTATAGGTGTATATGAGGTGAGAACACAGGAAGATACCGGCACCACACAAAGGATATAGAATCTAGCAAATGTGTTAGGGGTCACCCAGCCCACAGCGCTACAAATATCTGTCAGCAATGTGCCACGAGCCAGCGCCCAGGAGGGTGCAACACATCTAGTTGAGTGAGCTCGCAACCTGAACAGGCAAGACATACCTGTGCCTGATAAGCCAGTGCGATGGCATCCACAATCCAGTGGGCCATCCTCTGCTTAGAGATGGCATTCCTCTTCTGCCGGCCTCCGTAACAAACAAAGAGCTGGTCTGAGATCCTGAAGCTTTGTCTCCTGTTTACATAACATCTTAATGCTCAGACGGGACAGAGCAAAGCCAGGGCTGGGTCTGCCTCCTCAAGGGAGAATGCTTGTAGGTTGAAGGGTGTAGTGGGAAGCTTCAAATAAGTGATGTTGATAAAATGACATTACCATTGATATTTGTCGATAACTCACCATTGTTTCAACATTAATTGCGGGTGCAGTTACGTTTCACTTCATAACATTGATTAAATTAAATTTGTATTGATTTTCTATAGAAACCTTGTTTCAACATAAGGCTAATTGTGGGTATAAAAGGAACAAACATCATTTTGTAACATTATTTCAATGCATTTAGCGTTGACGTAACATTGATTTAACATTGTTGCTTGTAGGGGCGTGTCTACGCGGTGACCAGGGGTTGCAATAAGCTTGTTTTTACTAAATTTCTAACTGCATCTGGCAGTGGTAGATACTGGCATATGTAGGCAGCTCCTTTTTATACTTATATATATATATTCCACACAGATTTTAAGGTCAAGTTTAGGGTTGGTGTTTTACTTTTATTTTTTTGACCAGTGGATTTCCATGACCCTCCCAGTTGAATGCAATTGCATTCAATTATTAATAATTTAATAAATAATTTAGACTGATTTGTGAATCATTTCATTTAAAGGAGTAAAACTCACCAACCAGTCAGATACACTGTTGGCTGCAAGCAAATTTTACATTGCACAAGCAGTATTTAGCTGATTACATATTTTATAGAAGCGCATATAGAGAAAAATGTATTCATTATAGGAATTTCCATAAATTTGAATACATTATTAATCATTCTCAGTCCAATTACAATGACTTTGCCAGTAAAAAAAATTAAAAACACAACAAAAAAATAAACCTCATCACCCTGGCTCAAAAATATAATCAGGTCATAAATCCGGTGCTAGTCATTATGTACTTTTGATTGACTTTTAAACTGGTTAGAGGATGTTTTGATGAGTCTTGATGGATAGGACTTCACCATGATGTGTTGTATCATGACATAGTTAATCGTACCCAACACTAAAAAGCTAAAGCAAAAAAAAAAAAAGCCGTTATTGGGAGTGCAATTTTCCGGTGATTTTCAGGCCAAAAGTTCGAGAGTTTATTGGTGTGAGAGTGGGAGCAGAAGGTGGAACCGGGTGTCCAGCTGCATTTTTCATTAGAGTAACTTGATTAAATGTATTTTAATTACCTCTCAACGGTGCGGTTGAGAGATGTCACATGGCTTCTCTTTTTAATGTCTGCCATCTGTCTAGATGCCCTGAGAATATAAGGAGAGAAATTGACCCCAACATCTCTCCATCTCAACTCAACTTATACTTTTAGTTGTTCCTCCAGAAACCGTTTGACCAATATTGAGTTTTCTTTCCACAATATCCGATTCAGCTGACATCTTGACATTGATGGAACATATCTGGATATTTTCATGTTGTGGTAACTGTGGCCGCCTTATTTTATAGCAAAACCGAAACCCTTAGAGACCCATTTCAGCTGAAGACCAGTCTCCACAACCAGCTCATGCTAATGCAAATGAGTAGATTAAGTGAATAAAGTGGTGAAATGTGGCCTCAGTGATCTTTGACTCCCTCTTGGAAGTGGTACGTGGAGATTTGCAACAGATATGTATAATGCAGGAGAGCTGGCATCAATTATTCACCTTTCATTCATTCCACAGCAATACCTAATTGATTTGATTCTGTTTGCTTCATGTATAATTGAATAGGCACAGATCCTGTGTGTGGCTTTCAGACGCTGGATGTTGGTGACAGGTGGGCTGTGCATGATGCAGCTTTCAGTTGGGACAGATCTCCTGTCCATTATGATAGTGTTTTATTGGTCCAAGTCGAAATACCCTAACCCAAAGGTCTATGGCCCACTTTACACCTTGCGTTAATATGTTTTTGTCCAGATATCTGGATATGTTCTATACATATTTATCAAGTGTCCTCATTAAGGTCAACTTTATTATTATAATTATTATTATTATTTTGCAAGTACCCATCATGAATTGCATTTGTTGCCTAGATTGTGAAAAATCACTATTTGATTTTTGTCTTGTTATTTTTATTTTATTTTTAGTTCTCTGTCATCAGCAATTTCATTTAATTTTTTCCAGAAACAGCCAAAATACAGACCTTGCCAAATATAATGTTAAAATGCCATAATAATAATAAAAAGAACCATGTAATGGAAGAAAACATATGCTTTCATAATGTGGCAAATGAGAGTTAGATATCCTCTGCAAAATTACAATATACAATAAACATGCTAGCAACATGCTAAAAACAGGTTAACAACATGTTAACAGCATGCTAATCATGCTAAGAACATGTTAACAACATGCTACTCATGCTAGAAACAGGTTAACAACATGTTAACAGCATGCTAGAAAGATGGTTAGCAACATGCTTATCATTCTAAAACACACTAGTGACATGCTAATCATGCTAAAAACATGCTAGCTCGCTACTTGTTAAATCATGTTAGTAACATCTAGCTGTCTAAACTTTAAAACTTTGGTACTGTGTGTAAAAAATTATTTTAAGATATTTTTTTTTTCTGTAATGTGGACTCTCATATATGTCATTGGTGGTTTTGATACTGACAGTTTACAAAAGTACCCCCAAACAGCTTTGGATTCCTTTCTTCTCTTCACAGCTTTCCCCAAAGTCCCCACAAGTACCCTTGATTTCAGCTGATAGGGGATCTTCTAGTTTCTGACCTTTAAAAGGTGAAAGGCCCTGCTCAGTCAGTCTTCTCCCTCTCGGTGGGAGATGCGAATGCTTTGAGGAAAGCAAAAAGAGGAGTATTTATTATCGATGAAAGAACATACACACCCTTGAAGCTCTGATTCTGTCGCCATGTTCTCGTCAGAGTGGCTTAGGGGTCAAGAGCACTAGTCTGGATCAGAATGGCTACTCTGACAGCGTGGCACGAGCTAGAGGAATAATTCTCAGTGCAGGGGTCAAAGGTCAGCCTTTCAGAGCAGCAGAGGAGGGCCGCCAGAACTCATACTGGAATATCAACTCCTCTCTGCTTCAGACTTTCCTTATATTAATATGGGAAGCCAAACACCCAAAAAGTGGGACAAAACGGAAATACAGAAATGAACCATGGTTTTTCTGTAGAGTAGCATGAATAGTGTAATGTTTGTGCCATGCTTTTTAAATTAATCAATATAATTGATCTTGCTGCTAGATCCATGAGCCGCACATATACCAAAGTATTTTTAGTTTTTGTATGTATATGCCAGCGTATGCGTACAGCTGAATATGTAGCCTTTCAATGTATACTTCATTTGAGGTGCACTTGAATGCAGGTGGATGACAAATGTGCTCTAGAGAGCTTCATCTTTTGTCCAGCGGCTGCTCTTTTTTTTCCCCAGAAGTTATATAAATGTAATATAAATATAAATATAAATGTCTTTGCATTCTTATAAACTAATGTTGCTGCCATCTCGTTAACCCCTCACACAAGCACTTGTCAGTGTCTGTCATTGTTGTAGTCTCTGCTATTTTATTGTTGTTCTGTCTCCATCATGATTTTTTTTTTCTACTGTGAAACAATGGATAGTGTTGCCACCTTGGGCGACCCGGGTTACAAAAATGGATGTACAGTACGCACATACTATTCTGGTGACAAAATTCACATCACACACACTGCATGTGGACCCTTGCGTACACGTAACTCCGAAGTATACTTTGTCCTTGACTGGTCAGAGTTGCACAAATTCTGTAACATTGTGCTGTTTTGTGCCATTTTTGGTGTGTTTGGCATCCCATACATTTACATAATGGCGCATGACTTGAGGCATATTTCAGGTTCAAAGAGAGTGTAACTGTTTTTTTGGGGGGGGGGTGAGGAGGGTAGAATAAAAGAAGATGAATGTGTCACTTCATATTGCAAATGAGTTTTGCCTCTGCTCTATAAAGTATCCAGTCATCTGGAACTGTTTTTTTATTCATTAGTGGTGTTTGGTATGGCAAGAACTATTAACATCGCTCATAATTCTGGTAAGAACTTCAAAAGTATTAACATTAAGCAGGCAACTCATAAAACATTTATTCATTTTTTCATTTTAGCTGACACTTTTTATCCAAAGTGACTTACAATTGCTATACATGTCAGAGGTCGCGCACCTCTGGAGCAACTAGGGGTTAAGTGTCTTGCTCAGGGACACATTGGTGTCTCACAGTGGAGTCGAACCCGGGTCTCTCACACCAAAGGCATGCGTCTTATCCACTGAGATTTGGAGTTGGTCTGGGAGGGATTTTGACCAGATTTAAAGACAACATAGATGCAATTATGCATTCAACTACATATTTAATATGTAACAAGGTTCTAGTGCAAACAGACCTGGATTAAGGACACGTACAACGTGTCTACTACGTTAAGTACATGTTAAAGTACCAGTCTAAAAATCTACTCAAGTAAAAGTAAGATGTAGCTTGTTTAAGATGAACTCAAGAGTTAAAATTACTTACATTTTGACAATGGGAGGGATGCAAAAATTGGACTGATAGCCCTATAAATCTCAAACCAGTTTTTTTTTTTTTTTTTGGTTTTTGATAAAAGAATCAGTTATTTAGAATAATAAGACATTTGGGCGGTTACCAGAAAAATTCAATCAACTTAAACAAAATTAATCTTTTCAATGCAAAGGAAATGCAAGAGCCTCATTGGAAGTGGCATTTAGATGTATTTACACACTGTTTAATGCAGGGCATGAATGCATTTAACCTGGAGTTACAAATGCAGAAATAATGTTATGATATATAAGACAATATGTTGAATACTCATTAAAAAAAAGAAATAAAAAAAGGTCATTTAAAAGTGTATATATCGCACTCCCTGCACCACTGTCTTTTTGGCGAATTTTGAAAAAAAAAAACCTTTTCTAAACTGTCCAAGCTTCAAGGAATTTACTTTAAATCTTTATTTTTTTTTTTTTTTAGATTAGAATTATCAGGGCTGGACTGGTGCTAAAATCCCCCCCCCCATCTGGCCCACACATTCCCCCATACATGTTTTGCTAACTACAAATGAGTTTTTCACACAAAAAAAAAACAACAAAAAAAACAAAAAAAAAACAAAAGGGAAGTCGTGGCCTAATGGTTAGAGGGTTAGACTCCCAATCGAAGGGTTGTGGGTTCTAGTATCGGGCCGGACGGAATTGTGGGTGGGGGTAGTGCATGTACCCCCAGTTCTCTCTCCACCTTCAATACCACGACTTAGGTGCCCTTGAGCAAGGCATCAAACCCCCAACTGCTCCCCGGGCGCCGCAGCATAAATGGCTGCCCACTGCTCCGGGTGTGTGCTCACAGTGTGTGTGTGTGTTCACTGCTCTGTGTGTGTGCATTTCGGATGGGTTAAATGCAGAGCACAAATTCTGAGTATGGGTCACCATACTTGGCTGAATGTCACTTCACTTTCACTTTCACAAATAACAGTAAATCACTCATACTTAACCAACCCATAATTATTAACCCCTAAAATGGTAATTAATAACCCCAGTTCAAAAATTCAAATACAATTCGAAGACAAGAATTTATCTCCATGCAATTTTAACATTTTATACTATTTTGTCTGAATAGATTAAATATGAAATGCTAGGAATCACAATATTATATTGTAAAGTATGATAAATAGATACTACTATATTATTTTGTTTTATTTAGATCTACTTAAAGTTAAACAGTGTTATTAAATGACAGCAAGTTAATCTAAAGTTAAAAACAGGCAGAAACGATATTGCTCAATTAAATATCCAATATCCATTATCAGTCAAAACAGATCACTTAAAAAAATGTCTGATTAAATTGTTTAGGTTATATGGTAAACATATGTGTGATGAGTGGGACAGGGCCAAGAGCCATGGGAAAGGAGCGAAGCCGGTGGAGTGAATGATAATGAGTGACACCTGCGCCTCTCACCACTCTCGAGGTCCCACTGAGAAGCTCCGGAAGGATAAAACAAGGATTGACGACAGTGCAATATGAGAGTGTATACCAGGCCTGGACTATTTATGTTGTTTTGGTTGTGTTCGTGCACAGCAGTCATCCTTGAGGGGCTGTTTTGTTTATTTTGTTATTAAAGTTATGTTTAAACGTCCATCTCCTTCCCTATCTAGGAATTATATTATAATATGCATTCCTAGAATTCTGCTGCAATATATTGATTATTCATGAGCAAAAACATCAGGAACATGTATCAAGTAAACTGGTCAGTTTTGATTTTTATGTTGTTGCCTTGTGTAATGTACTGTAGTGTGCTCACTTGTTGTCAATAGCTCTTTGCGTTTGTTATTGTGATGCCAATCCCAGCATGAGGCTAAGTGGATGGTGGTGACAGTGGCAAAGCAACGCCAACCAGCTTCATCTTTGTTGAAGTGTTCCTGTAGATCTCCTTTAATCCTTCTAAATACTAAGAGCTCCCTTCCCAAATCATGTCAACATATGGACAACTCTGGTTTTCTGCTGCCGGTTATATGTTGAGACACAGAGAGCCAGATGAATAGCGTTGTCAATCTGATGGTCATGGAGAAAGGAGTCTCAAGAGACTAATGGACTACTGCAAAATGATGGAAGTCCACAATCTTTGCTTGTCCTTTTGCCTGTAGACATGAAACAATCAGCCAATCCTTTAAACTGCACAAAACTCCAGTGTATTTTTATACAATTTCTGAAATATCAGTAGATCTCCAAATGTGAAACAACAGGGTTATATTTCTAGCACCGTGACTTTCTGACTTCTTGCATTGTATCTCTTCATTGCATCATTTTTGTGTCCCTTGAGTTGTGCCTGATCTTTGGGTTTTTCACCCGAATATTTCATTCCTAGACATGTTATATGGCTCTGCGGGAAGAGCAGTTTTGTGCCACACTGATTCACTGGTTTGTCCTCGTCCTCTGTAAAGCATCACTATTTTAGTAACTTGAAATAATTCCAGATATGACCCTGGTTGGGGAACAAAGATGAGACTTATTGGATTTAAGATCTTATTGGAGTTATGGTCTGATATTTTCAGTGAGCTTATTATGTTTCATGTTTATCGACTATATTACATTAAGAAATCAGAACGCTACCCATCCAGATAGTATTTAGATTTTAAACTGCTATTAAATGCTCTTTCGTTTCTAAGTTTTCTATTTTTCTGTCCAGTTTATGTCCACATACAGAATAGCAGCAGATTGCACTGTCATATTTATGCATCAATTCTTGCAGCTGGTGCCAGTGTCATGCCACAGTGAGCAATGACAGGAAGTATCAGCCCCTGTAAATGTCACTTTACTTTATCACATCAAGAATGCATGACTGCAGGCAATACATTTTTTATTTTGGCTTTCATGATGAAATTCCTTAACATGAATTCATTACTTATTTGATAATGGAAAAACGAACTAATTATATTGATAATAAATTAGTTGAAATGTAATGCAAATACGATCTGACCAAATTAGGCCATAGAGTTGAATAAATAGCGCTGCTCTTAGCTTTCCCCTTGAGTGATTGAATAACTCATTTGGAGGGAATGTGGGCAGGGATTGTGTTTTGCTGCTGAGTGTGTGTTGATGATGAGAGGACAGGACTGCTCTCTCCATTAGAGGACCTGTAACCCCCCCACCCACCCCCGACACACACATGCACAGTTCCAGCTAGCTGCTAATAAGTCAAGCTGTTTTAAAGTTTAGATTAGTTTGTGTTGCAGTTTAATAGATGCCCTTTTTCTACCCTTTAACCTGGAATGGGATTTAGAAAACAATGTGAATCTCATAATACATAATAGTCAGTGAACATGTTAAAAAATTTAAAGAAATGTACACAATGGATTTGTATTATAGTGTAGAACCTATTATATGTTTGGTTTTTCAGTCTATGGATATTTTCATCAACTTTTTATTTGAAATTGAATTGAGGCTGGGCTGTTTAATATTAACACAGACTTAGACCATTTAAGGGCATCTAAGCAGTCCCTCTAGAAAAACGCGGATTTTTTTTGTGATTGTTGCGAAAATCCTTGATTATGCGGCAGGTTTTCTTAAAAAATGCGATGGAATATGCGGGATATTTTTGCAATCTTATGCGATGAAATTGCGGGAACTTGCAAAAACTGCGGTTTGATGAAAAAGAGAAAAAAAGGTGACCCCCCCTCAACACCTTACTGTAAAGAGTCATTTCTTATGACTTCCTATGAGAAGCAAGCATACTAAATCACAGAATATTTAAGTTCTCATTCTGTTTTATTTCAGACCTTAATTAACACATGGCTCAAACTTACAAAACATTGAGTCAAACAAGTTCTCTAGCTTTACAAAAGGAATATTCAACTACTTCTGTAAAAAAGAATACAAATAAAATATACACACAAATATACAAATGCTGTTTTACAGGAATTGCAAAGTGCAATCTCTTATTGCAACGTAAATTATTTTACATACAACTAATATACTTACAACTGTAAGGTTTTGGTACTATTCTGTAACAAAAAAGTACAATCTTACAACTGTAGAGGTGCATCAACTTCTGAATGAAACTACAACAGTCCGCTGTGAAAATGGAAACTAACTGCGTAGCCTTTAACACTGGCCTAGCATTCGCCATCCTCATCCTCATCCCTCTGTCAAAATAATTTGCCCCCACTGTCATGTAACACACCGGGTAACTGCTTTGCGCGGTCTTTTGCGCTTATTTTTGTTGGCAGATGAGAATGATTTACGTCCTTCACCCTGGTTTCACCGCGGGCTTCACAGATGATGTTCACGTCGCGCAATTACGTCACTTCATAAGGTTCCCATTGGGAAATAATGGCGATTTACTTGTGTGAAGTAAACGCAACATTTTTCAACTTTCTGCTAAGATATATGTGACTTTTTTGCAACAAAAATTATTATGATTATGAAATCATGCCACCTCCGCATATTTTGCTTCCTGAAATCAGGATTTTGTGCGGCGAAAGTGCGGCGTATTTAAAAAAATGCGACCTCCGCATAAATATGCGGCCCTTGGCTGATTATGCATTAAATCACGCGATCGCATAATCGCGTTTTTCTGGAGGGACTGTCTAAGGGACAATTCACCCAAAAATGAAACTTCTGTCCTCATTTACTCACCCTCCAGTTGTTCCAAACCTGTATGGATTTCTTGCTTCTACTGAGCACAAAAGAAGATATTGTGCAGAATATGGAATCAAAACAGGTCCCCATTGACTTCCATAGTATTTCTTCCATATGACTTCCATATTTCCTTCCCAGAAAAACTGTGGAAGTCAGCGGGTAACAGCAACTTTTAGGTTAATATTCTTTAAGATACAGGTATGTAACGACTTGGGTGAGGGGTGAGCAGTGAGTGAATTAATTTTTATTTTATTATATATTTTTTTATGGACTATCCCTTATCCCACACAGTGTATGAACCACTCAATCTATAAAATTTTGCAGCGTAACCTCATTATGCTATGAACATTATTTGAAAGTAGATATTTTCTAGATACCAGTCACTATTAATTGACCAGTCTTTGTCCTGTTCGCTAGTTCAATTTCAATTCAAGTCAAGTCAAGCTAGCCTTATTTCTATAGCACTTTTTACAATACAGATCTAAAAACCAATAGTGTCATTATTTAGCTCAAGTCTGTTTCATGTTGGTTCAGTTCAGATCAATAACTGTGAATTTCATAAATTTGAAACAAGTTTAATTTAGCTATAAGCAGTTCTACAAAACACAGCAATGATATTATTGAGTTTGGTTCAATGTTAATTCAAGTTTGATTTAAAGTTTCTCTGTGTGATGGAATCAACACCTCGACTCCATTTGACCTACTTTATATAAAAACAGGGTCAGGAATAATACAAGACTGCAGTCATTATTACACACAAGTTTTTCTATCTGTCTGTCTGTCTGTCTTTCCATCCAATCATCTTTTTAAACTTTTGTTTAAAAAACGTTTTTATGTAACATGAAACTATGAAACCAGAACAGGGTCATTCCGTGTCAAATTGACAATTTTTTTTTTTACAATCTAGAGATTTTAAGAGATTCTGAGCCAGATTTCAGGTGTGCAAAATGACTATAGAAAGATGGCAGCTTCAATAAATTATTTTGACACAGAGATTAGTATGTGTATTAGTATAATCTGTTGACTTTAGCTATCTTTGTTGCATTATGTGCCAGAGGTAAAAATTTAAAAATGGGAAAAAAGGCCCTTTTTAAGTTTTTTTTTATCTCCAAAGTTTGCATACAACTCTGAGTTTTAAAGATATCTTAATGCCTTTTTTATCTTTAAGATTCTATATGGTTCCCTTCCAGTAATATTGAAAACTCGATATGGCTCCAGGTGTAAAATTCAACAATTTACACATTTTCAGTGGTCAAATGTGGTTAAATTCTGGTTCTTAATAACATTTTATTTTGTAATCTTCATTTTTAAGGCCCTACATCCCAGGCAGCCCAATCTGGTAGCCCCAACACCAAGCCACCCCCCCCCCCCCACAATATAGTGGATTACTAGTGGATCTTTGATGACATTTCATTTTTTGGTTTTCATCACACTTATCTTTCTTAAAAAAAAATAATGGAACAATTTGAGCCGCAAACCACTGGTTGAGTTGACAAAAAATGAACCAACAGTAATTCAGAGAGTAATTTTCAAAGAATGTTTTGAAGGTTTTTAAAGTGATTATTATTATTATTATTATTATTTATTCTTTTCTTTATCTGGCCAAGGCATTTTATTGTCCATTGCTTGTAAGATGACATATAAAGAAAGAAAATGGTAATGCTAACATTTTGTTTTGCTGACAATAAAGAACATATTTATACATTATATTTGCTTGCCATTCACACACATATCTCTTAAATATTAATTTCCATGTTGAAAGCCTGTGTTCAAGTGGAATTCTGTTGTTCTAATTTGAGAATTCAGACTTTCTGATTTCAATCAAATAAATAAATAAATAAATAAATAAATAAATAATGTGAGGAGGAGGATCCTGAATAGTTGACTTTAGTGTTGTTTCAAAGAGATTTCATGTAGTTATATGTCAGTGTGCAGATTAGGTCTTTAGAATGGTTATGCTTGATCTATAGTTTTATATACATAATGTTCAAAATACTAATTTATCTGTCAGAAACGATATCCAGTTAAATAACCATAGTAGAGGCGACTGTGTGGTGGCCAAAACTTTCACACTTCCCTTAAGCCCAGAGTTATTCACGAAACCGTTTCTGTCATCCACAAACTCCTCTGAATATAACATATCTTATTCTTGCTGAGGTTTGATCAAGGTCAGTCGTCATCTCATTGGATTGATTTTGTTCTAATCCTTTCTTCTTAAGGTTGCCTCAGCGGAAGCTCTTTCAGAAGCTTCTGAGATGAGCGGTTATGCCATGAGGTCATCATTTTCTATGTGTTCAATTTGATCCCAGTCTCTGATTCTCGGTTCATATAAATGACAGTGCTTAGTACATCTGAAAGCTTACATTAGATAATGTATCTTGAAACAGTAAGAGTTATAAATTATGACTTGTGAGTTCAAATTGCTGTCTTGAGCTCTTTTTGTATTTTGTTCATATTCAGCAATGTATATTTATTGCATTTTAATTCATATTTAAAGTTATTTTTAGCAATTTATTCATCATCTTGGTGCAATACCTTACCCCATAGATTTCCAGTGTAGCTGAAATATAAATTGGAGTGCATTTCAAAATGATTAACTTTTAACTTAAAACCTACTTGAACTTAAGTTCTATGTAACCCAGAAGTATTCCAGAAAATCAAGGAAAGATGCTTTCCCGCGTTTAGTGTATGTACATTTTAAAGCTCTTGGTTTTGGTGCACATTTTGATGGTTGTGGTCCAGTGTCCTCAAGCTGAAATAGGGCTAAATTAAAACATTGTCAGCAAAGGA
The DNA here is from genome assembly GCF_003368295.1 of Carassius auratus. Classification (NCBI taxonomy): domain Eukaryota; kingdom Metazoa; phylum Chordata; class Actinopteri; order Cypriniformes; family Cyprinidae; genus Carassius; species Carassius auratus. The sequence goes on along the minus strand of NC_039278.1, from coordinate 8,215,592 downwards.
AAGAAATCAGTGCTGGATTGATTTAGTTCAGTTGTTTAGCTCAGGAACAGAAGTTGCTTGCTATATATATATATATATATATATATATATATATATATATATATATATATATATATATATATATATATATATATATATATATATATATATATTAAAGTTTTATAGCCTGTAGGCTTGGACTCTGAGATTACAAATACCCACAGCAGAATCAATAGTCCTTTTTTGAAGGGTGGTGTTAGTACTTGCAAAATAACAAATGTTATTTTTTTAAGAAGTAACCTTCTAAGAGCTTTTCAACTGCTAGTGAAATTTGAACACCTTACATTTCTCAGGTTCTTTAAATGTTCTTTGCTCTTAAAATAATAGTTTACCTGAAATTTTGTAGTTCACATAAGGAGACATTTTGGGAAAAAATGTCTAAGCGGATCTTTTCCATGACATGAAAGTGTATAGTGATCAGAAGCTGTCAAGCTTCAAAAGACAGTCTTTATTAAAATGGACCATGTACTTGAGTGCTACGTACATTCGTCTTCTAAAGTCATACTATATAATTACTGTACTTCCATAGTACTAATTCACAGGCTTTTTGGTAGCACTTTATTTTACAGTCCTGTTCCTCATGTACATACTATGTACTTATTATAGTAATTACAATAACTATTTAATAACTAGGTACTAACCCTAAACCTACCCCTAACCCTAACCCTACCCCATGTAGTTACCTTGTATTACCAGAACTTTCTTAGATAAATACACTGTAAGTACACTATAAGTACATGTTAGTACACGTACTGTAAAATAAAATGCAACCGGCTTTTTACATTTTTATTATTATTATTTTGTTTTAGTTTTTTTGTGGTGGTGGGGGTTCCATTTTTTTCTTACCATTCAGCTTCATTATTTGTAAACAGCAGGGGGAAAACCATCTCTTTCCACAGAAAGAAAATTATATGGGTTTGGATTTGGAATGGAGTGAGGGTGAGTACATGACTACAGAATTAAAATTTTTGGTGAACCATTCTTTGGAAAGTTTCTAGCAGAGATGTATAAAGTACTAGAGACCAAGACTTGAGTAAAATTACAAGTGCTCTATCAAAAAAGTGACTTGAGTAGAAGTTGAAGTGCTCTTTAAGCACCACACTTAAGTAGAAGTACTAAAGTATTCAACATTTTTTGTACTTAAGTATTGCAAGTAGTCTATTTTAAAATTTACTACTCAAGTACTGAAAGTAAAAGTACAAGTATTGTGTTATGTAGTTATTAAAGAAAGTAGTCAAAAGTTTGAACATATTGTTTTTACTATTTCAAATGATTAACCTAAAGGACAATCACAATTCCTCTGACTGTAACTTTTTGTAAACAAAAAACGGTTACAGGGTTAGTTCACCCAATTTGCTAAATTATGTCACTTACCCTCATGTTGTTTCAAACCCGTAAGGCCTCCTTTTATCTTCGGAACACAGTTTAAGATATTTTAGATTTAGTCCGAGAGCTCTCAGTCCCTCCATTGAAGCTGTGTGTACGGTATACTGTCCATGTCCAGAAAGGTAATAAAACATCATCAAAGTAGTCCATGTGACATCAGAGGGTCAGAATATTTTGAAGCATCAAAAATACATTTTGGTCCAAAAATAGCAAATACTACGACTTTATTCAGCATTGTTGTAAGACAGTTAAAAACAAAGCAGTTTTTGATATCCGGTTAAGCTATTCACTTTTTTAATGTGTCTGACACTCCCTCTGAGTTAAAAGAAACCAATATTCCTGAGTAATTAATTTACTCACACAGTACATTGACTGAACTGCTGTCAAGAGAGAACTGAAGATGAACACCGAGCCGAGCCAGATAACGAACAACAGACTGACTCGTTCACGAGTCAAGAACCGTTTCTGTCAGACGCGTCCGATTCGTGAACCGAATTCTGTGCTAATGTTATGAGCCCAGGTAAACCGAAGGCTTGGAGGCTTGCAGTCAACGCCAATGACGCCATTACGTCGAGCGCAAAAGAATCGGTGAACTGTTTTCTTCAACTGGTTTATTGAATCGAACTGTCAGAAAGAACTACTGGTGATTCCGAGAACCGATGCAACCGGTTCTTGACTCGTGAACGAGTCATTATCTGGCTCGGCTCGGTGTTCATCCCTCTCTTCACAGCAGTTCAGTCAGCACGCGCAGTCTCGCTTGATTCGCTCAATGATGTGCCATCTTCATCAAACCTGCCATCAACAGTTCTGGCAGTGGTAATGTGGATTTGTAATGGAATGATTCGTAACATTTTTATAATTGTAACGAGTAACGATGCAGCACATAAAAAAATATCAGAGTAAAAGTATTAAACTCAGCGAAAATATGTACTGAAGTAAAAGTGGAAGTAGGAGAAAAAAATAATACTCTAATAAAGTACAGATACCGCCTTTTAGTACTTAAGTACAGTAGTGAAGTAGTTCTACTTCGTTACTATACATCTCTGGTTTCTAGACATGCTATGAAAGTAAAATAATCTCTTCATCTCCACTAATGTGACATAGATTCTTTCCCGCTTCCTCTGAGTCTGAGTTATATGTATATTGTGATTTCCACTACTGCTGTCTCTCCTGAAACTTGCTTTCCTCTCTGCGCGTCCTCTTTATGTCAGTTTAATCAGCTATTTTAATTACTGACACTTTCGGTCATCTTGTGTTCGTTCGGTTGTCACCTTCAGGAGATCCTGCCATGGAGGGAAAAAAGAGACCAAAATAAAAGGTCCTTGTCTTCCCGCGGGTGTTGGAACAGGCTTGGTAATAGCCAGCCTCTGCCAGTCTGTCAGCTCTTTTGCCAGCTCACATATCTGCAACTCCGCTGGGTTTTTCCAACGTTGTTTTGATAAATGGATTTTTGCCTTGACTCAAATATGTCCTCTTAAGAAGGGTGGAACGCAGACGCTTGGGCTTAGATTTCATCAGTCACATCATCAGGGTCACACGAACATGCAGCCTAGATTCTCACAGGTTTTCTTGCACTGATGTATTATTTGTTACTACTGTAGGAGGCCTTTATCTATATTTACTTGAACAATGAAGTATCCACAAAACCTGTTTCAGTAATTCTTTGGCCATGCACTGCTGCCCAATTTCTGTTATGTGATCGGTTTGTGCAGAATTGGAAAAATAATGTTTCTAAACAAGGGCTTATTTCCACTTCCACCTCATTCCCATTTAGTCAAACTCCTACCACTGGTTGAGCTTAATGCTGGCACTACCCTGCATGAGGTTTAGCACGTTAGCATGGGAAGTTAGTCCTTTTCGATAGATGTTGCTACAACTATACTATTCTTGTGAGAAGCCTGTTTTTCATTGACATTAAGTCAGAAATTGAGATAATTAGTACTTTTGTCTAATCAAATTACAAATAAAACACTGAAATAGTTATACATTTTGTTTGAAATTTACATCGTATTGCATCTCTTTCAACCTGTCCTCCAACCAATACGCTTGTATAGGTCGTTTGTCCAAATCTCTGAAATACGACCCATCAGAGCATATAGCACAATTGCGCCGCTATAGGCAAAAGGTCGTTTTCATATTAATGTTTTGTACTCTTTTATTTGCTCTCTGGTTTGCGTTTCGTGTAGCTCAGTTAGTAGATTATTGCGTTATACCTTGATATGTAATCATGCTATCGTGGGTTCGATCCCAGGGAAGGGATGTGCACGAAAATGTATGCTCAATAAATCATAATTTAGCATGATTTCTGTGAGGGTTAGGTTTAGGGGTGGGGTTAGGTGTGGTCATTCGAACGAATAAGCAGCCTACAGTAGTAAAATCTGTAGGAAATACTGTGAGATTGGTGTAAAACGCCCACACATTACATTTAAATAAACGTGCATTTTGATTGGTAATGACGTTACACGTCAATTCATGATGACAGACGCAACGCGATACTGTCATTATTTTTATGCCCGCTAGAGGGCGCTTAACTTTAAAACGTAAATATAGGTCGTAATAAGGTGCTTGCACAAACAACCTATATGGTCGTTTTTGTTGGAGGACAGGCTGATCTCTTTATATATGATTCTCTGTGTCTGTCTGTCTTGTAACTTCTTTCTAATTTTTATTCTGTCTTTCATTCCATCTTTGTATCACTCTAAATTCATATTGGTCGATACTCTTCCGTACATGTATTAACCAAAGAAAATAAATAAAAATAGTTTACTATTAAAAAAAATGGTTGCACTTTAAATAGCAAAATACTGTAAAATGCTATGCTGCTTAGTTCTTTCTTATAACTTATGTACACTAGGGTTTCATATTATATCTTATGTTGGTGATTTATATTTGTGTGCGTGTGAAATTGTGCACCTTCTATATATTAGTACTTACTTCAGCTTATGGTAAATCTACTTTGATACTTCATGTAGCTTTCTCTCTATACCATCTGTAATTATGGAGGCTCTCAGTATGTATAAAGATAACAGAGTTTAGTAGCAGTGTGGTAATTCTGCAGATGGTTTAAAATGTTCTTTTATTTTAATTAATTTATTATTATTATTATTATTACTTTAAAATGTATAAGGATTAGTTTCCCAAAAGCTTCTTAAGCCTAACGATCGTACGCCTGATCTTAATATTAAGGTCTGTTTCCCAAAAGCATCGTAACTTAAGTAGCACTTGAAAATCATTGTAGATCTATGTGTGCTATGGGGTAATCGTTAAGCCCTAAGTGCATCATAAGAAGACAGATTTACGCAGTCACCTGCAGGACAATCGACAGATTACACCTTTAACTTGATTCAAGTGCAATGTGATTATAATTTAGGGATTTGATTGTGCATTATTATACACTTTATAACTCGTTTTCTTTCTTTTTTTCTAAATTAATTTATAATTAAATTATAGGGGGTAGGGGACGAAAACCAGCTATGTATTGGACCTCTTTCTATCTATACTGTATATAAATCAATTAATTTAAATAAATTTATGCATTTAGCAGATGCTTTTATTCAAAGTGACTTACAGTGCATTCAGGCTAACATTTTTTACCTAACATAATTTATAAGTATATAAAGTATACAAAGTATATTATGTATTATTATGTAAAGTATAATATTGCATACTATAATATAATATTGTATTGTATTATATTTATTATATCCAAGTTGTTGGTCTGGAATGCAGCATTAGGTTAACATCAATAAACGATACTGTACTATTTGGAGTCGTTCTCTAAGGTGACATTTCAGCACTTGACAAATAGACAGGGACTCCAAAGTAGCACTTAAAGCACAACTACGTGCAATTGCTTTACGTGCATTGTTGGGAAACGCATGTAAGACAATATCAAACGATCGTAAAATTACTCGTAGAAAATGTACTTAAGTGCTAAGATCAATCGTTATCGGGAAACCCAGCCCAGGTTGGTCTGTAAAGTTGTTTACATTTTTACTGTATTATTTTACAAAATAATTATGGCTGCCACAGCTGACAGGTTATTTATTTATTTATAATAATAATAATAATAATAATAATAATAATAATTATTATTATTATTATCTGTAATGTTAATGGTTTACTTTGTTATTTGTTTTCTAGTGTTCTCCAAGTTGACTGTGTAATAATATATGACTCATTAGGAAACACAAACCTTTTTTCATTTTATTTTTCCTGCAAAATGACAGCATTTCTCAGCCCTGTCACGTTGCATTTGGATGGCTCTCATGTTGCCAAGAGCCAGGAAACCATTAAAGTAGTCAATGGTAGTCAAAGCACCGTAAATGGTTTTGATTTTAAATGTTTTTAGAAGCAGTGCTCTGCCTACATTCAAAAATTGTAACATTTAAAAATAACCAATGTTAAGGGTCCTGTATGTGTAAATCATGATGATGCTTGAATGGACAATGGGCATAATTATTGTGCATGGAAAACAAAACAGCTCTAATTTACCATAATAATCATACATGCAAAGCTATGAGAAACTAGCTACCAAGCATAAAAAGTGATGTGTGATATTTCAGCATTTGTATGTCTACTCAAATCTTTTTTAGAGTGTAGGCAACTGTAGGCCTACTCAGGTTTAGAGTTGGTTCTACAGTTTTACCATACACACTTTTTTCAGGAATTTGAGTTGTGTTTGCTTGTGTAAACCTCTCCACTGCGATGCTAGAGTGTACTTGGGGAGTTCCTGCCTACCTTCCTTTATCTATTCCCATAGGAAAATGTATTTCTCAGCGGTTGCTTTTCCTATGATCAGGAGACGTGGATGAGATTCTCAAATATCTCTCATTTTAGTACCAGGAGCATTTCAGATGTTTCTCCTAAAATTAATTTGGAGAAATGGAAGTAGACATAACTGAGAGCTGAGCAAGTTCTGAAAGAAAGGAATCCAAAATGAAAATGGTAGAGAAAAGTGTGAGATCTCTTTATTGTCTTATTGCTGTAATCTCTTCTGACTTAAAGATTTTTACTGCTCTGGGATTGTGGTTTCTTTTTTTTTCTTTTATATTTCCACCTTTAATGGTCAGGACAGCAGGAGTAGAAACAGGAAAAAAATAGAGAGGTGAGAATTCAATGGGAGCAAGAAAGAACCTTTAGCTGGGATTCAAACCCATGTTGTCTGAGGTTGTTGTGCCTTCACGCTGATGTGCTGCCCACAAGGCTTTGGCTCTGACAGAGGTTACCCTATGCTCAGAATACTAAGGGGTGATTCTCTTGTATTGTATGTCTCTTTAAAATGATGACGTGTCCACAGGAGCAAAACTGTACAAATGCTGGACATCCACAGACCACGCCACAGTATTAACAATGCACCACGTACACCTGCATTACAATGTGCATCATGATACAATATTCGGCAAATACTAAAGCACTCACTTGGCACTTGTAAATAAAGTCTGTCGTTCCATCTCCCTTAAGTCGTATAAAAAAATAAACATGGCCAAATAACTGTTAGCCTCTCATAGTTACAATCTTTGAAATGGCACACAAAACATTTGTTAGCAAATTCAGTTTGAGTATTTTATCCTTTCTAAGTTATTCTTCTTTTGTCTGCTAAAGAGCACCTTGAAAAAAGGCAGATCGGCAACAATATGATGTAGGAGTCAGGGACTGCGGCTTGGACATTCCTAACTAAATGCTGGGGGCAGTGTTGCCAAATTTGGCTACTTTAACACTGTTGCCGCAGGTTGTTTTTCAAGTCTGCTGGTTGAAGAGACCTTAATAACGTGATATTTAGCCCCTGGAATGTGAATTTTACCAGATGAACCCTGCCAAAAATGTGTATTTAACTCCTGGAACATTTTTTTCACCTCGAAATGAGATTGGGCGGGTTTTGTCGAGAAAACCTGGTTACCCTGGCTACCCTGGCTGGGGCAAGGACTGGGCACGTGGCTAGACCTAGAGGGCGTTCTGTCATTGAATGTCAAAATTTGATTGGGTGATGATTCTGTCACAAATGTTTGTTACAAATCAGATGCAACATCTTTGAACAAAAGAGAGAAGGCCCTGCTGACCCTGACGGTCCACCACATATATCACTCATTCATTTCTTGGGGAAGTTCATGTAATCCAAATCTGCACAGGTTTAAGCACAAATACTGAACTCATGAGACATCCTGACACTATCCGAGTATATTGTAAAAACCAAACAAAACACACCTAAAGAGTGCCCCGCATAAGCAACTACACTAACTTAGTGCACTACACATTTAGAGTGCATTTGTTCACTGCATGATTCAGTCAAGAATTATCTAAATGCCACTTCTTATGCAACTCACAAATATAAATTTTGTTGATACTGATTTAATTTGTTTAGTAACAGTCTAAATGTATTATTAGTATAATTGACTGATTAAATGTTAGAATTTGACTCAAAAGATAATGCACACTTTAAAAATAAAATAAAAAAAGCTTTATAAAGGTAAAATACCCATAAAAGGTACAAATATATATAAAAAATTGCTGCCACACAGAATATGAAATAACATCATATCAAAAAATGTAGGAGTCAGCTGTCCAATGTATCCTCAAGAAATCAGCACAATAACAAACTCAGCTAAATATTGTCTTTATCTATAAAATTACAGAAAATATAGATATTTTTTTTTATTTTTTATTTTTTCAATACCGCACACCCCTAGTACTGACACAAAATTATTTGCACCGATAGGTTTTATCCAGTGCACCCTTATCCATTTCTGTTTAAAACCCGCTATTTTCTGTTTCAAACTTTCACATAGCATCTTTAGGTTATAATAAAATAAAAAATTTCAATCTAGGTTTTGATTTTCAAAAGTTTATAATAAAATGTTATTTTTTTATCCCAAAATGCAATAAATCCATTATATTTTTTTCCCTTAACAATAAATATGAAATTTATTTTTCAAAAACTTAAAGGTCCCATGACATGGATTATTTCCTTTTCTTTAAATGCTTTTTAATGTTTCCTTAGGTGTACTTATATTTTTATTATGATTTTTCATTTAAAATTTTGAATTAAAAAGCATTTTTATATCCTGACATTAGCCCTCTGGCTTGAATGCTCTGTTTGAAGGGGCGTGTCTGCTGTGAGACTCAGAGTAAACCACAACTGTTGTGATTGGCTGACATCTTTGCATTCGAAATGCATCTTACATGTGGAACCCCTCTCAAATATATATATATATTTTTTACTATTACATCTGTCGAGATTAACGAATCGTGGAATTGTTGATTATATACAAATTTTTTCGATCTTTTCCCATCACATGAAAATTGAGTAGATAGAGTCTGTTTATCGCGTGAATGCAGCGATCTCGTCATTATTGCAACACGTTATCTCTCAAAAAATGCTTTCACCTCAGCTAACAGCAAACACATGAATACAGTAAGAGTTTTGTTTTGCAGCATAACAGCGTCATTCATTGTAACGGAAGTTTAGGCAAGAGTGCAGATATACTCGTGATGTGTGACAGCCCTGAAAAAAAGGGAGCGTTCTTTGATCGCTCTCTGTAGTTAAATCACAATTTAAATAACAAATTTGTTTCATGCTACTAAGAGAAACAACGTGAAGTTGATCGTTTAGTCACTGGCTTGATTCACTAATGCATAAACAGTATTAAACGATTAAGAAAGAAAGTCTGTGTGAACTTGAATGATTAGCTAAACTTGGGGACCATTAGAAACTTGGGGACCATATACAGGCTAGGGGAACTCATATTAATGTTAAAAAAACTCAGAAAGTTACATTTTCATGTCATAGGACATTTAAATGGCATTATTAAAAACACTAACACTGGCAAGCTACACAATATCGTGTTCATAATCTAATGTGCTTCATCTAATGAACACGATATAGCGTAGCTTGTCAGTGATCTACGAGTATTAAATGCATCTGAATTATTTCAATCTTAAAGCATGTGTACTATTAATCACAGAATAACATGTGATTAAGTGTACAGCCCTTGTTTATAGATCACAAAGACGAGGAAAACTGGGATGCGGAGTGTATTCTGAGTTCCGCCATTATTGTATAGAGTGCATGGAATGTTGCGCTGTGATTGGTTGAGCAGATATATTGCATTCCGCAAAAGAGGGAGACTGACATTTGTTGCGGTTTGGGAAAAAAATGAGAATGACCTATTGACAAATGTGACCTAATAACTGCAAATATAGCATTTTGCGTAAAATTAAAAATTGACTTTTTAATACTGACCAGATACAATTATATATATTTATATTTATATTGTGCGTGGCATGGTTGTTGGTGAGTATTTTACAGTCTGAGTATTTCACAATCTGCTCAGTTACTGGGATTTTCACGCACAACCATTTCTAGGGTTTACAGAGAATGGTGTGAAAAGGAAAAAAAAACTCCCAGTATGCGGCAGTCCTGTGGGCGAAAATGGCTTGTTGATGCTAGAGGTCAGAGGAGAATGGGCCGACTGATTCAAGCTGATAGAAGAGCAACTTTGACTGAAATAATCACTCGTTGCAACCGAGGTATGCAGCAAAGCATTTGTGAAGCCACAACACGCACAACCTTGAGGCAGATGAGCTACAACAGCAGAAGAACCCACTGAGTACAACTCATCTCCACTACAAATAGGAAAAAGAGGCTACAATTTGCTAGAGCTCACCAAAATTGGACAGTTGAAGACTGGAAAAATGTTGCCTGGTCTGATGAGTCTCGGTTTCTGTTGAGACATTCAGATGGTAAAGTCAGAATTTGGCGTAAACAGAATGAGAACATGGATCCATCATGCCTTGTTACCACTGCGCAGGTTGGTGGTGGTGGTGTAATGGTGTGGGTGATGAAACTCTGTTTCAAGGGATAAGGGGAAGGGGTAGGCGGAGGGGTAGGGGAAGGGGAAGGGCTATAAAATATAATTGGGATTGGGCATAAGTATGGTGTTCCTAATAATCCTGTAGGTGAGTGTATATACTGTGCTTTAGATCTTATTAAAACAAAACTGGAGTTGCATTATCAAGTAATATGCATTAGTGGTGTTTTGTTTCTGAATAAATCTGTTAGGTGAATAATTCAATGACTCACACACAAACACAGTGTAAAGATGTAACTTGCATAAAGACTCACCGAAAAATCTTTAGCTCTAAAGATTGGCCACGTTGTACTAAATTCTTCTATTGTTTGCGATTTTAACTGAGGGGGAATGCATCTAACTATCAAAACATTTCTAATTAGCATGCAAACACAGTTAGCATTTTCTAGCTTGTTGCTGAAAATCTTTCATTCCGAAGGGCCCTTTGAAGTGGTCAGTTTTGAGTACTTGGGTTTGGAGTGAAGTGCCCGTTGGAATTTAACCCGTTTGGAAACTGCGATAATTGCTATTTCAAACTCACTTTTATCCAGAAAACATTTGAAGTAAAGCAACATGGCCACCCCTCTGAATCTCCCTGCTGTCTCAATTAGCAGCTGCTAATCTGAAGCATGCTGCAACGTTTCACGTCTCTCTCTTTCTGTGTGTGTGTGTGTTTCAGGCTGTCTTCTCTCATTAATTACATGAGCTGGGTGCTAAGGGAAAGTCCACGGACTGAAAGTAAGTGCATTTACTGCATCGCTTTGACAATGAAATCAGCCAGGTTCAGTGATTTTTCATCTCTCTCATACTGCTTTTTTATTTTTCGTCCTGCAGCACCTCACATCCCAGCTGCACACAGGATTCTTATTAATTCTTATTTGGTGGACTTGCGAGCAAGTTGATTACAGATAAAACAACTAGGAGAACTGGTAGCACACTCTAGAAAAATGGTTTGTTAGAGGCTAGGGGGAGTAAATGAGCCCAGCAGATGTTTCTGGTTGTTGACAGTGGTTGTTGCACACTTTGCTCATTTAGACTCTAGGCACGCTAGCTCTTCAGAGAGAAACATACTGATCCCATCAGACTCCAGAGATAAGGTAACATGACAATATGATGCTTCTTTCTGTTGTTCTGTTGTCTTGTGTTTAAGTATAAAAGCATTGTCAGCATTCCAATTTCTTTTTTTTTCTTCTTTTTTTTTTTAGCAGTATGGGCATGCTTAAATAAAAGTAGGGTAAATAAAAAAATCCAACAAATTTTTAAAGAATTTAATTTGTTTGCTGTGCAAAACTTTCTGGCAGTTGCTTCTTCAATTTCTGGCAGTCGAAATGGACAGATTACTTCAAAAATAATTTCAATTCTCAGACCATGATTCAATTTAGTCAGAGGATATGAAACATGTTTGATATTTTAAACTGAATTTAGAAGAAACCTGCTCAATACATTTGATTGTCCCTTGGCAGCAAATGCTAAAACAATTTTAACATGGTTTAATGTACTAAATAAATGACCAGGGCTGTTTTACTTAATTTTAGCTGAGTGGCTAAATAGGAATGCATGCTCAGTTAAGCTTTTTATGGAAATGTCTGTGCAAATGTATGTTTTTGTTTTATACATCCAACCATTTATTGTAGTGGGGCAAGTTCTAATTTTAGCAAAATGTTATCTCCCAATTAGTCTAGATCATATAAGGATAGTGGACATATTGTGTTTTGAGCAGAGAGGTTGTTTTATTTATGCTTTTATACAATATTTATTTGCACATTTTGCTCACAGCTTCTAAGGAGGCATTTACACAACAGTGCGTTATGGGTTTTGCAGTGCAAGTTTTTGGAAACAATAACAATTTTCTCTCCATTTAAACTATCAAAACAAATTTGTGAAAACTGTGACATCATTTGCATGCATATTACATGGTCAATCTATAAGCGCAGCTGCTTATTGTGTTTTTATTTACAAAGTAAGATCTCCAACTACTGCCCTGGCATGCATAATACATTATTTAGTCGTTTCTGCAGATCCGTGTTAACGACGATCGTTTTGAAAGCATTGTTGTCTGAACACAAAACATTTCAAAAATGCAAAGGGAAAACTTTTCTGTTTTGTATTCTGTCATATAAATTTACCCTCCATATCATCATGCTGGACACCATTTCCTTTTAAAACTCCAGTGTGATTCTCCATGTGACCACTTAGTTCCGTTATCACAGTGTACTTTGTTGACACATTTAGAGAGAGAGTGAAGCACATAGACACACAGTGTTTATGTAAATAGTTAATAGTTATGATGCACAAGCAGTGTGGAATGACATAAATGCTTTAAAATGCTGAAATATTATTGGGGTTGTTTAAATCCTAACCCCTGAGTAAGTACAGTATCTGCAATATAACAAGCACCACTAATAATATTGGTACTTATTAAACTCAGCATAATTATTATTATTATTATTATTTCTTTTATTATTATTATTATTATTCAACTTGTCTTTGTGACATTTTAAATGAGGTGTTTAGCAGAGCTGTGAACGCATGTCAAAACAAATCGGCTAATAAGAAAATAAATCAATAAATCAAATAAACACCCTCTGATCTAGCGCTGTACCGGTCTGACCACCCCTGTGCTTTTCAGTTTGTAGGAATTATTTTAATTTGCTTCTTTGCACCGTGACGGTAAGGCCTTGATAACAGGATTTAATGCTAGAGACTGTAGAATCAGAGCTAAACAGAAATATTCACAGAAAGAGAAACTAGTGCATGAGATAACACAAATTTACAAAATAGCTCATAGGCTTACACTGCAGCAGGGACCCGAGTCATTTCTGAAGACTGGTAAAGGATTTTATTTATAATATTTGTAATAAGCTTATAGTAGTTTCACACATACACTCACACACACACACACACACACGTAAAGCTTGTAGGTTTTTGGTTTGTAATCAGACTATACTGATCGTGTCTATGACATCTAGATGTTTATGTTTTGCATTCAGCTAGTGAAGACAGGATAGCTCAATAGAGACATCTTTTTATCTAAAAACATTCTATTCAGACTGAAACTCACATTCACACATTTCTGTGGTGCTGGAGATTCTATGCCACAGGCAATACTGACCCTGACCGTAATGATACTCTTAGATTCGTAACAGTAAATTTCAACTGGTTTATCACCCAACTGTATGCATCTGCAAGACACCTACATGGTAATGTGTACAAGAATGTTTGATGTAAGACATATTGAAATTGTCTTACAGGTAAGAAATGATGGAAATACTCTTGACACATTCTTAGTGAGATTTACCAAATATCTGGTTTAAATCACTCAAGACAGATGGTAATACTAGGTGTAAATAGGGCTTTAGATTTTTCCTTCAACTCACCATTTAAATGTGCAGAATCCTCAATCAAGTCCATTCACAAATACAAGAGGGCATCAGGAGCGCCTGCTAGAACACAATATCGACTCCACTTCAGCTTCATGAAGCAAAAAAGCTTTGCTCACAAAAAAGGATTAAAACAGCCCTGGGCTATTTAGTGGCCAATTTTACATAATGCCACACTTTTTTCCCTTTTATTGTTCCCTTTTCTTTTTTGTTGCCCAATTTCTTTTTCCCTCTTTAATTTCCCACCTAATGGGAAAGTTCTGGCTGCTGTTACAGCCATTTTCCTCTTTTTATGGACCAAGCTTTGAGTTTTAAAACCTTGACACTTTTAGGGAAAGTAATTTAACTCCCACTTGTGATTATTTAAGAAAATCAAAAGATCTTCACTTCTTTTATTGCTCATTATTCATCCCTGATTTTTAAAAACATTTAGGCTGCTTCATAGAAAGACGAGTCATTATGTCAAACTGTTGGATGGCGCTAGATGGAATATTAAAATGTCACTTTTTCATGAAAGGAGATTATGTTCCATTTCCTTGCTTCATTTTTAACAATAACGCTAAACTGTGTATTATGTCTTTACCTACAGCTGCAGACGTGGCTGATATCGCAGCTTAGGTCCTCACTGAAAAATAGTTCCTCAGGCTTGTCTAAATGACTTTTTGTCACTTGGAATAATTTAGCAGCTCAGCTCAGCTCAGCTGCAGAGTAAATGAGGTCAATACTAGATTTAAACCCATTCGGTATATCTGACAGGAACGCATGCTTGGAATAAACATCGCTAATGGGCAAGAAGTTACTGCCCTACGACCCATCTGAAGATAACAGGCTGACTGTCAGTGAATGTAGTACACATAATTATGAGTGTAGCTGAACTGTGTGACTCTAATTACTATCAGGTAGATGGCCTTCTTGATCCGTAAATTTGCTGTCAGCACGAGAGGAAGCCTTAACTACGACTGTGATGCAAATGAAAGTATCATCGGCTGTTGTTTTCACTTTCTAAAATGATGACTTTTTCACTAAATGGAACATAATTTAATGGAAAATAACTCTATTAAGAATTTGAGTATTGTGCAATGTGTTAGTTTATCTTATTTTTCTGTCTGTACTCTAAGTAAAAGCAGTGTGTGTGTGTGTGTGTGTGTGTGCGTTTTGAAAGGAAAACCTTGAAGCGAGGAGAGCTGTTGGCACTGAGGCTGATCTGATGCACATTTTAGCATTCCTGTAAGTACTTGTTGCTTGCATAGGTCATTGTTTGTGTGTGTGTGTGTGTGTGTGTGTGTGAGATCTCAGGCCAGAAACGACTCAACACAAATATACAAACCCAGACATGGATTTTTTTATGCCTTTGATTTCTCCATTCTTGTGCTGCTATAGCGACATTCACCCAAAAATGATCATCATATCATCATTTACACACACACACACACACACACACCAACATATAAATATATATATATATATATATATATATATATATATATATATATATATATATATATATATATATATATATATACTGTATATATATATATATATATATATATATATATATGCGTGGCGCATTTATCTGGGGTTCTTCGGTCATTTATGACCCGAAATTTTTTTTTTTAAAAATGTTACAAATCGTAGCTTCATCGGAATGGTCCGAAACTTGGTGACTTTTTTGGTACTTGGTATATGAACACCCCAAAAAATTGGGGACAGGATTTTAAAAGTCTAAGTGGTCGTAAAAAAAATAGTCACACTCAGGGTCTTCGGGTCAAAAATGACCCGACATAGGAAATGAATGGGAAATTTGCAAAAATATGAAAATACTGAGTTTTTTTGTGTGTACAATCTACAAATCAGCCACGATGCAGAAAAAAAGCATACAACAGTGAAGGGGTGAATCTCTAAAACATCAAGAGTGCAAAACAGACAAAAAAATTCACACACACACACACACACACACACTTATACACACAAAAACACACACAAATGAAAGTATCATTGCAAAAGCTAATTTTGGGAAATGTGTGAAATAAAAGAAATTATTCATCAATGTAAGAAATAAAGTGCACAGCAATAAAAGCATGAGGCTGTAAGCCATCAAGGTTGCAAAATAGACACACTCACTCACACACACACACACACACACACACACACATAGGGAAATATGAGACTGGTGAAACTGTAACAGAGATATGTGAGAATATGTGAAATAAAATCAATGAATCAAATAAAGGGGAGACATTGGATCCAAAATGCAAAAGTCACACACCATGTCTCTCTCTTGAACACACACACACACACACAAACACACACACACAAGCACGTGTGCACGCACGCATGCACACACGCACAAACAGAGTAAGGTCAAAGGATGGAATTCTTCCCTAGTAACCTCCAGGCCTATTCGAGCGACCCAGGCCCAGCGTGACACTTTTTTTATTTTTCTATTTTCCATTTACATGTACTGTTTGAAAATGATTATACGTTTGCTGTTATTTTTGTTTTTTGTTCATAATTGCTGTTGGCAATTTTGAAGAGTTACTGTTCATTGAATTGCAAAAAATAATTTTAATGGAAATGTTTATAATAAAAGGTAAATAAAAATATGTTATGATTTAAATAATGTAATTTTTTTTATTAAGTTAGAATTAAAACAATGGGTAACAAAATGCTTTCCATTTGTTCTCTTTCTAGTGCAATGTTCAGGTTTGACTGTATTATAAAGTAAAACTGGCACTTGAAATTACCATTTAAATCAACCAAACAAACAAAAAAAAAAAAAACTTGACAAAAATAGTCTTTGAGAATCTGTGATTATATATTAAAATCCACAACCTGAAATAAATAGGCAAATATGTGCAAAAATCACTAGAATTCACAAGCCTTTCTACAGAGAGCTGTACATTCTCTCTAGTGGTAAAAATGTGCTATTGCATGATAAAAATGCTTAATTTGTCCACCAGATGGCACCAATCTAATTTCAAAAATTGTTTTCTATAGGCCTTGGCTGTACTTTAAAATAAAATACAGCATTAATAAAAATAAAAATAAAAATACATATATATATAAATTTTCTATTATATTCAATGGGAAAAAATGGATCATAATTATTGCATAAAAATTCATTATTCATTATTATTATCATAAAATTCTCTCAAAACACAAAAAAAGAAAGAAAAAATATTATTGAACAAAAATACATTTGATTGATTTTACTGAAAAAAAGTATACCTGAATCCCGGCCTCTGGGTCATTTTTGACCCGAAGGTCTTGAGTGTGACTCATAAATGAAGAACCCCAGAGGGTTAATGCACGAGACAAAGCCAACACATATGTTGTCACTCCCCACGACTAGTTTAAAATGTTTCCATACCTCCGATTTTCCTGTTTTTTTTTTTCTTTGCTTCTTCAAGCTCCATGTTGCACTTAATCTACTGAATAGTAGGCTACAGCGCGCACAGCACGCATGCGAGACTGCGAGTGGACCAGACGCTGCGCATGACATGTGCTTTATCAAGAGAAATATCGCCCGGCCCGGGGGCCGGGTCGAGCCCGAGCTCGGGCTCGGGCAGAGAATCTAAGCTCTACTTCTGGATAAGACGCGGGAAACCTAAGTGATCTGCAACCGGCGGTGGTAGATACTATCACTCAGGCTAGAGCCCCCTCCATGAGGCAAGCCAATGCTTTGAAGTGGACTCTGTTCACGATTTGGTGTCCTTCTCACTGAGAAGACCCCCCGAGATGCTCAGTCAGAGTTGTGCTTCCTTTCCTGCAAGGAAGGTTCGAGTGTAGGCTGTCACCCTCCACCTTGAAATTGTTTGTGGCTGTCATTGCAGCCCATCATGATGCTGTGGACTGCCGGTCCCTGGGGAGGCATGACTTGATTGTTAGGTTCCTGAGGGGTGTCAGAAGGTTAAATCCTCCTAGGATACCCCTGAAACCCTCCTAGGACCTCTCTATTGTTCTGGCTGGACTTCAGAGGGGTCCCTTTGGGCCGGCTGGATTCAGTCGAGCTCAAGTTCCTGTCTCTCAAGACAGCGTTCCTGATCACGCTCACTTCCATCAAGAGGGTCGGGGACCTCCAAGCATTTTTGGTAAGTGAATAGTGCCTTGTTTGGGCCGGCCTACTCTCACATGTACTTGAGACCCCGTCCTGGATATATGTCAAAGGTTCCCACCACTCCCTTCCGATACCCGGTGGTGAACCTGCAAGCACTGACCCTGGAGGAGGCAGATCCAGTCTTGACGTTGCTGTGTCCCTTTGGAGGTCAGCAGAAAGGGAAGGCTGTCTCCAAGTAGAGGTTGGCCCAATGTATAGTGGATGCCATCGCCTTGGCGTACTGTTCCCAAGGTGAGCCGTGCCCCCTGGGGGTGAGGACTCACTCCTATCGGAGTGTGGTCTCCTATAATCTGGCACATGGCGCCTCTGGCAGACATCTTTCGAGATGCGGGCTGGGCGACACCTAACACCTTTGCAAGGATTTCCAACCTTCAACCTTCAGTTTCTTCCCATGTGTTGGGTAACAGGTAATTGGTAAAAAAAAGAGGCAGCAATTTGCTAGAGCTCACCAAAATTGGACAGTTGAAGACTGGACAAATTTTGCCTGGTCTGATAAGTCTTGGTTTCTGTGGAGACATTCAGATAGTAGATTCAGAATTTGGCGTAAAAAGAATGAGAACATGGATCCATCATGCCTTGTTACCACTGTGCAGGCTGGTGATGGTGGTGTAATGATGTGGGGGATGTTTTCTTGGCACACTTTAGGCCCCTTAGTGCCAATTGGGCATCATTTACAGTATTGTTTAAAATAATAGCAGTACAATGTGACTAACCAGAATAATCAAGGTTTTTCGTATATTTTTTTATTGCTACGTGGCAAACAAGTTACCAGTAGGTTCAGTAGATTCTCAGAAAACAAATGAGACCCAGCATTCATGACATGCACGCTCTTAAGGCTGTGCAATTGGGCAATTAGTTGAATTAGTTGAAAGGGGTGTGTTCAAAAAAACAGCAGTGTGGCATTCAATCACTGAGGTCATCAATTTTGTGAAGAAACAGGTGTGAATCAGGTGGCCCCTATTTAAGGATGAAGCCAACACTTGTTGAACATGCATTTGAAAGCTGAGGAAAATGAGTCGTTCAAGACATTGTTCAGAAGAACAGCGTACTTTGATTAAAAAGTTGATTAGAGAGGGGAAAACCTATAAAGAGGTGCAAAAAATGATAGGCTGTTCAGCTAAAATGATCTCCAATGCCTTAAAATGGAGAGCAAAACCAGAGAAACGTGGAAGAAAACGGAAGACAACCATCAAAATGGATAGAAGAATAACCAGAATGGCAAAGGCTCAGCCAATGATCACCTCCAGGATGATCAAAGACAGTCTGGAGTTACCTGGAGTACTGTGACAGTTAGAAGACGTCTGTGTGAAGCTAATCTATTTTCAAGAATCCCCCGCAAAGTCCCTCTGTTAAAAAAAAGGCATGTGCAGAAGAGGTTACAATTTGCCAAAGAACACATCAACTGGCCTAAAGAGAAATGGAGGAACATTTTGTGGACTGATGAGAGTAAAATTGTTCTTTTTGGGTCCAAGGGCCACAGGCAGTTTGTGAGACGACCCCCAAACTCTGAATTCAAGCCACAGTACACAGTGAAGACAGTGAAGCATGGAGGTGCAAGCATCATGATATGGGCATGTTTCTCCTACTATGGTGTTGGGCCTATTTATCGCATACCAGGGATCTGGGATCAGTTTGCATATGTTAAAATACTTGAAGAGGTCATGTTGCCCTATGCTGAAGAGGACATGCCCTTGAAATGGTTGTTTCAACAAGACAATGACCCAAAACACACTAGTAAACGGGCAAAGTCTTGGTTCCAAACCAACAAAATTAATGTTATGGAGTGGCCAGCCCAATCTCCAGACCTTAATCCAATTGAGAACTTGTGGGGTGATATCAAAAATGCTGTTTCTGAAGCAAAACCAAGAAATGTGAATGAATTGTGGAATGTTGTTAAAGAATCATGGAGTGAAATAACAGCTGAGAGGTGCCAGATGTCAAGCAGTTTTAAAAAACTGTGGTCATACAACTAAATATTAGTTTAGTGATTCACAGGATTGCTAAATCCCAGAAAAAAAAAATGTTTGTACAAAATAGTTTTGAGTTTGTACAGTCAAAGGTAGACACTGCTATTTTTTTGAACACACCCCTTTCAACTAATTGCCCAATTGCACAGCCTTAAGAGTGTGCATATCATGAATGCTGGGTCTCATTTGTTTTCTGACAATCTACTGAACCTACTGGTAACTTGTTTGCCACGTAGCAATAAAAAATATACTAAAAACCTTGATTATTCTGGTTAGTCACATTGTACTGCTATTATTTTGAACAATACTGTAAATGCCACGGGCTGCCTGAGCATTGTTTCTGACCATGTCTATCCCTTTATGACCACCGTGTACCCATCTTCTGATGGCTACTTCCAGCGGGATAATGCACCATGTCACAAAGCTTGAATCATTTCAAATTGGTTTCTTGAGCATGACAATGAGTTCAATGTACTAAAATGACCCCACAGTCACCAGATCTCAACCCAATAGAGCATCTTTGGGATGTGGTGGAACGGGGCCTCGTGCCCTGGATGTGTATCCCACCAATCTCCATCAACTGCAAGATACTATCCTATAAATATGGGCCAACATTTCAAAAGAATGCTTTCAGCGCCTTGTTGAATCAATGCCATGTAGAATTAAGGCAGACCAAAGGGGTTCAAACACAGTATTAGTATAGTGTTCCTAATAATACTTTAGGTGAGTGTATTTCAGACAGGACCACTTTGGCAAGTTACTTGAGTTTATTGAACACAATTTATCTTTGGCGGAATGGTTCCTTATGGGGGGTCTTGCTCTCAAATTAATTGAACATACAAGAGCTTAAACATTAACCCCCCCGGAACCATCAGCTTGGAAATACATGGCAATTAAGACACTTAATAAATGTCTTTAAAGGCAAACAGTGGTAATCGTGTAGATGTGGCAGTGGGACCTCTATCCTGTAGCTTGGTTATGAGGATGAGTTTCTCTAAGTGGACCTCAGTGAGGTCCATGCCAACCGGGACTTGAAAGCCTTAGTGATCTGAAACAAAGAGACGACAACCAAAAGGCGCATGGTAATATGCTCATGCTTATAATGGGGAGGGAGGGTTGCAAGCCATTTGAGCATATTTACCGAACAGCAGTGCCACGTATATATGTCCCATGTGTAATTGGAGACTGGTAGTGATTGGAGCTATTTGACAGCTGACCACATCAGCTGGTCGCAGCCTATGCCATTATATATATATATATATATATAAACACACAGTCATATATAAATATATATAAACACACACACACAATTGAGCTTTTCAAGAGAAGTTGGTTAAATCAATCTGAAAGAAGGGGGAAAAAAGTAAAATAATTGTTCCAACAGGACAAAAGCTGGGAAAAACAGTCAAGGTGCCCCTGAGGTATGCCTAAACGCCTTTGTATGTCAACACATTTTCTACAGCTATCCAATACTCCTACTTCTGAAGCTAAAAGGCTTCACTTGTTCACTTCACTTTGCTGCCATCAGTTAAGCAGTCCCTCCTGCCCTCTGCTTAGATCAATATCACTGGGGCACACTACAAAACGCTACTGTTACAGTGATCTCTGAGATTATGGGCCATGATTGTTGCGTTGATGACACAGTCCCGTTTCAACATGACTCTGTTTGAAGAAGTCCTGAGTGCAGTGCCTCGAAGAGGAAAAGATACAGACACCTAGACATCTAAAAGTGTCTTACATTAAGTACTTTTTCTTGTAGACATGTTCATCCTTCACAGAGAGGCCGAGAGAAAGGGAGCATGTCGCTGAAAACAGACACAGACAACTTCACTCGCTTCAGGAGAAAAAAAAAACAACAACTATTCATATTCCTTACATGGCGCATGCATTTTTGATGCCTGCTGGTGTCATGTTAAAATCCTCCCTCGTTACTTATACACAATCTATAAGACATACCTGTATAATTCCCTGTGATCTCAGCTTTTGAACCTTTTTAATGATGATTCGAAATTGTGATGATTGAATCTTCTGCATTTGAAAAGAAAGAAAGGTGGAAGGTGGAAGTGTTAGGTTTTTCTAACAATATTGGACATTGAGAAGCAAAACCCCCTGTGGCATTGATTTGGTGGTAGCACTATGGTTAGAAAATCTCAGCTGGTAAGGCCACATTTGGAGCTTTGATCTCAAAATTGTACAAAAGAGGAAATTACATACTTCATGTACTAAAAGGTACTTTATCACAACTGAGCTGTCAAGCATAACATTTAAGTTGTTATGACTGCAACATAAAGCATTGCAGATGTAATTGTCTGCATACACTCTAAATCATTGTCTATATTTGGTTGTTTTCAGATTAACTAATATAGTATATGTGTTATCCCTATGGTCAATTACGTGTGTGTGTGTGTGTAGTCAGTTATTTTATGACTCATGTTATGATCCATCCATCCATCCTTCCATCCATCATATCCGTCCAATCCGTCTATCCATCCATCCATTATATCTGTCTATCCATCCAAACTTAAACTGGGATGCCACTTGATGTCCAATATAAGATCTTTGGCCTAAAGCGAAACCAGTTGATAATGTGTTTAAATAAATGGTACATGTTGGATATCTTTTACTGATGTGCTTTTCCCATTACCACATTATATATTGCCAATATTTAATATAATTTCCTACAAGCACAACCCATAATCCCTCTTTGCTTAAATCAGATAGCCTCTGCAATTAGTGTGCTGTGCTGAACACGCATCTGCTAAATGACAGGTAACACATCCATGCTTATTTGAAGGCTTAGTTTTGACATCCTCCTCTGCCTGCAGCATGTAAATCTCAAGTTTTTGCTTATATTTTGACGCATGTCATTAAAGCCACATTACTGAGATAAAGTGAAGTCTCACCATCTGTCTTTTGAAACACATATTAATTTAGATCTCAAAACATTCCTCTCCAAATCCCAAACAGCCTATAAAATTTGTTCCTCTATTATCTGTTCCCACCCTGGTCAATTATGACTCTCATACTTCAGGTAGAAATATTGGATTTTAAAGGATTTGTTTACCCTTGAACCTTCGGACTTAATTTACTTACTTTCATGCTGTTCCAAACTTATATGATATGCATTTTTCTGCATAACAAAAAGAAGACATTTGAAGAATTTTAGGCTGTTTTTGTCCATACAGTGAATGCTAATGGGGGTCCAATGGGGACATGAAGGTGAGCTTACACTAATGCAGGGTTTATGAAATAGTTTAATGATAAATGTGCTTCACTGCAGATGCCAAATGGCCAATACTCATAAGCGTATTTTTTCTCCTTTCCTTTTTCTTGATCTTTTTCAGTTACTTTAATTTTTTTTCTTTCTCTATGTCTCTCTCTTTCATTCTCTCATCTCTAAATGACCGAAAACACTGCCTCACAACCACCTTGGCTGGAAAACAGAAGCAAGTATCCCTCTTGACCATGGTTAAGTTAAATTACTGCCTGCCTTTCATGAGCAGCCATATTGTCTCGTTCTTTGATGTGGGTCTGCTTTTTTGTGGCAATGTTTTGCTCCCTACCTGGAAAAGCATCCAGATGGAGGGAAAGGAGAAAGGTGTAAGCTTGTGTCCGCTTGCCATCTGTCCTCTGTCGGGCAATATATTCTTCTCATTTAAGAACACACACACACAAACACACTATTATGTGTTCTTGTGGCTCAGTGGTAGAGCATTGCATTAGCAGAGCGAAAGGTTGTGGGTCCAATTCCTAGGGAAGATGCATACTGGTAAAAATAAAATTATATCCTGAATGCACTGCAATTTGCTTTTGGTAAATGCATAAATAAATAAAATAAATAAATGTACATAGTTGTGCACCTCAGGGGCAAAGCAATGTTTATTGCGAGCCTGTTTCATGGACTCTAGTGAGGATGGATTTTGTCACTCTCTGTAAATGTATGGAATTATTGAAATTCATGGTTTAATAAAATACTGCCATGTGACCGATCACTCTGGATTGGCTAGAAATTAGCATCATACTGTAACAATGTTGACTCACTAATGAAAACATAAGAATGTACACCATCCCAAACCCTTTACTAGCAACCACCAAATGCCATTTATACTTTAATATAGAAAAACAGTAGAGTTTTTTATTTATTTATTTATGAATCTTGATAGAATTCATGGTTGTTTTTGAATGAACACTACTAGAAAATCTTATTTTTGGGATCAGAATTATGTAGTTACGGGATTGAGAATGTGCTAACTATGCTGTGGCATGGTATCGTTTTGGAAAAAAATAAGTGTTCAGGAAACAGGTTTCTGTATGTTCCAAATGATGTTTGTTGCTGTTTATAGTAATGTAAGTTTATAGAAATTACAGAGTTTATTTTTTAATATTTAATGATATTACCATATTAAATCCATTCAGCTGAATTTTCCAAGATGGGAATTTTATGTGGGTCCGCTTTGTCTACTCTCTGTAAAACTATGAGATACATGCTGACTATAGCAGCATTACACATGCTTTTATCCTACTTCCCCCTCTCATATTTCGACCACAATTCTGCTAATCCCTCCTTTTTCCTGCTCCGATGCCAAATTGAATTTAAACCTTTTTTTAACTGCTCTAATATTGATTCTCTGCTTTGTTCGGCATATTTTCTATCTGTTGCCTCAATTAGAGAGAAAAAGGTAATTATACAGAGTGTAAAGAGAGTGCCCTTCTATTTTGGATGATGAACGCCTGTCCGCTTTAATCAATAACTTTTGTCTGACGGTAATGTGTGTATTTAGTAACTTGACTCGGGAAATAGATTAAAAGCTCAGAATGAACAGGTCAATGGACCACAGTCAATAAAATGGGAGGAAGTTGTAGCTTGATATCTGTAATGGATGTACTTGAAGGAATTCAAGTTGTGTGTTTCTTCACAGATGTGTGTGCCTGAAGAACTAAGTGAAAAACAACAACAACAACAACAACAACAACAAAAAAAACGGCCTGAGTACATTCATTATAATCTCAGAGAATATAAAACACTTTAGACAAGAGAGGGAGACTTTTATATTAGGAACAGAAAGTTTTCATTACAGTGTATATTTGTATAGTATATGAGTGATTATTGCTCTACAGAAAATGAATGTGTGGGATAAGAACAATTTGAGTTAAAAATATTTATTTGAATCTCAAAACACTGAGACATTCATTACTGAAGGAATTAACATATGTGACCCCGGTTTAAGTTGCCTGATCCAATTCTGAGTTAAAGATTGTCAAAGTTGTCATAGCCATAATAATATGTAATTTGTGTTAAGTGCTGTAAATGATTGATTATATTAAGGGATTTCAGATACAGTTCTCAATTTTTTTGTTTATAACATGATAAATGCTGAAAGTATACACACACACACGGATTCCAAAAAAGTTGAGACACTGTACAAATTGTGGGTAAAAAAGGAGTGGAATAATTTACAAATCTCATAAACTTGTATTTTATTCACAATAGAATATGCACTGAATAGAATTTCAAGTGTTGAAAGTGAGACATTTTGACAAGTCATGCCAAATATTGGCTCATTTTGGATTTCATGAGAGCTACACATTACAAAAAAGTTGGGACAGATAGCAATAAGTGGCCCGGAAAGTTGTACATACTGTATAAGGAAC
Source organism: Carassius auratus (assembly GCF_003368295.1). Taxonomy (NCBI): domain Eukaryota; kingdom Metazoa; phylum Chordata; class Actinopteri; order Cypriniformes; family Cyprinidae; genus Carassius; species Carassius auratus. The sequence goes on along the minus strand of NC_039278.1, from coordinate 8,190,205 downwards.
AGCTGGAGGACCAATTTGCTACTTAGGTCAATTGGCAACATGATTGGGTATAAAAAGAGCCTCTCAGAGTGGCAGTGTCTCTCAGAAGTCAAGATGGGCAGAGGATCACTAATTCCCCCAATGCTGTGGCGAAAAATAGTGGAGCAATATCAGAAAGGAGTTTCTCAGAGAAAAGTTGCAAATAGTTTGAAGTTATCATCATCATCTACAGTGCATAATATTATCCAAAGATTCAGAGAATCTTGAACAATATCTGTGCGTTAGGGTCAAGGCCAGAAAACCATACAGGATGCCTGTGATCTTCGAGCCCTAAGACGGCACTGCATCACATACAGGAATGCTAATGGAAATCACACAATGGGCTCAGGAATACTTCCATAAAACATTGTCTGTGAACACAATCCAACGTGCCATTCACCCTTGCCAGCTAAAACTCTATAGGTAGAAAAAATAAAAGCCATATCTAAACATGATCCAGAAGCGCAGGCATTTTCTCTGGGCCAAGGCTTATTTAAAATGGACTGTGGCAAAGTGGAAAACTGTTCTGTGGTTTTTTGGAAAAATGGGATGCCATGTCATCCAGACTAAAGAGGACAAGGACAACCCAAGTTGTTATCAGCGCTCAGATCAGAAGCCTGCATCTCTGATGGTATGGGACTGCATGAGTCAGAGTGCGTGTGGCATGGGCAGCTTACACATCTGGAAAGGCACCATCAATGCTGAAAGGTATATCCAAGTTCTAGAACAACATATGCTCCCATCCAGACATCGTCTCTTTCAGGGAAGACCTTGCATTTCCCAACATGACAATGCCAGACCACATACTGCATCAATTACAACATCATGGCTGTGTAAAAGAAGGATCCTGGTACTGAAATGGCCAGCCTGCAGTCCAGATCTTTGACCCATAGAAAACATTTGGCGCATCCTAAAGAGGAAGATGTGACAAAGGAGACCTAAGACAGTTGAGTAACTAGAAGCTTGTATTAGACAAGAATGGGAAAACTTTTCCTAAACTTGAGCAACTTGTCTCCTCAGTCCCCAGACATTTGGAGACTGTTATAAAAAGAAGAGGAGATGCCACACAGTGGTAAACATGGCCTTGTCCCAAATTTTTGGAGATGTGTTGATGCCATGAAATTTAAAATCAATGTATTTTTCCCTTAAAATTATACATTTTCTGTTTAAACATTTGATATCATCGATGTTGTATTCTGAATAAAATATTGAAATTTGAAACTTCTACATTATTCCATTCTGTTTTTATTTACAATTTGTAAGTGTCCCAACTTTCTTGGAATCTGGTATGTATATCATATCCTCAAAATTGATAATAATAATAAAAAAGTTAATGAAATTTTAAATTTTATAAAAAATTGTCAACAATCATTTAGATCATAGTTGAAAATGAAGTTGCACCTTACTTTATTTTTAAATTATTTATTTATTTTTTGAAATACAAAAAAAAAAAAAAAAACTGAAAACCGCTTAACCAGCTACCATAGCTCATTCATAAGTGCCTAATGACAGAAACTATGGGCAAAATTCTGGACAAATGTGTGCAGATGCTATAAAACCATGAGTGAAGCATTCTCCAAGACTGCCCGGCATACGGAAGATGTCGGTTTGCACGCTCATACTTTCCGACAGTGGATGCAGTGTGGATTATTTATGGCCTTTATGGTGAAAAGAGGTTGGGCTGCATTAAAGGGCTTCACGTGTTTGTACGTGTGTGTGTGTGCAGATGAAGGGTCTAATCAGTTCAGACAGGTGTCATTTTGAGCTTTCACTCTCTCCCGGAAGGCATTCCTGTATTATAACATAAATCACGCTCTTAATGTGATGTGAGGAACCAGACTGTTCAAAAAGACACATCACACATGGTTGATTTTTATTTTATTTTTTTTGTCTCTTGGAGCATAAAATGCAATATCACACTTCAGAGATACTGTTAGGCTTGTGTTACCTTGAAAATGTACAATTAGCCTTCTTGGCTCTATGAAATGATTCAGTCGTTAATTATTTAATCATTTGTGTAGTTTGCTGCAGTGTCAAACATGTTTACAAATTAGCTGCGGAACGGATTTCTTATTTTTGTCTGTCTAGCTGTAGTGGGATTAATTTAAATATTACTAATATGTTTTATAAGCTGTTTTTTTGATAATTGTTTTGTCATTCGGTCCAGATAAGTTGTTTTCTTCCTCATTTGCTCCACCCATGTACATTGCTAATTGCAATGTTTTGGTCGGTGTGCACATGACTTAATTATGTGAACATCAATGCTTTGTTTGCTGTGCTGAATAAAACAGTACTATTAGTGTTTTTTTTTTTTTTGTAATATTTGGCAATTTATGCATTTATTTTCTTGCCTTGAGAGTGAAACATTTAGGAAAATGAGGTATATGTGCACATTCTTTAAATAAGAGCCAGTTAATTGTCTCCACTTCTTAAGCACAGATCAGTTGTATCTTTATGCATCAGCAGTGCTCCAATTTGCTACATTTCACAAGGGATGCTTGCGGGGTTGTGCTGTATTATCTACCCACTAAACATTGTGATGTCAGCCCTAAAAGTTACAGCATGACAGGAAAGAGAACAAGAACAATGCTAGTTGGTCTAATTTACAGCCATTTTCACATTAGAGATTTTGGCAGAGACAGGATTTCGGTTTAAGTGTGAAAGGATTTTTTTGATTTTTGCTCCTAATTACACATGAACATGCCTGAAACTGTGGTCTGGGGTATTGCTGAGAGAAATAGCTTTAATATCTTCCAATATATTAACTTATTTATAAAATGATTTATGGTTAAATTGTCCTGAAAATAAATAAATAAACCATTTAAAGAATTAAGTAAATTGACATTTCTTAGAAAAAATAAAATAATTTAACAACAGTACATATGTTCAAGGAGTAGAGGGACATATAGGTTATTATACATTCCCTTATTGTATAGTTGTATCTACATTTTATATTTGATCTAGATTTTTAGGCTTTGATGTTAACGTTATCTGTATGCACCAAGGGTCTGAGAGTAACACAATTTAGATTCTCTGTATGTATTTACTGTACATGTGGAAGAATTGACAATAAAGCAGACTTGACTTATTTAAATACAGTACACTCGGAAGGAGTGTAGAGATGCGGGAGAATTCTTCTAGATATAGCTTTTAAACCAACAGGCATACACAGGAACTGAAAGACATTTAACATTTAAGACATTCAACAGCAGAAAGAGAAAACAGGGTTTAAATGGAGAGAAACTAAGGAGACACACCTGGGATCATGAACTAATTAATACACAGCTGGAACCAAATGCACATAACAAGGACAGGAACACTGGTGCAGAACTGGGACAGGGCAAAGACAAGGAGAGCCTCCAGGGCAGACTCGGGAGGCCATGGCGGATCCTCTGTGGCCAAAAAATAAAAATAAAAATAAAAATTTACCTAAGGGAAAACTAGGTATCTTGATGGGTGCTCTGGGGCTGGAGCCGACACTGGAGTGGAGACCTGGAGCCCTTCCTGGGTGGAACTGGGGATCTGGAGTAGAGCTGAAGATCTTTGCCCGAACCCTACCGGACCTGATGGGACCCAACGGGTTCGGGCTTAATTTATATCATCTTACGCGGGCTCGGTCGGGCTCGGGCTTGCGTTCCGGTTTGCGAGGTAAACAATCGATCATGTGATGTGTTTCGATTAGCGTGAGAAAGATGCGAAAAATGTATGCTGAGTAGGTGTAACGGAGGCTTGCCTCTGGCGATTACATTTTGGTTGCAACAGCAACTAAAGCAAAGTTTGAGTTGTGGAAAAGTTTTGACCAGGTTTACAATGAGAATAATGACGCATCAGTGAGCACAGGAATCCTCAAACACCGTTTACTTCCTGGAACTCCGGGAAAGGAAATCAGGGTTTCATTGATCGCAGGTGGGCAGTGTGAAGAGAAGGAGGAGTATAAAGAGGGCCTCAGAAACTGCAGAGGGGGAATTTTTTTATTCTAGCCGATACGGCGAGTGAGTTGGAGTGTTTGGGCGAGTGCAGCGGAAAGAAGGCGGAGGATATTGTTGGCTGGGCGAAGACGGAGACAAGGGTTTGGCAGAAACAGAAACCTGGCTGAGTATATTGGGATGTCTACCTAACTGTGAAATGCTCTATGGACATGTGTAACAAATTCTGAGTGGTTGAAAACCGGAAGACTCACCAGAAGTATCGCCGAAGGAGGCCCTTTCGACAGGTCACGTGGCAGCAGGAGAAGTATCCAGGAGCTGGAAAGAAGAGGGAAAAGAGACCTCGTGTTAGTAACGGTGTGAGTACCCTAAACCATCGTACAGCAGCATAACCATCTAGAGTGAACTATCTGTGAGCCTTTTTGTGAGTTTGTGGCATAGTATGTGAGCGGCCCCACCGTGGAGGAGGATTGTGGGTGAGCCGGGACCAGTGAGCGAGAGAAGACGTTGGGGTGTCGTGGCGGCGACGTTTAAATCTGAATATTCGTTGCATCAGTGTCTCCACGATTTCCAGGACGAGTCTTTGGTCAGACGGGGTTTTGACCCTAAATTCACCAAGAGTGTGTGGAGTGCAGTGGGTGAGTCTTTGTCCTTTGCTGTGAGTGTATACACTTGAAAATTTCAGTGTTGTGCTGTGTTTGTGTCGTCAACAACCACCTTTCAGGCCCGACGAAATCCTGCGAAGGAAGTGAGTACTGAGGCGGGCGAAGAAAACATCTCCAATTATATTCCGTCGATGACATCCTGACCCTTCTTCCCCACGTGACGGTGGCGGGAAACAATTTCAAGTAAGAACAGTGTGGATATAGTGGGAAGTATTAACGGTGAGGAGTTGGCTGCTGTAGGAGGAAATCAGCTGTGCGTGTATTATTACCTGCTGTGGAGTTCTTCAAAGGTTCGCCCCTGTCTAGATCTCTTGCCCTGTCGGTTGGAAGAAAGAAGAGGGAAGCATTCGACCCACCCAGTGTAGCACACCCAGGGGGAAGCAACTTACCTGTGTGTGACACCAGCGGAGGCCGTGTTCGGCCCAACGCAGCAGCAGCTTTCGATCCGCATCTCTATCAGCAGTTGGTTGAAGCCTCAGAAAAGGAACGCCTGACGACTATTTCCTCAAAGGTCTGTGAGTTACATCACTTCCTGTTTCCCTGTATATTCACCGTAAGCTATTGCCCAAAGCTAAAGCCAGCATATTGTGTTGTACACTTGCCTGTATGCACAAGTGAAGCCCCAGTTACATTTGATGTACTTACCTTATGCCCGAAGCTTAAGCCAGCATATTGTGTTGTACACTCACCTGTATGCCCAAGTGAAGTCCCAGTTACCTTTGATGTACTTCCCTTATGCCCAAAGCTAAAGCCAGCATATTGTGTTGTACACTCACCTGTATATCCAAGTGAAGCCCCAGTTGTCTTTTCTACAGACTTACCTGTGCCTCGAGTGAAGAGCCAGCGGCCCCTCTGTCCACCGTCCGTGTCCAGTCCTGTTATACTTACCTGTATGTTCTTGTGCAGATCTAGCGGGTCCCTTTGAAGCGTCTACCTGCACGTCGACCCGTCACTCAGGATACAGAAACCGCGGAAACCCCCCCCCCCACACTTACCAGTACGGTTTCAGTCGGATCCCGGCAGCCATTGTGCAGCTCCACCAGCATCTGGACGTCCACCTCGGAGTTCGCCACGAGTAGCAGCAGGTATCCATCGTGCATTCAAACTCTCAATACTTACCACTTGTATCTGTTACGTCCAGGAAAGGAGAGGGTCCTGGACAGTCGTCCTGCAAGCCAGAACAAAGGGGCACTTGTGAATAAGCTGATTGTCATCACATAGCCAGAAGGAAAGAGGAGTGAAGGACTGACCTGAGATCTCCCGCAACGGAGTCTAAGAGACTCAAGACTGTTACTCTCCAATTGGAGGGTTGGATTTTAGCCTCCCTTCCCCATACCCTTTTTTTTAAGTAATAATAAAGTATTTTAATTTAATAAAGTTTGTTTTAATATTTACTTACCGTCTCTCGTGTGTCTGGTCATTGGGGTGTTCTTGGGACCTCCTCGAGGTGGAAACTAGGAAGGGGCGTGACTCACGACATCTGTGGTCCGCTCCGACTTGTGACACATAGACAGTAAAAGAATCAGATCAGATGTGAGTATATGGGATCATACCATTATGTTAAACAGAGTGTTGAGAAATTGTTGTTAGAAAACTATTTAAGTAATAGTTACGAAGGTTAAGATAAGTTAAAATTTAGTAAGTTAACATTTAATACACAACATTTAGATCAACAGTTCATGTTACAGATACATATATGTGGTTAAAACATTGTGTCATTTTGATTTGTGAATGGACTTCATTACCCAGGATGCATTGAGCAATGGTAAAGGTCATGTGATTCACGGGAGGGTTTGTGATTGGTTCTGTGAATGCTGCAACGGCCATCTTGTGAACGATTTGCTGAACAAGCACACGCTGTATTTATTTTACTTTCGCTTCCTTTTTTTCCATTAAACGTATAAAACGAAGCAACGTCTCACTTTGTTATTCGTAGTTTCTAAGACGATAAATGTACAACAATTTTTGGTGCCGAAACCCGGGAATCAGAAGACTATGAGTGACGAAGAGCGACAGACCGGTGTGGAACAATATGAACGGTCCAAAAGAAAGCGTCGGACGATACGGAGTTCCACAACAAGACTGCTGAACCAGATGGACGTTGAATTATTAAAGGAAGACAAGGATATCGATCGTGTGCGGGACATGTTAGCCGTGTTGTCAGCAAAGGAGGACAGTTTGCGCGAGCTGGACAGCATAGTGGAAAAACACACTTCGCTGGAGGACGTGGAGGCGGAGATTGAACTCGCAGAGGAATACAGAGACCGCGTCATCGAGATGAAAGCGCGAGCTCACTGAGTGATTCGAGAAAATGAAACTGTGAGTAACCCACGGCCTGCTCAGTCAAGTGATGGTAACGTTAGCGAAAATAAACCGACAGTAAGACTGCCCAAGCTACAAATTGAGAGGTTTAGCGGAGATGTTAGTGTATGGCAAGAATTTTGGAGCCAGTATGAGACTGCTATTCATAGCAACAGTGCACTTTGCAAAAAAGAAAAGTTTACTTACCTGAAAACTTATCTTACTGGAACAGCTGCAAGGGCAGTAGCAGGACTCACACTGACAGACAGTAACTATGATGCTGCAGTTGATATTCTCCAAAGCAGATTTGGAAGGAAAGATATCATTGTAAATGCTCACATGTCAAAGCTTCTGAATCTCACTCCTGTAAAGAAATCCTCTGATGTCAGTGCATTAAGGCAGTTATATGATGACTGTGAAATTCAAATCAGAAGCCTAGAGTCATTGGGAGTGGTATCGGACACTTATGGCAGTATGTTGTGCCCAATATTACTCCAGATGATGCCAGACAACATGGCTCTTGAATACAGTCGTCACAGAGGGGATGATGATGAATGGAATGTGCCTAATGTGTTGAAGTTCCTGCAGAAAGAGGTTCAGAGCCGAGAGAGAACTTTACAAATGATGAAATCATACAACCAGAGAGAAAACCAGTCTGCTAACAAAACATGCAGCAAATCATATTCAGCCAATGATGTGAAATCAAAGAAACCAAGCATGCCATCTGCAGCTGCACTACACATTGCTGACCAGAAAACGCAAAACTGTCTGTTCTGTGATAGCACTGAACACAAATCTGAACAATGTCCAGACCACCCGGTGTCAGCACGTAAGGAAAAACTGAAGAAGCTTGGCAGGTGCTTTGTGTGTCTGGGGACCAAACACATCGCCAGGTTTTGCAGGTCAAAGTGCAGGTCATGTGCCACATGTGGAGGCAGGCATCATGCAGCCATTTGTGAGAAAATTGAAACATCTCCACCTGCTGCAGCTGCTAACATTGACACTGTTATTTCCTCAGTAATTCCCCAAGCAGAAAAATGCAAACCTGACATTGAGAACACTGTGCTGCTACAAACTGCCAAAGCATGGGTTGTAGGACCCACCAGCAGGAAGATGGTCCGCTGCTTGTTAGATGGAGGCAGTCAGGGGAGTTTTGTGCATGAGAATGTGGTGAAGGCGCTGCAGCTACCTGTTACTAGACAAGGGACACTTACTCTTCACACATTTGGCTCCTCTGCTCCAACAACGGTGAGTCGCAACATAGTGAAGCTCAGTTTGGAGAATGTATGGGATAATCGGCAGGGAATTGAAATCGAGGCAGTTGTCACCCTCAAAGTGTGCACTGCGCTGATGAAAGTGCCTGGTGAACATATACAACTGGAAATGAAAACCAGAGGTCTTCAACTAGCGGATTGTGCTGGAGATGATAAAACGGAGCTTGCTGTGCTAATCGGATCTGATTATTACTGGCAGATAGTATCAGGCAGAGTAGAGAGACTGACAAAGAGCCTAGTGGCATTGGAGAGCATTTTTGGATGGGCAGTGCAAGGCCCAGTAGCAGTGTCCAGCATGACAGAGACAACCTGCATGCATATTCAGCTCAGCGAGGAAGCACAGATTGATAAACAGCTGCATACATTCTGGGAGCTTGAGTCCCTGGGCATCATAAATGAGAAATCTGAGAGCCCAGAGGATGTAGAAGCATTGCAGCGGTTCGAGGAAACCTCCATCTTCAAGGATGGGCGTTACCAAGTGGAGTTGCCATGGCGACAACATCATCCTCCACTTCAAGACAATTACCGCATCGCAAAAAAAAGATTGGAGAGTTTGAAAAGGAAACTAAGCAAGGATGTCACACTGTACAGCAGATACAATGAAGTTGTGGAGGACTATTTAAACCAAGGAATGGCTGAGGATGTGCCAAGGGAGCATGCATCACCACCAGGCAGTCAGATATATTACTTACCTCATCACGCTGTATTGAGAGAGGATAAGGCAACAACGAAACTGCGGGTTGTGTTTGATGCGTCATCCCAAGAAGACAGAAGTCCCTCACTAAATGACTGTCTTTTAACAGGTCCCAATCTGAATCCCGATCTGATGAGTATTTTGATCAAATTTAGACTGCATGAAATTGCATATATGGCAGATATCAAGAAAGCATTTCTGCAGATATCACTCTCAGAAAGAGATCGGGACGCTGTAAGATTTCTGTGGTTCACTGGACCACCCACAGAGGAGAAGGATGTGACACTGCGCTTGCTCAGAATGACGAGAGTGGTGTTTGGAGCTTCATCAAGCCCATTCTTACTTGCAGCCACCATAAGGAAGCATTTAAGACAGTACGAGCTCGAACACCCACAAGTGGTAGAAGCCCTCAGCTCCCCACTCTACGTCGATGATTTCATTTCAAGTGCAAGTGGGGTGACAGAGGCACATACAGTGACGACAACAGCCAGGAACATTATGTCTGCTGCAGCCATGGAGCTATGTAAATGGATGACAAACTCTCCTGAGCTGAAAGAAAAATGGCAGCAAGGCTTGATGGATTGTGCTGTGCATCCAGAGTCACACGTGTCTGTGCTGAAGGTGCTGGGTATGGTGTGGAGACCAGCCACTGATGACTTTGTGTTCGACCTCAGGGGGCTGCTTGATATTCTGAAAGAAAGAGAAAACACAAAACGAAGTGTTCTGCAGTCTTCTGCTCGTATTTTTGACCCTTTAGGATTCCTGACTCCTTTCACCATCAGGATTAAGTGCTTGTTCCAAGAGATGTGGGAGAGAGGGATCAAGTGGGACGAGAAATTGCCACTTGATCTGACGAAGAAATGGCAACAGTGGTGCTCTGAGCTCCCTCAACTGCATCAGCTCTCAATTCCACGATGGTACCAAACACACATACCACGGCAGGGTGGTCAAGTGTTGAAGCTACATGTGTTCTGTGACTCAAGTGAAAGGGCGTACAGTGCAGTCGCTTATCTTCAAGGAGAAACAAAAGAAGGAGAAGTGACCGCAAGCCTGGTTGCATCTAAGTCCAGAGTGGCTCCACTCAAAAGGATGACACTGCCACGCCTGGAGTTAATGGGTGCTGTAATAGCAGCCAGGCTGGGGAACACCCTCATGAAAGCACTGCAACTAGACAAGACGCAACTCAGACTATGGACAGACTCAATGATAGTGCTGCATTGGATTTGTGGTTCTGCTCATAAGTGGAAACCGTTTGTAGCAAATAGAGTCACGGAAATCCAGTCTCTAACTGATCCACAGTCATGGTCTCACTGCAAAGGGAAAATAAATCCAGCTGATCTTCCCACCAGAGGTCTAACTGTGCAGGACCTGAAGCAGAGCACATTGTGGTGGAATGGTCCTTGTGTTCGAATGTCAACTGATCAGTTAGAGAGCACTCTGGAAGATGTTCAAGAAGATGAGGTAAAGTCTGAACTCAGATCCAAATACCAGATTGCTGTACAGCTTGTTAAGCAAGACCAAGACTTCTTAAGCCCTGTTTTATGTCTGGAGAAGTACAGCAAACTAAAAACAGTGCTCCGGGTAACAGCCTGGATAAAGAGGTTTATCACCAACACCCGCTCAAGCATAAACATCAGTGGTGAACTGACGGCAGAAGAGCTGAATGAAGCAAATAAAAACTGGATTAAGGTGATTCAGAACCAGAGTTTCAGCTCTGAAATTGATCTGCTGAAAGCAGGGAAATGTCCCAACACTGACTCCAGAATCCGAGAGCTAAAACCATTTCTGGACGAGGATGAGCTGCTCAGTGTGGGAGGAAGGCTCCAGCATTCTGATCTCTCTTACAGAGAAAAGCACCCATGGATTTTGCCCAACAATCACCGATACACAGAAATGTTGGTGCAGTATGAACATGAAAAGATAATGCATGCAGGTGTACGAGACACTTTAGTACAGACAAGAGAGAAGTATTGGATTTTGAGGGGACGACAGGTAGTGAAGAAGGTTGTGTCCAGATGTGTAATCTGCAAGAAATTTAAAGCAAAGGCTGGACAGCAGACTACCGCGCCACTGCCAAGAGACAGGATAACAGAGTCACCGCCATTTGAGATCACTGGTGTGGACTTCGCAGGGCCACTCTATGTCAAGACACAGAACGTTATGACAAAGGCGTATATAGCACTGTTTACTTGCGCTGTAACAAGAGCAGTGCACTTAGAGCTGGTCTCAGATATGTCCACAGAGAACTTCCTGTTAGCGTTGAAAAGATTCATCTCAAGAAGAGGATTATGCAAGGTGATTTATTCAGATAATGCCAAGACGTTCAAGAGAGCTGATCAAGATTTGAAGGAGCTTTGGAAAGGCATTAAAGATCCACGGCTACAGGAGTTCTTCTCAGAGAAAGGCATCACCTGGCGGTTCATCGCTGAAAGAGCAGCCTGGTGGGGCGGATTCTGGGAGCGGCTGGTTAGGTCAGTCAAGGTTATTCTCCGAAAGGTGCTGGGCAGAGCTAAACTCAATTTTGAAGAAATGTGCACCATTCTGATTGAAGCTGAAGCCATAATAAACTCGAGGCCGCTCAATTATGTGCACAATGAGGTGGATGAGCCAGAACCACTGACACCTGCTCATTTCTTGGTGGGTCAGAGACTGACCTGCTTGCCTCCTAAACCATGTGCAGTGGAGACTAACCATCCAACAGCGAACAAGGAGGAGATGAACAGAAGGTGGCGTTACAGGCAAAGACTTATGAATAACATCTGGAACCGATGGCGGGGAGAGTATTTGCTGAATCTGAAGTCGGCTCATCGCTGCGACACCCCACAATCTTCTTTGCTGAAAGTCGGAGATGTTGCGCTCATCGGAGAAGATAATACCCCAAGACAGAGCTGGAGGCTAGGAAGAATTGAGGAACTGTTTCCAGGTCGTGATGGTCTTGTGAGGTCATGTGCAGTTCGCACAAGTTCAGGGACTGTTCTGCGGAGACCCATCCAGCTTTTGTATCCTTTGGAAATCATATAAACTGTGGTTTATGGGGGGGAGGATGTTGAGAAATTGTTGTTAGAAAACTATTTAAGTAATAGTTACGGAGGTTAAGATTGATAAGTTAAAATTTAGTAAGTTAACATTTAATACACAACATTTAGATCAACAGTTCATGTTACAGATACATATATGTGGTTAAAACATTGTGTCATTTTGATTTGTGAATGGACTTCATTACCCAGGATGCATTGAGCAATGGTAAAGGTCATGTGATTCACGGGAGGGTTTGTGATTGGTTCTGTGAATGCTGCAACGGCCATCTTGTGAACGATTTGCTGAACAAGCACACGCTGTATTTATTTTCGCTTCCTTTTTTTCCATTAAACGTATAAAACGTAGCAACGTCTCACTTTGTTATTCGTAGTTTCTAAGACGATAAATGTACAACACAGAGAGGGGGTGAAGTGAAGCGGCACTCCACTGCAAGTTAATGAGTCGTGACTGTGTATTGTGGCAACATTGGTTCGTTCAGAGAGAATCTTCTCAAAAACAGGGCAGACAATCACAGAAAGAAGAAATAGGATCAGTCCATCAAAGCTGAGCCATCTGACTTTTTTTTTTTTTTTTTATTAAAATACATTTTTTTAATGCCAATCTTCACTGAGGACATACTGTTTGTTTGAGTTTGGGTTTAGTTCTGTTGATTTATTTGTGGTTTTGTTGTTAATTTGTGCAATAAAATGTTTCATTAAATATTAAACATAAGAATGGTTTTGTAACAAAATAAGTGCACAAAATTGGGCAATTATAAGGATTCTCATAAAAACACTCCACATGAAAGGGTTTTCAAAACACAAACCATTAATTTTTGCAAAGTTATGGTAAAACAAAGGCTTACGAAAAATCCTAAGACATTCAGCAGTCGAAAGAGCTCTCTGAAAAGAGCTGAACTTCTCATCACTAATCTACAGTGGATTCAATAATTTTCCTCCACAAAAACATGTAGACCTAGCCTAATCTCTGTGAGTAAAGGTTTTTCTAATGATAACTAAATATTCATCGATTCTTAAATGGATAACGTGGACGGAGTATTTACGCTAATGTTGGCATTATTCATTTATTAAATATCATCTGCTAGTGCGAAGCAAATCCGGTGGAGCCTTTATCTTAATTTTGTTATTGCCAAATACCCATCTTAATTTAATTTGTAAAAAATGACTCGTTTTTATTGGTGCGTTGGTCTATTTAAATGAGCCTAGAATGCTGAGATGTTACGATGTCACAATGGACTTCTTTTATTTCTTTATTCCAACTTTCAAGTGGTCTAGTCTACGTTAGTAAGGAATACATTATGTTAAAACATGTATACTGTAAGTGACTCATTATTGACAAAAGGCAAAAGAGCGGTGTGCGTGCACACATTTGAATAATGTCGGGCTGTAAACAGGTTCAGGCTTTAAAAAAAAGTTGTCAATCAAAATGTACTTGTCGGGCTCAGGCCGAAACCGGTCGGGCTCGGGTCCTGTTGGGCCTAACTTTTAAGGCCCGATTACAGCTCTAATCTGGAGCTGACACTGGGCCCCTCCTGGGCTGAACTGGGGATCGGGAGCCCAGCTGACTGGTTCCGGATCGAGGACTCTCCAGACACCAGATGACTGCTTCCTTCCAGCTGAGGTTGGTGGTGTCTGGGAGCTCTGCAGGACAATGGTAAGTTATCATGATCCGGAACAGCGTCATGAGGGTTTCCCCCTCAAGGGAGCTGGTGAGGGTGAGCGCCACAAACACCCTGGTGAAGTTGCTGGGGTCTGGGCATGCTTGAGCCAGTGATATAAATACTGCTCAGTCTTCCATTAGGGGATGTGGAGGAACACATATACAGTATAAATATAAAAAGAAACTAGGAGAAGGGGTGCTGCTTACAAGTGAGGGTTTGGTGTTCTTTCACGTTACACTCAGGAAGGAGTGAGGAAATGCAGGAGAATTCTTCAAGATATAGCATTTAATCATCAACAAGCATACACAAGAATTCAATTCAAGTTTATTTGTATAGCGCTTTTTACAATACAAATCGTTACAAAGCAACTTTACAGAAAATAATGTTTCTACAATATTTAGTAGTAGCTTATGGTGGTGACTGTCAGTTTGTGCACGTATGACAGGATTTTTAGAAAAAAAAATAATAAAAGACGTAGTCAGCTAGACAATGAACATTATTAATATTATTAATTAATAATTGTTATATGATGCAGTCACACTTGTAGCAATATTTGTTAGTTCTGTTTGTTGATTCAGGGTTATCACCTGGGGTCCTCTGAGGGTCAGCATCATCTCTTCTCAGGTGTTCTGGGTCCAGACTGGAGCTTGTAAAGCCCGTGGCAAAACATAGACACAAAACATTAACAAGAATTGAAAGACATCCAACAGCAAACAACAAAAACTCAGGAAAACAGGAATTAAATGGACAGAAACTTAGGAGACACACTTGGGAATAAATTAACTAATTAATGATACACAGCTGGAACAAAATTCACATAATGAGGACTGGAACAAGAAAGTCCAAATAAGGAAAACAGGAACAAACATGTGACTATATTATATTATATTATAAGGATATATTATTTATTATTACTTTTATAATATTTATTATTATAAAAATAACTGACTAAATATATTTTAATTATGTATTTACTTACATTTATTTGTTTGTTTGTATAGATACATTTTATAATTTTATTAAACAGATAAAAAAAAAGATACATGTTGTTCTACTGAAACTTTTTATTCATCAAAGAAAAAAAATGGTTTACACAAAAATATTAAGCAGCACAATCATTTTCAATATTCAACAAATAATTTGGCATATTTGAATGATTTTTGAAGTATCATTTCTCACTGAACTAAATCATTTATTTAATCAGAGTTATAAAGAAAATGTCCAAATGTATTAAAATACCAAATGGTTATTTTTTAAATTGCAGTACAGAAAACAACTGTAATATTGTGAAATAGTATTTTTATCAAATAAATTTTCTGTATTTTAATCAAGGCTTAAATACATATATAAATGAAAAAAATCTTACCAACCCCCAACTTTTGAACAATAGTGTAGATTTTTACAAATATATTTAGTTTTCCTTATCTTTATGTTTTTAGACCCCAGAATAATTTTTCATGTGTAAATGGCCATTAATTTAGACTGATAAATATAAATGCTGCTCGACTGTAGTCAAGAGCTACACTTATTTCTGTTCTCTCTTTTAGGCCGGCCGACCTCAGTCGACTCCATCAGTGGCCCTGCTGAGGTTTGAAATAGACCCAGATTGGTGACAGCGGGAGAATGACATATTGTCTCTTTCCACCTCTATTTTACGATCCTGTTACAGTTTGTTTGACTTTTTATCATGACTGTTAGAGAGGTGTCCCACTGCTGTGTCCATTTGGAGGTTTGCAACACATTTTTACACATGCCGCTTGTTTCAAAATTATGTTAGAACTTGTCCCTTAGTTTTCATGACATGTTTGTCACCTGCACTCTTGTCAGTTAAATTTTTTGTGTTATTTATGGTTTTATGGAGGAGCAAAGGTGCTGTGGTGCATTTGAATCGACTCATCTTGATGGCTTGTTATTGCTTTGACTATCACCAACTGCAGCAAGGTCATCGTCCCACGTAAAGTAAGATTGCATTTTGACTACAATCTCCCGTGAACGCAGAGTGAAGCAAGTGGGTTAGCGACCTGTTTTACTACCCAATACTGATACCCATAAAGACAGCACAGTCACCCCCCATTCCAATGAAATTTAACTCAGATCTGAGATGACTTTCTATGTTGTCACTAAAAGAAGGGACAATCAGATAAAAGGATTCTATAAGGCTTCTTTATGTAGGTCATACATTCATTAGCACAGGATAATATTTTTTTTTTAAATGGTGGAAAACAAAATATACATTTTAAATAATTCTTATGAAATCCTATAATATTAAGCAAATTAAATGATATAAGTAAAAAAAATATATATTTTATATTTATATTATTTATATTTTATATTCATATGATGCAGTTTAAATTCTATTTAGCTGCTTTACTTTGCATATTAATAAGAAACATTATGGATCGCTGCGTGTGTCACCCTCAGCACCATTTATGAGGTGAGTCAGTCCACATATTATGAAACATCACCTGTCATAAAAAAAGAAAAAAAAAAAGAGAAATGATAATAATAATAATAATAATAATAATAATAATAATAATAATAATAATAATAATAATAATAATAATACACAAATCTTAAGCAATGTTGTGGTTTTCTGCTTTGCTGGCCCTGAGAAGTATCCCACAAGTTTGCTTCTGGACATAGAGTTTGGGAGAAAAAAATAATTGTAAATAAATTGTAATAAAAAAAAAAAAGAAATGTAAAAAATTTATAAATGCACATAAGATGGATTATGTGGTAATACAGTAAGTCCAAATGCTCGCCTATCATTCATTGACCTCAAATATGTGAGCCTGGACAACAAAACCAGTCTTAAGTCGCTAGGGTATACTTTTAGCAATAGCCAAAAAACATTGTACAGGTACAATTTATGAATTGTTATTTTATGCCAAAAATCATTAGTATATTAAAGGGTTAGTTCACCCAATAATCAAAATTATGTATTTAATAACTCACGCTTCATGTCGTTCCAAACCAGTGAGACCCCTGTTTATCTTCAGAACACAGTTTAAAATATTTTAGATTTAGTCCCAGAGCTCACTCAGTTCCTCCATTGAAGCTGTGTGTACGGTCTACTGTCCATGTCCAGAAAGGTAAGTAAAACATCATCAAAGTAGTCCATGTGACATCAGAGGGTCCGTTAGAATTTTTTGAAGCATCGAAAATACATTTTGGTCCAAAAAAAGCAAAAACTATTAAGAAACTACTTTTCTCAGCATTGTCTTCTCTTCTGTGTCTGTTGTGAGAGAGTTAAACACGTTTCTGTCAGACACGTCCAATTCGAGAACCGAGGAGCTGATGATACTGCGCATGTGTGATTCAGTGTGAAGCCGACCGACACACAGAGCGTCTGAACAAAACTGATTCTTTTGGTGATTGATTCTGAACTTATTCTGTGCTAATTTAATGAGCCCAGGTAAACCAAAGGCTCAAGGGCAATCATCGCCAATGACACAATTACGTTGAGTGAAAAAAGAACCGGTGAACCGTTTTCTTCAACCGGTTTATTGAATTGAACTGTCAGAAAGAACTACTGGTGATCCGAAAACCGATGCAACCGGTTCTTGACATGAACTACATGCAGCTTTGGGGCTCTCTGATCACTGTTTGGTTCATCTTATACTGACCTACAGGTAGAAACTGAAATCAGCTAAACTATATTAAGGACTAAAAAAGATGGACTAATGAAACAGAGCGGGACTGTACATCATATATCAGTTTCTGTAAAGACATGCATTCTTACCAGGACTCATTTAACCTACAACAACGACAAACCTCAGACAGCTCTGTCAGGCCAAACTAGATACTCATAGTAATGGGGACAGTCTAGTATGAACAGATCAAATACACACTGGAAAATGAGGTCAGAGTGGCAAAGATGAATTATTCTGGAAATCTAAGGAGCTAATTCTCTTCCAGTGGCCCTGCTTCAGTGTGGAAAAGTCTGAAAGACATCACCAAATAGAAGATACCATCCCCCAGCACCATGGAGAATTAACAACTGACAGATGATCTCAATGAGTTTTATTGCACGTAAAAAAAAAAAAAAAACATCCTGCACTTCAGATCAGTGAAAATGATGTACGTCAGGTCTTCAGAAAGAACAAGAGAGGGGGGAAACAGGCCCAGACAGTGTGACACCAGCCTGTCTGAAAACCTGGAAAGACCAGGAAAGATCAGGTAGAATATTGGAATAAGTGATGCAAAAAATTGGAAGAGGACAATAAGAAAGGTCACACCCGTGCCTCTTTTACCCAACTGAAGTGGATGTGGACATCCTATGCTATCCAGCAAGGAAACATTATTTGTACTAATGGCAAAGTATAGCATTACCAACAATGCATCAAGAACAGCTGGAAAGAGAACACAGAGGGTCTGTATGAGAATCCAAGCCAACAAGTACAAAGCACTTGTACTGACATTGAGAAGTCGCATTGGGCACTCAGACAACTGCTGAACGGGAAAGTCCCTGGAACCTGGTGCAGCACTGCACTGTGCCAAGCCATTTGGAAGGGCTGTGAAAGTCCAAAAAACTGGAGGTGCTCATTGTTAATCCCTATTCCAAAAAAAGATGACACAAGCAACTGCTCCAAATACTGCACCATCAACCTGATATCACA
The DNA here is from genome assembly GCF_003368295.1 of Carassius auratus. Lineage (NCBI taxonomy): Eukaryota > Metazoa > Chordata > Actinopteri > Cypriniformes > Cyprinidae > Carassius > Carassius auratus. The sequence continues at coordinate 8,172,009 of NC_039278.1, read as the reverse complement.
CGCCAACAAGATCTTATTGAAGATCATCCAACAGCGGCTGGAAAAATTTATGGAAGGAGAACTACCTGATACCTGATTCAGGAAGGGAAGAGGCACCCGCGATCACATTGCCAATATTTGATGTATTATGTAGTCATGCCGAGAATATCAGAAGGACGTGTATATTTGCTTCATTGATTACAGCAAAGCATTTGACTGTGTTGAATACGACAAATTGGGGAGTGCACTGGAAGAATTAGGCATCACACTGTATTTGACCATGCTGACACAATCATTGTACACCAACCAGGATGCAACTGTCTAAACAGCATACATATTAAAGAATGGTTCAAAATTACAAAGGAGTACAACAGGTGTACAGGAGTACAACTTATCAAGAATCAAGAAAATGAAGATCATGACAAAAGCGAGCAACAGGAAAGTCCACATTGTGATCGTCGGTGAGGAAATCTAATTAGTCAAAGATTTTATCTTCCTTGGATCAGTGATTGAGCAGGATGGAGGCTGCACATCTGAAATCAAACACAGGATTTATATGGGTCACCGTTGCAATGGCGAAAATTACCAAGATTTGGAATAACAACGATTTTAGCATCTCCACAAAGTGCAGAATCATCCAGGCCATGTGTTCCCCATCGTTACATATGGTTGTAAAAGTTGGATAATGAAAATCACTGACAAAAGACAGATTGATGCATTTGAGCTCCACTGTTGGAGAAGGCTGCTGTGAATTTGGAGGTAATAATGGGAGAAAACTAATGTGGAAGTCCTAAACCTAATCAAACAGATATGTCGATTGAAGCTAAAGTCACCAGGCAACGGTTAAAATTATTTGGACACATCATGAGAGCTGATTCACCATTGGAAAAATCTACCATGCTGGGACTGGTCAGCAGAACATGCATGAGAGGGTGCCCAATGATACACTGACTGGATTCCATGAGAATGAGCGACCTCAAGGAATCAGTAAAAGACAGAAGGACTTGGGGCAAACAGGCCTATGAAGTAGCCAAGAGTCGGACAAGACTAAATGGCTAGAAGATAATTTTATATCAAATAACGAAAATGATTGTAGTTTTCATTTTAGTAAACAACATTGGTCGCGCATGAGCTGAATATTTTTGGACATTATTTCCAAATCTATTTCCAATCAAAATATTGTTTGTATTTAGCATAAATAAAATCTAAGTTATGGAATTAGCTTTAGCATTTTAGCATTAGCTTTTAGTGTATAATATCCACTGCTTTTATTTCCATCACAGTATATCAAGCACAATACATCATGTGAGAACTGCTAGAAATATCACTGTAGTTTTGAGTGTATCTTTCTATGATACACAAGGCCAAATGTGCTCATGGCTGAAGAAACTCTTTTATACAGTATCTCACTCACAGATTCCTTGATGTTTAGGCAGAATAGGAAACAAAGTACCTTCAGTTGTCATCCTGGTGTTATTGCTAATAGTTTAGCTATTCTGCCTCATTTAATCCCACATAGCAAATGTCTTCTGGTCCAGATCAGGGCCACACAATCACCAATCACTTTTCCCTCAGCCCATGTAGCGCAAAGAATGACGGCCCTGAAGTGACCCAGAACTGTATTAAAGACTAAGGCCACACATGGGCCATAACCGGCCCAAATCTCAACCAGTTAATCACCCTTAGCTGGCCCTGAACTGGGCCAAAACAGGTTTCATCATTGGTACCATTCTCAGCCTTAAGTAAACTAGAATCCCCCAATCTGAGCCACGGCCTTATATAGCCCAAACCCAACCCAGCAAGCCGTGTCGGCCCAGATCTGACCCACATGTGGCCCGCATGGATTTCACACAGACCAGATTATGTAGACAGCAACATATTGCTGGCCCACATGTGGGCTGACACTGCTTGCTGTCTGGGAATGTACACACAAACTATGCCAATAAAGTACATTAAACTGAACAGAAAATCAGATTTAAAACCCACACATCATGTAACTGTGCAATAAAAAAAAATGTATTGTATTTGTTTTTCTATTTATTTTTATAAAGAACAAAACAACCAATAAAGAGTGAGTGTATAAAGTATACAGTCTACAAGAGAAACATAACAGATAGACACAGGGCGCGCGTTTCTCATTCAAAACAGGCATCACTGGAAACACGTCATGTCGCAATCTATGACGAAACCGGCGAGAGCCAATGAGCGTTTTATATCACTGCCATAAAACTTGTTGTAAAACTTCTTAAAGGCTCATTTTTTTAACTGTTACTATAGCTACAGAGAAAGGAGATACATATCACTAATGAATGTGGTTTGAATTTGGATCTGTTCCTCACACCAAGCATCACATGGATACAGAGGATTTAAATAAAAATAAAATACTTTCATGATCATTTTATTTAATGCTTGTGTATGACAGCATACTAAAAATGATGTGCCCCATGGTAAACCTAATACATATTACAGGGTAATGGTTAAATGATCTCTCTCTCTCTCTCTTCATGTAAGGATTCTAAGATTCTTTGTACCAAGAGTAATAATATACAAATTTATAAAATTATAATTAAGTGCAGTTTAATGCACTTGACTGGTTTGCTTAATTTTGAAATGATAATGTTTCATTCAGTTTTGACTTGCCATTTCAAAGACTGCATTTTAACAATACTACACTTCATTAAAATGTCTGTGATCATTTAACCATTATAACCATGATCTTTTTTTTAACATGGGTCACGTAATATTATGCCAGATCTGAGCCTGATTTGGGCCACATATCACTGGACCGATCTGGGCCAAACTCCTCCCACCAACAATCGGCCCTCATATTGTTTGCCGGACCCCCGCCGTGCCATCATTGCCACACATGGCCCAGCTCTGGCTGAAAGGGTACATGCCATTGCTGACATTAGGCCAGCAGTGCCAGCTTGATGCCACATTTGGGCCAAGTCCGTTTGCTATGTGGGATGTATTTGTTTTTCTTGTCTATTCAAATAAAAACTGACTTATACAATCCAATGATGGAACGAGTGACTAAATTGTCTTTCTGTCCACCTCTCTTTTATCTTGGAGTATTGAAGAGGAAAAAAAATGACTTTCTGTTTCTACAGTATGTCTCACACAGGAAAAGCGCAGTCGTCAATAGTTTTGCTGGTTGACTCACTTCAACGAGAGACAAAATTAGTAAATGCATGGAGGAAATGGAGGCAGTGAAATGCCAGTTGCATGTCTGACAGTGAAGTGCATTGTGTGTGTAGAGCTGAGAGAAATGTGTTTAGTGGATGGTGCTGTATTGCTTAAGGAGGCATGAAAAAACAAGGCATCACTAATGAATGAGAGAGTTAGTAAGTTAAAAACAAGCACTGTTCTCTTACTTTTCTTAATTTGGCTTCTTATACCTCAGAAAACAGCCAAAAAAGTCCAGAAGGCCAGCTCAAGTGAAAGTGAGTACAAGTAGCCCCCCCCCCCTTCTGATTGAGTCATGGGCCTCACACACACACACACACACGCACAGTCTCTCGTCTCATACCATTCAGGTCCAGCAGAGGGGGGAAGCTGATCTCTTGGTCAGAATATATTGCCAGACTAGCTTTCCCTGCTACATGTTTATGTCTTTAATAACCACATTGATTTTATTCAGTTTCAGCACATTGAATGTTATTTTGTGACCTTGGCATAAAGACACCTTTCCAGCATTTTCTGTAAAACTTAAAATCTATCTATCTATCTATCTATCTATCTATCTATCTATCTATCTATCTATCTATCTATCTATCTATCTATCTATCTATCTATCTATCTATCTATCTATCTATAAAACTGAAAGTGAGCACACTGTACCATGTACCTCCATGTTGAGTACGCAAACAATAAGAGGTGACGGTATGCTGAAAATGCTGAATGTGACAGCTCCAACATTAATTTGGCAAACAAGCCAGACAGCAACTAAGTTAACAAACATTACAGTTAAAAAAATATTTACCACGGAAGTGTAAGTACAGTCCCCCAAACCCGAAATTCGACTTTAAAATTACATTTTGATCGAGACCATCTCTGTGAATAATGGTGCCTGCTGTTTTCATGCCAGTAGTTGACTGAGCTTCTTGTTTGCACAATGCAAAGTGTCAGTTATAATTGCGAGGAGACAGCTTCAGGCGTTAGCCAAGATTTTGCAATCCTTGACACTATCCACTTACTGAAATCGGACTTTGCTGTGCGATTTGATGGATTGCTTCAGGTGATCAACGGAGTCCAGTGCGATCTTAAAGCTCACAAAACATGGGTAACAGAAGCTGAGGATCGAATAGGCACTCAAGAAGATAACATCTTAGAGTTGCAAACGCAGAACGCAAATTGACAACTGCCATAGAATCTCTCTCATTAAAAGTCGATGATCTGGAACATTGCAATTATTGGTCCAATCTACGATTAGTGGGACTTCCAGAAAAAAATCGAGGGGAAGGATATGTGTGCCTTTTCAGAGAAATTACTCCCTGAGATCCTCGGACCAGAAATCTTTCCTAGCTCTCTTGTAATTGAGAGAGCTCACCGAATCAGCAGATTCTCCAAAGATCATTCCGACTCTCCACCGAGAGCCGTGATGAAATTTCTAAACTACACTGACAAAGTCCGTACTCTGAAAGCAGTTTGAGCAAAAGGCACAGTGGTGTTGGATGAAAGAAAACTTATGTTCTTTTCTAATGTGTCAGCTGAACTGCACAAGAAACGGAAACGTTTTGACCTGGTGGAGAAGGATATTCGCGATCTCAACATCCCCCAAATTGCGTTATGGTAACTTGCATCCAGCTACTTTGTGTGTGACATACAAGGGAAAGCGCCACTTGTTTGACAACCCTCCGGAAGCTCAGAGGTTTTTGCAAGATCTGAAAGATGCTTATCAAGACTTAAAGTAAGACATTTCTTTTTGGGGTCAGTTTCATGAATGTAAGCAAACTTCTGGTTTATAACTGATAAGCTATATGCTAAAAATAATTTTTAGTTTTGTGATGTTGGGAAGACATTTCTGACTGTTTCGGGACTCGTCTAGCCATCAGGCAAGCTGTTCCTCACTGTGAAAAGATTACGGGTGGACCGGCATAGTTCCATAATCAAGTCCTAGGGGAAGTGTTTAACTGGTGAGGGGAGGAGGAGTGATGGTGTTTCATTTGGGGGAAGTACCTGTTTGTTGGCCAGTTGTTCTGTTTGGCTGTATTTTGCATTTACCATCTGTCATTGTTTTTTTCTTTTTCTTTTTTTCTTCTTCTTCTTCACAATAATAGTCTCTATACGTACTGTATTACTTTTTGCAAGGATGGTAATACACTGTACATACGATAATGGTTCCCGATCTGATTTTCATTTTACATTCTGGACTGTAAGAGGTCTTAATAAAATTGTAAAGTTAAAATAAGTGTTGAACATAATAAGACAAATGAAAGCTAAAATAGTGTTCATTTAGGAAACTCACCTAGTCCCAGAGGATGTGGTTATGGTGAGGAAAAGATGGCCAGGACAAGTGTTTTCTGCCTCCTTTAATTCATACAGAAGGGGGGTTATTGTACTTATACATAAATCCATACCTTTACAAATAATTAACACTATAGAGGACAGACTGGGGAAGTACATAATCATCAAAGCTGAAATCCTATTTGTTAGACTGAATTTAGTGAATGTTTATGGGCCCAGTGTGGATAATCCTATTTGTTTTTACAATAATCCTAATTTTAGTATTGGCTGAACTGCCAGGATATTTTGTCATATGAGAAGATTTTAATTGTGCTCTATAGTCAGAATTAGATAGATCAACAAAATCAGACCTCTCTCATTTGCAGACCAAAGTTAAAACAGTACATACAAGATTTTAATTTAACAGATATGGAGGAACAGACACCCCAATATTTATTCATGCTACTCTAGCACTTCTTTTATCTACTTTCTTTATAGAAAATAAAGAAAATTGAATCTGAAATATACCAAAAAAAATTACTCCCAATTCTCTTTTGCAACTGCACAAATTGAAAATTAAATATAATGAGCTTTCATTAGAACATGCGAAGAAACGTTTGATGAGACTAAAACATACTTATTATGAGGGTGGGGAGAGGGTGGGTTAGTTACTACCCTGGCGTAATAAGCAGTTAAAAAATGAAAGAGCCATAAATTCCAGTCAGATAAAGGAGGGTGAGATAACATTCAATCAAATTGAGATAAATTAGGTATTTAGGAGCCACTATCAGACTCTTTATAACTCTGAATATTCGGAGAGTGCCACAGAGAGACAAAAAGCTTTCCTGGATGCTTTGGAAATTAATTCCACAGATTTGGGTTTCATGGTATCCCTTGAAGATGACCAAAAGACTGAGGAACTGTTTGAGGCCATTTTCAGTATGAAAGGAGGAAAGACCCAAGGGCCTGATGGCATACCAATAGAGTTATATAAAATTTTCCATCATAAATTAATTCACTCCCTTTTGGATATGTACCAGGAGTCCCTGATTAATGGGTCTTTGCCTCCCTCTCTGAATACTGCAGTGATCACTTTGCTTTTAAAACCTGGCAAGACACCAACTGATTGTGGTTAATATAGACCAATATCTCTCCTAAATAATGATTTAAAGATTCTTTGCAAAGTGTTAGCAAAGAGATTAGAAATACATTTGCCCAAGCTTTTTCACATGGATCAAAATGGCTTCGTTTGGGGGAGGCAAGGTTTGCATAATATTTGTAGAGTATTAAATATATTAAATGAGAAATCTAAAACTTGCGATAATGCACTACTCTCATTAGACGCCGAAAAAGAATTTGACAGGATTGAATGGCAGCTGTTCAAAACTATGGAAAAAATAGGGTTTGGAGACAAGTTTATGAAATGGGTCCGGATCCTGTATGCCAAGCTACCAAACTAAAATTAATAAAAAAAAAAAATATATATTGTCACGAGTGGGGCGGGGCCGAGAGCTGTGGGAACGGAGCGAGGCCGGCGGAGTGATTGGGAAATGAATGACACCTGCTCCACTCACCAGTCTCGAGTCCCACAGAGGAGATCGGAAGGATACAGAAGAGGGGCGACGACAGTGAAGGACGAGAGAGGACCAGGCTGGGCTTTATTTTGTGTTTTGGTTTTGTTTGTGCGCGGCAATCGTTATTAAACTTTGATTTGAATGTTCGCCAGTTCCTGCCTCCTTCTTCCTGAGATTGTGAAGTTTGTATACTGTTACACTGGTGCCGAAACCCAGGAGGAAGGAGGGACGCACTGCCGAAGATCCCTCACCACTGGGGTGAATCCATCAAGCAGGGCGTAGCAGTCTGGCGTCTTGGATGCTCGAGGCAGTGGGCTGGAATGAGTTGGCGGTGATGGACAAACTCGCTGCCGGCCGCCAGCAATGTGGAGAGGGGGCTGCTGTCCATGAGGGAGCGGAGGAGTTGGCTCCGTTCGCCAGGGGGACGGAGCCTGCTGCCATCCGCAATGGAATCGGGAGGAGCAGAGAATGGGGTACTCCTGCTGACTGCCCAAAAGCGGAGAAGCCATCGCTGTCCACCAGGCGGCGGAGGATTGTCGTGCCATCCACACAGGGCCATCCAGTGCTGCTGCGAGGAACCAAGGAAGAGTTAACACAGCTGGTGGAGGGTCGGGCGGCAGTGTGTCTTGGAACCTGAATTTTTTTTTTTCCCCTCTCTCCCCTCTGCCGCTCCTCATCCTTATAGTGGGGCGGGGCCAAGAGCCATGGGAATGGAGCCAGGCCGGTGGAGTGATTGGGAAATGAGTGACACCTGCTCCACTCACCGGTCTCGAGTCCCACTGAGGAGATCAAAAGGATGCAAATGAGGAGCAACGACGAGAGAGGACCAGGCCTGGGCTTTATTTTGTGTTTTGGTTTTGTTTGTTATCTAGAGGCCGTCGCGCTGTTTTGTGTTTATTTTATTATTAAACTTTGATTTGAAAGTTCGCCGGTTCCCGCCTCCTTCTTCCCGAGATTGTGAAGTTTGTACTGTATACTGTTACAGTTATCTTTAAAGGCTCACTCTATTCCAATTCCTTTTAATTTATATTTGTATTCATCTAATGCTAAGAAGTTCATTAAAGGTAATACAAATCCATATACCAGAAACACTATAACAGTTTGGTTTGAGGCTCTTGCTCATCTAGGTGACTTACCACAACTCTCGCGCTTTTCACCAGTTTATGGTAATGAAAATTTTCATCCTGGTAGAGCCGATCCAGGTTTTGAAATCTGGTCAATTCAAGGTATTATTGAGGTGTCCGATCTCTATAATGAAGGAAACTTTATGTCCTTTGAAGAAATGTTTAAAATCCCAAACTTACACAGTACACATCTGAGACTGTTTCAGTATAAATGGTTGAATAGACAATATATCACTCCAGTTAAGTTACATCACTTCAACCTGAATATTCCTGATATATGCTACAAATGTAAACGAGAAGGGAACTTTATTCCATTGTATGTTGGAATGCAATAAAGTTAATTGTTTTTGGGTTAAAATATTGATTTTAAGTTAAACTATTTGTAAAGTAATTCCTCTAGATCCCAGGTTGTGTAGATAACATATTTGTCCTCTGAACTTTAAAATGATCAAACATGAAATATTGTTGTTGATTCTTTGTTTGCTGGAAGCTAAATGTGTAATTGTATGTTCTTGGAAAAAAAGAAGAAAGTCCTGGAGTGTCTCAATGAATAAAGGGGATGACCTCACGCCTTGCCTTAGAAAAAATTACCTATTTTTTGAAAAACAAAATTCATGTATTTTGGTCCATCTGGAAAGGACTCTGTGGCAAGAACAGCACTTCGTATTGATCCTGGAGGCTGTTGTCCACGAGAAATGCTCAAGAAGGAGTGAACAGACGTCACAGAGGATATGATAACAGTGGGCTTATCCCTGGAGGACCTCACAAACCGAGCCAAATGGAGGAGATAGAGCTGAGCATCGGACCCTGTGTGAACACAGGACAATGCCAGGAAAGAAGAATATATATCAAGAAAAATCTTTCAAGCTTAAACTGATTAAATAAAGCAGACTGTTCCAATTACAGTACAGTACATACACTTGAGTTGGCCTGTGTTTATTTGTCTCATATCATGTTAATGTTGAGAAAACAATACTTCCCTACAAATGCAAAAGACAAGAGTGTGAATCCAAGAAAATGTACTTTAAGGTTTTTTACTTGTCCAGCCAAATTACTTATAGGTAGGGCACTGGAAATGTAATGTTTTAGTAATGAAATTATTAACATAAAAAAAAAATGTAAGCTCAAACTTGATGTTTACCCCTATTTTTAAGGTAATGTACTCTGCCTTTGCATTGTCTGCTAAACGTTAGGAGTCACAACGAGGCAAAAGGCAATAATTTCCACATTATCAACATTAAGTTGTTGATCACCATTAAAAATTTTTTATAGTAACACCTGTATAAAATCTAGTGATTATGGGCTGTATCATATAGGCTATTGCATATAGCAATGTGACTGTATTATTATTATTATTATTTGACTGTAACAAGCAGACTAAAAGCAGACTAGTCTTTACAGTCCTTTTTTATATGGAACAGTTTGGTAGATTGCGATCTATCCAATTTGTCTGTCAACACTGTAATTAAAATGTGGCAAACTTTAATGGACATAAAAAAAGGAAGAACAACATATAATTCCAAACATAACTCAATTTGAGAGCTCCAAACAAAGTAAAAGAGCGGTAACTGGTGTTATACAGTGTTCTGCCTTGGTTTCTTAAGGGCTTATGGAGGTTACAGTAGAGACAACCCATTATTTTCTTGGAAAAACTATGAAATTGACTTATGAAAAGATACTTATGCACATGATAAATGATGTTTTGAATGTCCCAAAAATATCAATAACAAATTTTTAACAAAAATCCATGTAACAGTCTTTTGCCTTTGGATGGCAGCATACTTTTTCACTTTCACTTTTTCATACCTGAATGTAAAAATGTAAACCTGCTAGCAATGGCCATTTCTTCTAAATGTGTAAATGTGTATGTGTAAAGTGGTTTCAGGTAGTTGACATTAAACACTTTTGTTGCATTGTGTTAATATGGTGAAATCCATCTAAAACAATTTTAAACACCAATTACCAGTTGTGTGTTCAAGTTTTATGACCTCATATTATTTTAAAGAGTATGTGGAAATGTGCACTTCATTTGACATAGTGCAGTATTTAAAATAAACTTTTTGAAGGCAATAATGTGATAAAAAATGGTCAAACAATCGAACAGACCCCGCTTTCAAGTTTTATTTTTTTATTTGTTTTACATTTAGCTGAAAGAAACTACGACTAACTATATTAAGTTAAATTTCATTACATTCAGAAACTTTTGATCCCAAATCCTTGATATGTAGAAAAAATATAACTAGAAATGTAAGTACACCTCAAGCGTGGTTGTCTTCTATTGTTTTTGTTTATTTGCTTAGAAAACAATGGAAGCCAGACTGTGAAGTTCGTAAGTCTGCAGCAGAAAGGCGTGTGGGCGAAGGTTTGAATATCAGGAGCTCTTTGTTTTACGAGCCTTTACGAGGCAGATACTGCAGCAACTTCAGCAGCGCTTGATGAGCCATTTAGCATGCTAATCATCTGACATCCTGCTCGTTAAAGAGGGAGAGAGAACGAGAAGAGGTAGAAAGAGTGGGTGAAAGCCAAGAACAGTCTCTCCTGCTTCCTCTCTGTCTGCTTTCCTTTGGGGAGCTTTGATAAAATTAATGCATTATTGCCTTTTCTCAGCCACCCATAAATTAAAAGATAACAACAACATGTATATGGCATGAAGATTAGTTTTGTCGAAATGCTAATTATTTTCCGCCCAGCAAGCTGTGCCAGGTGCACCGGTATTAATGAATAACTTTCCGATGGCCTTCAAGAAGCAGAGGTTGTTTTGGGAAAGGGAGGCATAGGGTTTATGTGGAGACATACTATCTCCAGAGCGGTATTAGTTGCTCGGTTTGGGTGAAAAGCGAAAAAAAAAAAAGTTTAATTAGCAAACCAATAAAGTCAGAGAAAGGGCAGTGCACTGCCTTGCGAAGAAATTACATCTACATTCCAATAGATGGCCCATAGCTGAGCTGCTGCCGGTGTCATTGTCCTCCTCAAATGCAATTTTGACACGTTTTTAATTGTTGCAAACTCATGTATATTTATGTGCCACGATTTCTTGTTTGTTTTTCGGAAGCCAGGTTGTAGCCTACTTCATTATCGGCCAGTGTGGCGCTGAGTGTAAGAAAATTTTATCAAACACACACACACTATAGTCTAGAGCTGGGTGTGTATATATATTTTCTTTTTTTCATATCGTATGATATTGATATTAATATAATAGGGAATGAAATGATTGCCACATGTTTATTTGGCCTTCAGAATGAATGCAAACATTACTTGTTTGTTCACAATTAAACTCCATAGACTGAACAACATTTTAATTTAGGGCCCCAGTAAATCTAAATTCTGTGACTTTTTTTTTTATTTTTTATTTTTTATCTTTATGATTTAGTAGAAATGTAACATCAAAAATGGTGCCTAATGAAATTAACTAATAAAACTTTACCAATTCAATAAATATTTTAAAATGAAATTTAATGGAAAAATAACAATTTCCAAAAAACAACAACAACAACAACAAAATAATTAATCAATTAAGATACTGCAGAATAGAACTGTATACATTAACACATGGATGAAAAAATATTATTTGTATGATATTCCATAAAATTGCTCTAGTATTATATACATTACATGCACTCAATGGTGATATATTTTTTTTTTACATAATTTCTTCTTATTAAACCAATGTTTTATTTTGGTGATTTGAGTTTAAGGTTCCGTTGTACACAACAACAATGTGAAGATGAAAGTTAGCGTTTTTTGCTTTTTTTTTCATACAGACAACAGCTCTGTTAAAATGATCTCCATTCACACAGATTTGTGAATATCACTTAAAACAGTGCATTATAAATGCAAGGCCAGTGGGCTGCTGTCAATGTCACTTTGTAAACAAACACTTAGCAAATACATTCTACACTTGCAAATGTGTTTTGTATTTTACAAGGAGGCAGTAACATTATCAATAAAAGTATCGTATCAGTATCTTTGAAACAAGCCCCCAGAATGCAGTTGTTGAGTAAATGAGTGGTCAAAATGCAAAAAGAAAAACAACAACAAAAAACCTTTATAGTTGATATCTAAAATGGTATCATCAAAATGCCCTATAAGTGTGTATTTGATGTTTTCAGTTATTTATTTATCATAAAACAGTGAAGTGTCTCTCAGAGCAGCAGATGCAGCAATAGAATATCCCCTCAATATAATATGACCCAGCCCCGCTTCACACCCTAAAATGTGTGGGCCTTATCGGTTGTATATACATATCAATAAATATTATGGCAGTATGTGCCATGATAGTACAGATCCGTGATCCTTGCAGAATTCTGCGTAATGTTCTGGATTCCTCCAGCATGTGGCTCTCAGCTGTTCATTTTGGTGTAACCTTTAATGTGAGCCTTTCAATATCCTTCCCAGATGACTGAGAGAATGGCTTCCGTGTCAAACGTGCTGACGGTGTTTGCTTTCGCCCTTGCTGTCACCCTTCAGTAATGGCAACCCACACTCTCACTCCTCCATTTGTCTTATTTATCCTTTTATTAGTGTTCACCCTCGCCTTGACATTTCATCAAACAGGCCACCATCACTGATCTTGGGGTTTGTGTTACAAACAGGCAGCACACATACGTGACAGACAAACAATCACAGCTGCTTGTTTACACAGGCTCACGCCTGAACCCTTAATATAAAGACAGCTAGACGTGCTTGTCAACACACAAGGCCAGCATGACCCTCTCTCCATTTCTACTGGAAATGAATGTAAAGGCTCATATACTTCCGGTATTCTGGGTGCTGACTGAGTAGGTTAAAATGCCTCTCAAGTTGGAAATAAAATGTTTAGCCTTAAAGGTTAAATTTGTTTTAACCTAATTTTATGTTTTAGTGTCATTTTCACTTCCACATAATCAAACCTGGAAACTTAAGCAAATTAAAAAATAATTATCAAACATTTTATACCATGTCCCAGCACACCGTTTCATCTACATTTCATGAGAAATAAGAGCCACTGTGGTGGTAGTGTTGCTTTTTCCCATAATTTTGTCAATTGTTGAAGATATCTTTAGCAAAAATGTAGTCACTGTTGTTTCATGTGATGTTTAGAAGTTGAGTGAGTTTTCCACATTACTCAGGAACTAATTACCCTCCTACATCCCCAGCTCCTCCTTTTGTCCACAGTCAGGACTTGGCTTTCTGATATTGCTTGTTGAATCAGACTCCTTTATCTTGAATAATGTTGTTTCATTAAATTGTCGTTAAGAACATTAATGAAATCTTCTGCTTTTATGCTGGTTCTGTTCTGTTTATCCTAAGGGAGTTATCTCTCCTATCCCTGCTCTTATCCATGCTAGAATGCATGGAAGGGCAGTGAGTTTTTCACAGAACAGAACTATACTACCAATCCAAACTGTATGTTAATGGTCAATCATCTTTGATGATAGTGATCCTGAGAGAAATTAAATTTAGCAGTGTTGCCTTGGAAATGAGCTGAAATAAAATATGTTTACGTTTTTTATATGTATTAGTTAACAGTTATTTGAAGGGTAACTTTTTTTTTTTTTTAAGTCTTAGGTAACCTTCTCTTCTCTTCTCTTCTCTTCTCTTCTCTTCTCTTCTCTTCTCTTCTCTTCTCTTCTCTTCTCTTCTCTTCTCTTCTCTTCTCTTCTCTTCTCTTCTCTTCTTGCGAGATGTAGGAGAGTGGTGGAGGGTGCGGTGGGGAAAAACTTTACAGTTTCAACTGTCCACTTACATATTTTCTATATCTTTTTCTTTATTTTTTTGTTGTTTTCAAATTAATTGGTGAGTGTGAAAATGGCGTCGCTCCCAGTTGAGCGTGTGCCATCTCCTTCACTCTGCCATGTTGTAAAGGTGTGTGCCGGAACAGGGAGTTATGGTGGAAAGTGTGATATTAGCAGTGAGAGAACAAATTGTTTGTGGAAATATATCTTCGGCGTCTAGGATGAACAAAGCGGTTGTTGTTTTTCTTAAAGAGGAGCAACTTGTTGCACAACTTATTGAGAGTGGCATTGTGATTAATGGAGGTTTTTGTCCATTCCTTCCTTTGGCTACGTTAACATTTAAAGTAATTATTTTGAATGTGCTGCCGTTCATCCCCTATGAAGATATTGAACGGATATTGGAAGAATGGCGAATTAGCCCAGCCTGAAATGACACACATATATACTTGTCCATGGCCTCTCTTTCGGGAGCAAAAAGGGAATATAAATGACTCGTAGGTGGAGAAGTACCCGAGAAGGTCAATGGCATAAGGATGATGCCTCATAAGGATGATGCGAAGGTAACAAGGTGGCCCGGGACCTACTGAAGACCGCACGAAGATCACAGTACTCCGCCGGGATGCCAGTCAGGTCAGAGGAATCCACTTGTGAAACACAAGACACAGGGACAGCAGGAAAAGCAGCACCTAAACATGAGACGTGACAAAACTGACTCCAGGCTAAAACAGAACTACTGACCCAGTCAATATGTGGGTTGTGTTTCAGTAACCACAGATGTTCCAAAATTAACAGGGTCTTATAATTAAAAGTTTGATCTGCTCGCAATGATTACCAGAGAGGAAAAGGCTTACACTAGGTGTTACATGAGTGATGGTGGTAAGGGGACTGCCCGCTAATGACCATGCCGTAATGGGTTTAGCCAGGGCAATAGTCATAATGTACCATTTGTGTGCAGAGGTAGAATCTAAGAAATTCCTCCTGAAAGGAGAGTCAAAAAGGCAGCTGAATGCGCACTGCTGGAGAGTTTGAACAGGGAAAGATGCCCAATATTGGTGGGCCTTGGCTTTTAACAGACACTGAAGAATGAAGTGGCCCAACCTGCCACAATATAGGCACAATTCATTAGATGCACCTGCTTCTGCTGCGGAATAAGCCGGAGATGACCCTGTGGCATGGGCTCAACATCAGAGGACAAAGGACTCACCGCAATGGCCAAAGGGGATTCCAGATGGCTCCATGGAGAAGGTGTTTGCCGGTGTTTGTGGTGGCGGTTGAGACGGCCCTCCACACGGAGCGTGGAAGATCTGTTGCAGCTAATTCATCAGCATTGGCAAAGTTTAGCCCCTTTAGAAATTGGGCGCACAGTGCACTTTTATTCCTGCCGCATGCCGTGGCTAGAGTCTGAAACTCTATGGCATAATCAGTGACAGAGTTCCTCTTCTGTGACAAACGAGACAGCCGATCCACCGCCTCATCACCCTGGACAAACAATTTTGCCATCTCCAGCACAACAGGGAGCCCGTGATCTCCATTAATGGATGATCCATTATCCCGCTGAATCCATAAAAAATCAAACCAACCATAAACAACTGTCAAACAATCCACACACCCACACAACACTTAAACCCCTAACAAACAGGTAATTAGACCAGAGACCCAACAATAGGTCAATGGATAAATCAAAGGCTTCCAGATTTACCGGGAGGGTTAAAGTGGAGGGAAAGAAGGTTATAAAGCTTTGGGTGCTTTCTTCTAGGTTTCAGGAAAAAAAAAATTGTGAGGGACTGCTGGAGAAGGTGGTGGCCTGATTATCTAGGTGGCGATGGCTATTACAACAAATGTCTTACAAGGGGAGAGTTTTGGTCATTAATAATTTGGCTGCATCCACTTTATGGCATAAGTTAATCGTGGTTGTACCACCAGAAGAATTGGTCACTTCTATACAAAAGAGACTAGTTGATTTCTTCTGGGATGGCAAACACTGGATTTGTGCTGCACAACTTTATTTGTCTCCTTGTAAAGAGGACAAGGATTGATAGAAATTGAGAGAAGAATTCAAGCTTTCAGATTGCTTTTTGCCCAAACACTTTTGTGTAGAAAAGACTTGGTATGTACTCATACTGCTGGAGCTATCTTGCGAAGAGCAGAATGGTTAATTTAAGAGATCAAGTCTTTTTAGAAATCAGTGTTACAAACATGGCTACTACGTGGATTGTCAAAGCTACAGGCTTTGAAAATTAGTGAGGCTTTTTAAAGACTTTTGCTATAATAACCCCTTTAAATACAACTAATTATACAGACTAACACTTATGAATGTTTATAGCATGATTTGTGAAAGTTTAACTACTATACTGATGGACGTAGAATTGACTTCTTAATGGCTAGTGTTTGCGTATTTCATTTCATTCTGTACCCAAAGTTACTTGTTCTACATATCTTTGTCATAACTAGTGTCAGACAGCGTTGATAATGTTTCTGACAGGTAATATCATTTTTTTCCCTTACCGAATGTCAGCTTGTCAGCAATACCCTGTCCCTGGACTTTTTTTAGACCATGGCTGATCGTCGCCTCTAGTGGTGCAGAAGATAAACCGTGTGTCATATACATATTTTGACGGAATCGCCCCTGGTTCCTTTGGCCAACTTTTTTCTCCCTTTTCGAATCACATCAGAAAAGGATTTATTTTCAATGAAAATTTAATAAATAATCAAAAAGTAGAAACTAAAGTATTGTCCCAATAATGTGTCATACATTTAATAATTTGAATTTAAATGAAAATTTACACTCATTAATTATTGCATACTGTTTTATAATGTACTAAAACATGGAGGTGCAGATAATGGCCACTATTTGCAATAGGTATTTTAAATAGCAAAAATCCTGCTATTTTAACATCAACAGTATAGCTATTTGCACTTAGTGTAAATAGCATATCACTAAAAATGCTGATATTGCCGCTGCCTGTTTTGATTACTGCCAGACTAATGCCAGCGATGCAATGTTACATTGCTATTAAAATAAACAAAAGCCTATAAATAAATAAATAAAGTAAACCAAAAGTATTTAAGATATTTTGGAAATTAGATAAGATAAAGTTATCGCTTACCCTAAACTGCAACTTCCTACTTTATTAACTTTCTAAAGTGTCATATTAAGTGGAAAAAACGAGTCAAAAAAAGCTTTTAATAGCTGTATCTGGCAACACGGAGGCTGCGTCTAGTGCTATTGCTCACAACACTCTTAAAACTCGTTCACTACGTAAGCATCTTGCAACGATCATTTTCATATCACGGACGCTAAACAAACAAACGCTTGGTTACCAGCATGGGCTAAAGCTTTCAAGATTAAAAGAGTCTTAGAAATCCCTAAATATTGGGTGTTGGAAGAGCCTCTGTTTCATAATCCAGCAGTTTGTGGTACGCTGATGTCTTCAAAGAGTGTACAGGAGAACATGCTGAGAAGAAACTTTACAAAATTAAAAGATTTGGTCAGGTCACAGGGATTGAAGTCTGTGGAGCAGATAATGGTTTTCACAGGACTGCGATCTAGATGCCTGGCTATTTTTTTTTTTTTTTTTTTGGGAGGAAATACGTTATTTTTTGCCAGGACATTATAGAGAACATATACAAAGAGAAGTTCTGAATGAACAGACCTCAGAAACTGTTAATTTTGTCAACTTGTGACACCAGTGTGTTAGAAGACCAATCTATAGAGGACTTTGAAACTTTTGAGACTTGGACAGTTGATGAAATGTCTAAAATGTTTTTATATAACATATGTGTTAAGACTGTTCATAAAGAGGCACTGAAGAAGCCACAGCCGTTGAACTGAACAATTAAGGAGATTTGGGCCAAATTTCCCCTTGAGAGATCAGTGGAGGTCCCTGTATAAGTTTCTACTAGAGAAGCGGACTGGGGATTTGCATTTGAGGCTTATTAATGGGGCAATAGCTACAAACAGATATGTGTCTCACCTTAATCCAGCAGTTAGAGGGGAGTGCGAGTTTTGTGGTGAAGAACAGACTGTGGAACATTAATTTTTGAATTGTAAATGATTGGAAGCATTTTTTTAATGGAATGATTAAGAGGTTTTGGTGAAACTTTTTCAGAATGTTTATTTATTTATTTTTTTTAGAAGGTGTAAAGTATAGAATGTCAAAAAAGATTTTTTTTGGTCTCTTAAACTATGTTTTAGGCACAGTAAAACTGTCAATTTGGAAGACTAGAAAAAAATAAACTATGAGGTCGTGGTGGAATGGACCCATTGAAAATGTTGAATGGCTTAATTGCAAATAGATTGCAAATTGAATTTTCTTACTATGTTTTGGTGGGATTTAACTTTCAGAGAAAAGTGGTGTGTAAGGGAAATGTAATGTTGTATTTATGAAGAACAGTTTGTTCTTAATTTTTAAAGGACTGTTGCTCAAAGTATTGTTTTACATTTGACTAAAAGATTAAGGAAAGATGTCTTTCTTCAATCTTTCTTTTTTTCTTTCTTGCATTCAGTCATTTTATGCATTCAGTCATTTTATAAAACCTATTGTGCATTTGATTACATAAATGAAGCTATGGTGAGTATAAAAAAAATGGTCACCTTCCTCCTAGTTTTGGTTTATTGATTCTTCCCACCTGTTTCCAGTCCCCTCATCACCTTCTGATTGTTTAAATACCCGTTCTGTTGAGTTCTCCCTCGTCCGTGATTGTTTGTATGGTTCCCAGATAATGTTTAGATGTTGACGTGTTTGAGTGTAGATGTGTAAACGTGTAAACTTACCTGAATGTGCATCTGAGTGTTAATGCTAAATGTAATCTTGTATATTGTCTGTTTTCCCCTTCTTCATCAGTAAACTCCTTATCTGTTCCAGATCCTCTTCTCGCACTTTGTTTTACGTTTAGCACTACCTTAATTTGTAACACTAATGACTCCAAACTTCTGAATGGTAATCTATATGTTAGCTATATTAGCTAATATTTAACAACATTAAACTACTTTTATGTTTCATTCAGCATTTTGGTTCATCAAGGTTGTGCTTTTTTGTGACGGGAAGGGGCTTCCTTCGTGTTCTTGAGATTAGCCATGTGTTCGGCTGTATTGTGGAAATGTGGCCTGTGCCCATTAATTGCATAATAGACGCCCAGTCACACATGCTTTGTGCATGAAAACACCTGTCACCGTCATTGTCTCTGATCCCTAAACCTGTTCCAAGCTGCCGGGGAGGGGTGTGCCTGCTCCTGTGTGTGTGTGAGGGAGAGAGAGTGATTCAAGGGCTCGATGCATAGCAGGATACGGAAACAAGGTTTGCCAACAGACAATTATGGAGGAAATAGAGTGTTGTTGAAAGTTGTAACTACTCTCACACTGGGAAAATATTTATGCGGAGCCAAAAATCCAACCTGGCTTCACAGCAGCCTCTTTACCACTCACTCATCTTAATACCCAATCAAATGCTGTGAAAATGTACAAAAATAGTTTAATTACTGATGCGTGTTCTCCTACATTAGATGCTTTGTGGTGATTACATGATTTGGATCCGTAGTTAGCCACTCTATTTCTACAGTCAATAAACAGTCAATATTTTTAACTAATTATTTTTTTTGCCTCTGAGTTTGACATATTTCAATTTAGATAAGAATTGGAGAGAATTAACAATATTAAACTGCATTTTGCTGCCATGAAAAAAAAAAAAAAGATCTAATTTGATATAGTCAAGGTTGTCTGCCACCTCAGTTTACAACAGTTTAATTAAACAGTAAAAGAAAGTAGGAATGGATGTGTAATTGGAAGCTAAATTAAATTATTGTATTTGCTCAGTTGAGATGCCTTGTGGTTATGTGGCGTACAGACACGCATGCAAACAGTATTAAAAACAATATTAATTTCATCAACTATAACACAATATGAATATCCTCCAGGCGGAGCAACACAACATTTTTGGTTATTAATTTTACAGATTGTAATAACTCGACATGTTGTCTTCACCTGAATATACATTATTCACAATTAAATGATTAAAAATGGAGTTCAGTACACCCTGTGATGAATTAAACAACATTGCTTAAAACTCTGTTTGAGTTTTATGGCCTTTTTACACCGGTTTTTACCCTGTATGAAGAATTTTGATATATCAAGGTAACAGACTTTGCCTTCTGATGAAGACAGTACATGAACAAGACCATTAAACTTAAGTACCATCTTCTACACTAGCAGCAGAAGCTTGATTCCATGGCATACTAAGATGTGAAAGAATGCAATTCTTAATGCATGAAGCCAGTCCTTTTCCCTACTGAAAGCTGGGGGAATGTGGGGTCTTGACCAAGGAAGACTTGCTGGTCAGGAGTCAGTGGCTGGAAATGTTTATCTAAAAATACAATACATTTTATTGAATTTATTGCAACATACATTTACTTTATTATTATTATTATTATTATTATTATTATTTTATGTCACTACTTACTACTAACATATATATATATATATATATATATATATATATATATATATATATATATATATATATATATATATATATATATATATATATATATATATATATATATATATAAACATGGTTTCCGCTTTAATATCCTTTAAAATATAATTTATTACTGTGATGCAAAGCTGAATCTCCATCACCCATTACTCTAGTATAAAGTGTCACATTGTCCTTAAGAAATAATTTGGTAACACTTTATAATAACTGCATGCTATTAATCATTAGTTAAGCATCATTTATAAATATATGCTTATGCTTTATACAGTTAATTCATCATTTATAAAGCATTAATACACGTTTATAAGCAGTTTATTAATACAGATATAAATGTTTTACACCTGATTTAAAAGCATATCTATAATGTATTTAATAATTGTTTTTTTTCATTCTTTATTAATGATCAATTTATCATTTCTAAATTAAGTATAGCATTATTTACACACCAGTCATTAAGGAGTTGTCAGTGGTTCATAAGATCACTTAAAAATTGTAAGTAAATGATTAATAAACTATTTAAATGTGCATTCATGCATCTTTTTATTCAGACATATAGTAATAGTTAATTATAGTGTTAATAAATGGTTTATTAACATGTATTTCTACTGTAATTCAGGGTTAATTCAGGTAGTAATAATACATATGTAGTTGTTAGTTAACTATTTTTGTGAGCTCATCTAAAGTGAGGACTATTTATGCCTTGTAAAGCTTTTACAAATGAGATTTAAAGGCTGTTAATATTTCTATGTTCTGTATCACTGTGTGGTGTTTGTTTCTGTTTTTTGTTTAGAAGATAACTGAGCCTTTAAATATCCTTTATAAATGCTTTACAAGGCATAACTAGACTCACTTTAGAAGAGCTCACATAAATAGTTAACTGACCACTACTAAATGCTTTATAACTACCTGAATTTACTACATTTCTTGTGATCTTATGAATCACTGGCAACTCCTAAATAACTGGTTTGTAAATAATGCTATACTTTATTGAAAAATGATATTGATCATGAATAAAGTATGAAAATACAATTATTAAACACATTATAGATATGTTTTTAAATCAAGAATAAAGCATTTATATCTGTATTTATAACTTGCTTATTACTGTCTATTAATGCTTTCTAAATTATGAATTATCTGTTTACTAATGCTTAATTAATGATTAATAGTGTGCAGTTATTATAAAGTGTTACCGATAATTCTAATATGCTGATTTATTATTAGAATTATAAATGCTGGCAATAGTTGTTGGCAATTAACAGTTCCATGCAACTAACATTCAGAATCAATCAATCAATCAATCAATCAATCAATCAATCAGTTTTCTTTAACACACTTTTTAATTTCTGTTAAATTTAATAATAATTATAATCTTTATAATATTTCATTACTATGCCTTGTACTGTGTAAACAAAACTTTTCACTGTTTATTAACATTTTAAAAACAATCATCAACATTTTGAGAGAAAATAGGTTAATACTTTCTTATGGCTCTTTTTAGTTGATGGCAACCAGTGTTAATTTTGACACAAAATTTTAATTTAGGTTTAGTCTTAGTCTTTTGACTATAATTCTTTTTAGTTTTAGTCAAGTTTTAGTCATCTAATTTGTTTTAATTTTAGTCTTATTTTAGTCGACTAAAATTGCTTGGTATTTTAGTCGACTAAAATAAGACTAAAATCAATAACAGATTTACTAGACAATTTTTTACAGCTGGTATAGGAAACAAACTTAAACAAAATATATAAAACACAAATTCAACTTTATTTCAACACAACTGTGTCTTTATTTCGATTCAAAAGCTTTTATGCAGCAACAAACACTGTCATGATAATGTAAACAATAACTAGCTGACCATCAAAAAAAGAAAAATAACGTTAGGTCCAGGACCTTAAAGCTTACAGCTGAGCTGAACAATAAGTGCATACATTTAAAGTAAATATTTAATAAGTTGGCAGCTAGGTGGATAAAAAAAGTAACAAGATTTTATAAGGTATTCATTTGTCTAGCAATATTGTATGTTTTAAATACTACAATATTGCTAGATTTGTATGTATAATGATAGGATGTGAACATTCATGTTTCACATGACTAATATAGAAATATTTGTGATATTGTCAACAAACATTAGTATTAATCAAATGTATTTATCATGATATTACGTATTAGTATTGTGCTCGCATCTAATTTGAAGAAGGGGCTATTTTACAGTACTTTTCAGTTCGTAATATTTAATGCTACAACATCTACGCACTGCACTATTCCAATTTTGCTTAGCTCAATAAACAAAAGAACATCGTTGTAAAATTACATTTGAGAAAATGTCCGGGTGGCTCGTCTGTAAATGTCTTTTCAAATTGGTTGTGTTCTTGCCACGAATGAGCGCTCTGCGTGCTTTACACTTTGTTTTGTTTTGTTCGTCGTCAAACGTGAAGTGAGCTGTGGACATTTTGTCGCTCTTTTAGACATCACCTCTTCGAATGCCGACTTCCCGGGAGCTCATTTAAAAACTGAAAACCTTCGCTTCACGTCTCAATAAGTCAGGCTCTGATTGGTTCTCTTCTCTCATGCAGTCTGTTCTGTTTTGCCGGTTCTTTTGCTCATTCCTCGCATCTCTGCCATCTGCTGATTTGATTTTCGTCACAGTCTATTTTCGTCTCGTCCTTTATTCGTTGACGATAATGTCAATCAATTTAGTCATAGTTTTAGTCTCCATCAGTGCCTTCTATTTTAGTTTTCGTTTCGTTTTCGTCGGCAAAAATATATTCGTGACGAAAATAATGACGAAAATATTTAGTCAACGAAATTAACACTGATGGCAACATTTTTAAAGTTATTAAGTTGTAATCACTTATAATAATTATAATAATAATAATAATAATAATAATTATTATTATTATAAGTTTGGGCTGATTATGGTCATGGTAGAGCAGCAGTTTAAGAGGATCTTGCTGTGCATTTGGTACAGTCTTCATTCAAGTCTTCATTTATTCACCTTCTTGTCATTCTAGACCTTGTATCTTTTGTTAATTATTATTACTATTTTTTTTTACTTTTGTGAAAGACAGAAGAAGATATTTTGAAAAAAGTATCTTAAAATGAAAGGCTATTTTCCTGTATTCTTCCCTGACCTCTTCACCTCATGGAATCATCCTTTTAGCTGCTGCGTGAATTCCCCTCAGCTCTCTTCCAGTGGCCAGTAGTCATTATTTTCTTCACCATTTAAGACCCCTCAAATCCCCTTACAGTCTGAAGATAGATTCCTCTTTCTTTACAATGGCAGTTTTTTGAAGCGGGTAGAAAAGTAATCTCAAGACCTTCCGTGGCCCACAGGAGCATTTACCTGCAAGCACCAAAGGAACGTTTTGTCCACAGGTCTTGAAGCAGACGATTAGTACAGCTTGTACTGCAGCGCATTACGACTTTAAAGCACCTGAGATGCCCTCCAAACGATGCATGTCAACCATGGAGCTGTTTCCACTGTGTTGAGATTGTATTTATGAGTCCTGTACCAGACTGTGGTTTTCTGGACTGAACCTTTGAGTTTGCTTTAGGGTTATTGGAAAACTGGGACCACTCATAAGCCCTATTCGGACGGGACTAGTTGTCTACAGGGGGTCGTTAGATAAATCTGCGTTTCACAGACGACCTTGGTGATTTTAATCTCGTCTGAATCTGCCACATCTGTGTTTTTCTCACACAAAATGTGATAATTCCAGAGCAAATTACCTACTGTTTTTCAGCAAACTCAGTGATCCTCTGAGAAAACTAATCCCGTCCAAATGCGAATTTCTGTGATTGCCGGTGATATTTTATTTCACAACGCGTTTCCTTGTGTGTTTTGGCCAACGTGAATTAACGTAGATGCTCTTACCGTGTGCATGTTGGATATATTTGCTTACCGGCAAAGAAATGCTAAAAGTTAAAACTAAAGGAACCACACATTAACATGGTTTTGCTATACTAGCCATTTAGTATTTATTGTGTAATATACTAATGGCAATCATTCTGAATGGATGCAATGCACGCATACAGAGCGCGTGATCTCTGTGACGCCCAGATGCACAAATCAGACCCTCCCACCTCTGTAATAAACATGGAGATGTAGTCCTGTCCGAATTGGTCAATGGAAATCTCAGACGTCAGGTGGTAAGAATCGAAACTCAAACGTAGTTTAGAAAACTAGTCCCATCCGAATAAAAGACTAAAGACTGCAGCATGAGCTGGAGCACATTTGTTATTTTCTCAAATCAAGTGCTTTTGCACAGAGCAGGGCAACTTACTAAAGCACCAAGGTCACACAGCTCACTTAATTTCCAGCCTATATTACTTTTAGCTGGTGTTTAAGTATGTTTTCCTACTAAAAGTGGTGTTAAGTCCATTGTGAATATATTTTCCTAGACCTAATTTTCGGCACGTTTTCTTATTCATTCATCTCAATTATTTATTTTTTTCTCAACATATTCTGTCGGTAAAGATCTAAGAGACAAAACTAGTTGTACTAGTAAAGTTCCTCAAGGGCAACGTTAAGCCCAACCCAAAGTGCGGTACAAAAGGTCTGCTGTGTCTGCAGATACACGGATCATCAGCCTCAGGAAGGTCAAGGAAAGGTTGCTTTTAACTTTGAGCGGTTTGCTTGCTTTGAGGTTGCCTTTTCATCCACATGCTCATCGAACATCACCTACGCAAGTCATGCTACACCAGAAAATATTAATACTGGAAAAAAGAAAAGAAAAAAGAAAAGTCAAGATGAACATCAGTTCTTAACACTTTTCCACTGATTGATTGAACATTTTAATCTAGACATACAAATTAGCACAGTCATACACAGATTTCCTGCACGTTCATCAATCCACTTTACATATACACAAGACTAATCTATTAATTGATAAAATATACATAAAAAAACTGTAAAAAAAATCATTTGTTCATCAAAATTATTTTTAATTTTATTATTATTATTAATTTTTTTTCATGATAAAGAAACATGCCTTGTTAAAAGAATAAATTCTTGAAAAATACAACTTTATTAATTGGTTTTACGTACACTAATCTTTTTTTATTTCATTTTTATTTCATTTTTATCCATTAAGCATGCATTAAATTGACCAAAAGTGACAGTACAGCATTTTATAATATTACAACACATTCCTATTCCAAATAAATTGTTGTCCAAATAAATGTTCTCTTGAACTTCTATTCATTATATATATTCTATCAACACTTAACCCCTAGTTGCTCCAGAGGCATGCGACCTCTGACATATATAGCAATTGTAAGTTGCTTTGGATAAAAGCGTCAGCTAAATGCATAAATCTAAAGAAAACAAACAATGCAAAACAAAACAGGAAATTGTATGAAATAGAAGACTCCTGCAAACCCTCAAGGTGGTGTGTCAAGATCAAGGTTTTAAGGGTGAACCAATGATAACCATCTGGCAACACTATAACAAACACCCTAGCATTGTGGCAGTGACTTTCACACATTTTAGTCTCGTCCAGTAGCTTCAGTAGCTATAGACCTGTTTATATAATTCAACGCCACTTGATTGTTTTACTCCTTTTCTGCACCTTAACTCACTTTCTCGATCTTCTCAAAGCCAGACTGATTAAAACAGATCATTTACAAGGACACAGTACTGATAAAACAGCCTTTTGGCCTTGATCTCTATCAGTGTCACAGACATCATGAGAAAGAACTCTAATGATGATAGAACTGCTAATTTGAAGGCAGTTATTGCTGACACAAACAGTGCTTATACTGATTAGAGATGCAATTTAGAAAGTTCCACCTTCGAGGCAGCATCACGAAAATCATTAATTACTCTCCAAGGAGTTTCCTCTTGCTTCCGAACCAATTTTCACATTTTCTAGTTGCAATCATCCTTGTAGAACAAGAGAGGTTGGTTTGACCTCACATTGGATGGTTAATTAGTACAAATCTCTGTGCTTTGTTTAAATTGCATTTGTTATTATTATTATTTTTTTAATATATATCAGAATTAGTTGAAGCACATTCCTTTTCCACTTTGAAATTAATTTACATAAATTGTTTGATTGAAAATTGTACAAAGCTAATCTCAAATCAGAATCGGTGCCATGAGAATTCTCCTAAATCTGCAAACTCAGTGTTGAAGTTTGATTGAATCTCCATAGATTCAAATTATGAAAAAAGTGTGACTTATAGATCGGAAAATACGGTATGTAACCGGTAAACCCGACAAACACAGACTGAAATGACTAGGACTTTTATACATAGGATAATAGGAGAAAACCATGAGTAATCCCTAAAATCAGAGGAAATGATAGATGAATGACACTGATGTACAAGCACCAAACACTGATTTTAAGCGTAAACTTCCCAAAATCTATAAACTGGTTCTTCAAATCTGATTGGTTAATCACAATGTTGTTCCAGGGTCAACAACGATGTTGTCCCAGGAACATGTCTCACTTGGTAAAATCAGGTTCTGCAGGAGAAACACATGTGTATGGAATAACTAAACTAACAGGGACATTGAACACATGTGGAGGGAAGGACATACCTGGGAACTGATCAAACCATACACGGGAGACAGAAACTGGGTCACAGGGGCAAAAACACACATAAAGAGTCCGGGGTGTGACAGTAACAGGACAATTTAATGTACAAAACTATAACATAAACCATATACAGTGCCATGCAAAAATATTCATACCCATTCATTTGTTTCAAATGTTTACATTTTGTTGCTGTCTTATGATAAACTTCTTTAAATTACTTTATTCCCCGCATCGATCTAGACTGCAAAAACAGAATTTGAAACTTAGCAAATTTATTACGTATATAATAAGTATTCATAACTAAATATTTAGCTGTAGCACCTTTTTTGTTTGTTTGTTTGTTTGTTTTTTATAATGAGCTTTGCTTATTATAATTTGGAAATTATTTGCCATTCTTTTCCTCATGTCTTCACATCTCAAGCTTTCTCGGGTTGGATGGGGCAGATGCAAATTTTTTCCAGCAATATTTGATATTTCCACCAATATTTGATTGGGTTCAAGCTCAGACTGTGACTGGACCACTCAAGGACATTCACAGACATTGTTTATAAGCGACTCTTGCTGTGTACTTCTGGTACCTTCTGCCCAGTCTGAGGTTCTGAATGCTCTCGACTGGTATTTCATCAAGGCTATCTCTATATTTTGTTGCACTGAGCTTTGCTTCTACTCTGATGAGTCTCGCAGTCCCTGCCGCTGAAAACCAGCCATACAGCATGAGGCTGCTACCAGCACACTTTATTTTCGGGATAATATTCTGCAGGTGATGAGCAAAGCTAGTTTCTTTTAAACATGATGCCTAAAATGTAGGTTCCTCAGACCAGATAATCTTGTTTCTCAGAGTCTGAGAGTCCTTTAGGTGCTTTAGTATGTTTTCATGTGTTTCAACTGAAGAGAGGATTGAGTTTGGCCACACCTCCATAAAGCTGAGATCAGCGGAGTGTTGGAGTGATGTTTGTCATTCTGTAGATTTCTCCTATCTCCACATATGATCATGGAGCTCAACTAGAGTGACCATCAGGCTCTTGGTCACCACTCAAACCAAAGCCCTTCTCCATTCAGCTTCTCATTGCTCAGTTTGGCCTGGAGGCCAGCTCTAGGAAGAGTCCTGGTTGTTTCAAACTTCTTCCACTAAGGGTAACAGAGACTACATGCTTCTGTGACCCTTCAATTAAGCAGACTTTTTTTTTCTGAACTCTTCCACAGATGTGTCACTTGACACAAAACTGTTTCTGAGCACTACAGGCAGTTCTTTTGACCTCAGTGCTGGGTTTTTGCTCTGATATGCATTATCAGCTGTTAGACCTTTTATTAAGACGTGTGCCATCCCAAATCATACCCATTCAAATGAATTTGCCACAGGTTAATTTAACTTGAAGTGTAGTGACAAAATGAATGCTCCTGAGCTAAATTTCAACTGTCCTAAATGGAATTTTTTTTTTATTTATAAAATGGCAAATATGTTAAAAACCATTTTTTGTTGTTGTTGTTTGGTTTACAATTATAGTGTATGGAGTGTAGATTGATGTGAGAAGCATGTATATATATATATATATATATATATATATATATATATATATATATATATATTTTTTTTTTTTTTTTTTTTTTTTTTAAAGCAGTTAAATATACGTCCTCTCTCCTCCTTCATTGTGGCGTTTGACATTGTGTTCATAATTTAAAATTATATTAAGCACCACCTACATATACGTTTATAATAAATTGCATTATTACATCTGAAATTTGAGTTATTTGTGTCTGCTTATGTAAAAAAGAAAAAAAAAAGAAGTGCTTAAGGGTGGAAAACTCTTAATAATAGGGTTAGGGTTAATATATATATATATACATTTCAAATGTTGTCAAGATGTCAAGATGTTACTCTTGAGCCCTTATTATTGCTTAATTAATTGACTTTTATTACTGGTATGATTATATTGTAAGCAATAACATGTCTGTCTATTTGTGTAAATGGCAGGTTTATTCAGTGATGTCATTTTACATAAAGCTGAAGCCATTGTATCAAAGTCAAAGGATAGCATTACACGAGAATGGCCTCAATTCCAATGTTTTCCTGCAGCTACAATCAATGTTTCTCAGATCACTGATAAATATTCTGTTTACATGTGTCATCAGAAAGAGCTCATGGCGATCTCCTGCGGGCTCTATCTTGTTTACTTCACAAGCCATCATCGCTGTCTGCTGTATTTGTCAGACGACTGCTGCAGTGGATGAACAGCTTCCCTCCAGTCCAGAATGTTCTGCTATCACCGCGAGGAGATTATGTGTCCTGCCTGCGTTGGATATGTGGTGGCATCTATCCAGCACACTGTTGCTGCGAGGCTATTGTTTAGAAGCCTCAGGAAAAGACCGTCCTGAAATGTAGTCGTTTTTATAAGAAGCATCAGAAGAAGAGAATGCAAAAAAGGAACATTCAAATTGGTTGCAGAAAGCCTGGGGAATTGAATCTTTTTATGCCACGTTACGTTTTGCGTCCTACATTGAATAGAAGTGTGTTATCCATTTGTTTGTGTGGGGATTGGAACGGGGATAATTCTATGTAGAGCTGCTTATTACCCAGGGTGTGAGGGAATGACAGATTTTAGGTCAAAGATAATGTGAGGCCACTATGCATTCTCCCTCTGGATGTACTGTGATTCACTTTTAATCAGATGTGATCGAGTAAACATTTCATTAAAGGGTTAGTTCACCCAGATAGCAAAATTATATAATTAATAACTTACCCACATGTTGTTTAAAACTCGTAAGACCTCCGTTTATCTTTGGAATACAGTTTAAGATATTTTAGATTTAGTCCGAGAGCTCTCATTCCCTCCATTGAAGCTGTGTGTACGGTATACTGTCCATGTCCAGAAAGGTAAGAAAAATATAATCAAAGTAGTCCATGTGACATCAGAGGGTCAGTTAGAGTTTTTTGAAGCTTCGAAAATACATTTTGGTCCAGAAATAGCAAAAACTACGACTTTATTCAGCATTGTCTTCTCTTCCGTGTCTGTTGTGAGAGAGAGTTCAAAACAAAGCAGTCTGGATATCCGGTTCGCGAACGAATCATTCAGTTCACCAAATCAAACTGAATCGTTAAATAAATAAACTGTTCACATCTCAAATACGCATTAATCCACAAATGACTTAAACTGTTAACTTTTTTTAATGTGGCTGACACTCCCTCTGAGTTCAAACAAACCAATATCCCGGAGTAATGCATGCACTCAAACAGTACATTGACTGAACTGCTGTGAAGATGAACACCGAGCCGAGCCAGATAACGAAGAAAACATTGACTCATTCACGAGTCAAGAACCGTTTCTGTCAGACGTGTCCGATTCGAGAACCGAGGAGCTGATGATACTTTGCATGTGTGATTCAGCGTGAAGCAGACCGACACACAGAGTGCCTGAACTGAACTGATTCTTTTGGTGATTGATTCTGAACTGATTCTGTGCTAATGTTATGACCCCAAAAACCGAAGGCTTGAATCAAGGGCAATCATCGCAAATGACGCCATTACGTCGAGCACAAAAGAACCGGTGAACCGTTTTCTTCAACCGGTTTATTGAATTGAACTGTCCGAAAGAACTACTGGTGATCCGAAAACCGATGCAACCGAATCATGACTCGTGAACGAGTCAGTCTATTGTTAGTTATCTGGCTTGTTTTGAACTCTCTCTCACAACAGACACGGAAGAGAAGACAAAGCTGAATAAAGTCATCGTTTTTGCTATTTTTGGACCAAAATTTATTTTTGATGCTTCAAAAGATTCTAACCGACCCTCTGATGTCACATGGACTACTTGATGATGTTTTTCTTACCTTTCTGGACATGGACAGTATACCGTACACACAGCTTCAATTGGGGGACTGAGAGCTCTCTGACTAAATCAAAAATATCTTAAACTGGGGTTCCAAAGAAAAACGGAGGTTTTACGGGTTTGAAACAACATGAGGGTAAGTTATTAATTACATAATTTTGCTATCTGGGTGAACTAACCCTTTAATGGACCCGAAACCTGCTCGGTTTACTTAAGTTACCCTTTTAAGTTGCATTAAAGCTTACAGCTTTATATCTCAGCTATAGACCTCTTTTCTGTAATATAAGTCCTTTCCCAAAAGCTTTTAAATCACTTAGTATCTTTGCTTATCAAGTTGCCAGTGCTCCTCTCTCTCTCTCTCTCTCTTCAAGTCTCACTAAACAATTTTAATGAGATTTAAATCGGAAGACTGAACATATTCTCTGGACCAAACTTCAGAAGATTTGAAAGCATAATTTGGAATGATTGTCCTGCTGTCCAATGATCATCAAGCAACACAACCATTGCCAAATTACCTGATGTTTCAAGGAATCCGTGATGTTCTTCATACAGTCAATATTTCCACTTCCTTCAGCAGCAAAGCACCCCATAACAAGACTGCTCCACATCCATGTCTGACCATGGTGATGGTGTTCTTCTACTCATTTGCCTTGCCTTTTTTGCAACAGACAACATAGTTTGGTCACATTACTCCACAGGTGTATCGAAATTAATTTTTGCATATTCAAGCTGGCCTTTTATGTTCTTCTTGGTCAAGTGTGGCGAGGTATGCAGAGATGAATGCCATTTTTATATTGTGTTTTTGTAATACTCTGCACTGAAATTATTATATATTTTTTTCTCCTTTCATCAGGTCAGCTTGCAAATCTTTAGCAGTAATTCTTCTCAGCTTTTCTGATCAAACATGTTATTCCACCTTGATGAAATACTGCTTTTTCCTCAGTGGCCTTGGAGGTTTGTTGTGTTATGACACATTTTAAAGTGTATGAATAATGCTGTCCGCTGTGTCTCAAGAAACTTATGTTTTGCAAAAGCTCTTATAGCAGTAGCTTTTCTCATTAAATTAAACAAACTACTTCTCTTTTAGCTTGTAAAAGAGTTCCTGGAGGATTGGGAGTTTAGCTTTGCCATCTACAGATTGCTAATAAAAAGAATAGATGCACATAAATACACACAGTATACAATGTAGATGATATGGTCAAAACAAATATCCACAGTTTATTTGGAATGTTTTGCACAACGGTTAGGTTTTGCAGACAAGTGTGTGGACAGGATGCTACATCACTATTAAATGAAAGAAAACACAGCTCACCGCATGACCCACTATATTTTGTAAAAAAAAATAAAAATAAAACATGCCAACCAAGAATTTCCGGTGTCAGCTGTCCTTTATTCAGAAGGCAGACATGTGTGGCTTCAAATGCACATCTGATGTTAGCACCCCACCTTTGTCTTCATGTTGGATGCCCTTGAGGATTGGCCCCCATGTTCACACCAACAAAGGTGAATCAGGGGCACGCCTGAGGCGTACAGGAAATACAAAAAAAACAAAAAAAAAACCTTGTCTGCTCTTGTGTAAAATAATTTTGGCTTTTTAATTTAACCATAAATCTACCGTTCAGCTTTGCAGGGATTTAAACATGCCTCATAATTCATGTCTAAACACTGAGTTGGAAAATATTACCTCTTGAGCGGTGTGCACCGTAATAACAAGGGTAATTTGCTGCAATGTCGTGCAGTAAACTGTTTACTGTGGATGCAAGCAACGACTGGCATTATGTTGACATCCACGAGGCAGTTAAGCAATGTAAAAACAGTTAAGGTTAACTTAGAGAAAAGACGACGGGACACAAACAACAGGTGGCTGGTGTTTTTATGAAACCTGTTTGACTGGCACTCTCAAAATCCTGATCAGTCGAAACACAGACCTTCACAAAGGAGAGTTTTAGAAGCTCTCGAGTCTCGGTGGTTCATGGTCTTTGCTTAACTTGTATGAAAGTTGTTTTTCACAGTCTTGTTTTCTTTTACGTTTTCAACTTTGGCATTGACCTTTTAAAAATAGCTTAATTCACCTGAAAATTGGACAAAACACACATAAACAGACAAATCTAAGCGTCCTTGAAATGACGGACAGTCAGGATTCTTTACTTGAAGCCGGATTGATTTGCAGCCTAATTCCCTGTGCTTCCAGAGAAAGACAGACAGGGATATGTGGACAAATGGGAACGGTCTTTGAAATTAGTTTTAGCTGATACGGTACACTGGATCTATACTCTTCCCACGTGTCCGATCAGCATCTCTTCTCCTTCTTGTCTCATTAGGGATGGAAAAACCTTTGGAGGAAAAATAAAATAAAATGTTGACAAGCGCTTGTCAATTTCCTTGACCTTTTTTTCTGCCACAAAAGTTGATGATTCCATATTCTTCCTCGCTACAAGTTTGATCTGAAACTAGCACTGAAATGTACCATCTGTTCATCGTAGCGTGACGCACCGACAACCTCTCGCCCATCACTCAAAATAACCTGCCATGTTTGAAGATTCATAACAGTGTTCTGTTACCTTTACCGGTTTTGAAGTCGACTGTTTGGGAAATGTGAGCATCTGTGTTTGAGAACACAGCTATCATTTTCTTTGATTTGATAAACTCCCACGGTTTGCATTTACATGAGCGATTGCTTGACTTCCTGTCACCGTTCTTCACATATTGGTACATTTGCATATGATTGTTATTTTTCCATGGTACACTGGCCTTTTCTTATCTCTGAGTTCCCTTGTGGAGGCATTGTTTAAATCCAAAGGATCCTTGAGACCCATTCTTAAAGGATTAGTTCACCCAAAAATTACAATTCTGTCATCATTTACTCGCTCTCAGTTTGCTCGTTCCTTTCTTCCATGGAGAAATTTGCTGGGAGACTTTACTGGTTCCTCCTTTCAGTGTAATTAGAATGGAAACTGAAGCTTTTAAGTTTCAAAAAAGGATGCAAAAGCACTTTATAACTTATTATAGTTTCATGTGAGTGAAATGTAAGTTGTGGTCAAAGACACTTTATACAGTATATACCTAGACTGTTTACTTATTACTGCAAATGGGAGAAAGTGTAGCATACAATATGTATCAATAACTCCACCTTCTTAATAAAATTGCAGATTTTCAGTGGGATAAAGTCATTGCATCATGCGTCAGCTGTCGTTAGATGCTCTGATTGTCCAGAAACACTGCACATGCACATTGGCTGGACCAACCTAAAATACAATTTTTATTTATTATTATTATTTATTTATTTATTTTACTGGCATCTGTGCATATGAAACAACATTAAACATGGTGTGATTGCTGTCTTTAACTAAAGGGGAGTTTTTTTATTTTATTTTATTTTTAAGAAAAATATTCAGATTATGATTATTCTTTGTTCATTTGGACCATTTTATGCATACTTTCCAGTCTCAGTTCTTTGTGAGAGCATGGACATTATCGACTGGCATAGTCTTGTCCTAAAGGCCCTGATATACTTA
This sequence comes from Carassius auratus, assembly GCF_003368295.1. NCBI lineage: Eukaryota > Metazoa > Chordata > Actinopteri > Cypriniformes > Cyprinidae > Carassius > Carassius auratus. Next base: position 8,137,801 of record NC_039278.1, on the reverse strand, counting down.
AAATGAAACAAAGAACAAACTGATATGTCATTTTGAACAAAATTAGACTGAAACTTAGTGTCAGCGGTTCGAAACATTCTGGGGAAGTTTGTTTTGGCTCTTGAACTCCTTTACACAATCAGTGGGTGTGTCCTGAAACTCCACCTTCTTTACGTGCATTTTTTCCCCCTGGTTCGTTTCTCATTCAATGTAGGTCAGGAAAGAGAACAATATCTCCGGCCTAGTCACTAGCAGCATGAACACACTGGAGTGTTGAATAGCTGAGCTGGGCACGAATATATCTGTACCTGTAAGATCGCTTGCAGACAGACTTTAAAGATTCAGAGGAAGTATTTAATTCCAAGAAACAATGACTACGTTTACAAGCTTTTAAAATTTGGGTTATGGTCAGGTTAAGGTCACTATTCGGGTTTCTGAAACATTCGGGATAACCCGTTTACATGCGTGAGCAGAGAGAGTTACTCCTGTATACATGGAATGTGTAATCAGTCGCCAATATATGTAAACGGTAACGCACGGTTAGCGTCTGGACGTACGGACAACATTAAGACGCAATATGCGTCATTTCCGATTCTTCCTCCTGTATTTTATGCGCCGTCTCTAGAACATGCGCAGAACACACATTTTGATGGGGATATGTCGAAACGTGTTTACAAGACCAAATATTCGGGTTAGAAAAGGGGTACCCCAGGTATAAAATCCCGGTTTTTAAGAACCGGGATATGAGCATATCCGGGTTTTTGCCGGTGTTTACATTGCCGTGCGCGACCGGGTTATTGCTAATATTCCGGTTTTGAACGGGTTATTGGCTGCATGTAAACATAGTCAATGTTGCAACAAAGTTGGTATCGACAACCCAGAGTTATGCAAAAAGCTACGCTGAGAAACATTCCGAGACAAGTTTAGAACACGTTTTTCAAATAAATGTTACACCATGCTGCTGCTGCGGTTGTTCTTTTAATAACCAAATTTAAGGGGCTATACGATAAATGAAATGGCAAATGTACATACAATAATAAACCTTTGTTTTTTTTCAAAAATCATAACACCACATAAAATATGAATAGCTGTAACAATTTATCCAGTTTAATAAAATAAATGAACACTAAAAAAAAGAAGGTAACAAACTCACTCCAATATTTTTTTTCCACATCATGTAAAAATCAGACTATGAGACATTTACACTTCCCATAAAGAACTGATTATGGAAATGGAATGGTTCTTTTGTATTTCAAACATGATACTTATCTGAATTGCTGCAAATCATTATTCTTTTTTGTCTATAATATTCTGACCAGTGGTGCCCATCTCACACTTAGATTGCCATTTCATTGTTTTTTTGTTTAGGGCATACTCCCGAGCATCGTGAGTCATGTTGACATTGATCTACACCCCGCCAGCAGCGCGGAGGTGTCGGAATGTTCACAAACACCATACCGTCACTCAGCCTTTTCGAACTTCTTTTTGCCCCCAAACAAAGAACGAAAATGAACATCGTTTGAAGTATACCGGGGCCATCATGCAAGATTTATTTTTCTTTTGTTCTATCTTTACAGAAATTTGTCATAAGAATGAATAAATGATGACAGAATTCAGCTATTTCAGCTCATACAGTAGTTATATTGATGTGTAAATTACACCATTAAACCCGTTTCTCACGTGATGTTTCTCCTGAAGTGAGATGGATGCAGGTAGATTTCAAGTGCTTTCTTCTTTATTATATATATATATATATATATATATATATATATATATATATATATATATATATATATATATATATATATATATATATAGATAGATAGATAGATAGATAGATAGATATATAGATAGATAGATACACACACACACACACAAACAGGTAACACTGGGAAACATGTAATTGGTATCAATTTCTTGATCAGCAATTTTTGCTGTTGAGAGGCTAGAACAAAGAAAAATGAAGAACTACCTAATAGACCTCCAAGGGATTATAGTGTTTAGTTTTATATAAAATAGTTAAATGAATCCATATTACCTGTATTCTGTATATTCCAATTATTTAAAAGGACAGCAAGGTTATTCGATTTCCACAAGGCTGTATTCATTAAACTAATGCTTGCTGTTATTTCCCCAGGGGTTGCCAATCTCTGTTTAAAACATGTTTGTGTTTTCTCATCATTAAATGTTTTGTTTGTGTGGAATATAAATGCAAATTAATCATATCTCTACTGGTCATGTTTACGTTACTGGGCAAATTGAATACAGTACCGTTTAATTTCCGTAAATAATGTCGGCAATAGCAATATGTAAAAAGACAGTTTGAAAGCTCCTGAAAGTTGTTTTGATGTAATTTAGCTTATATTTGCATTTCAAAAGAGCTATATGGTGTTGTGAATATCTCTGAGAGCTATTAATGAAAACAACATCACTCCTCAGACATTTGTAATGACCCCTTTTTACTTTTAGCTTGCTATGTGGAAGCATTCAAAACTCAGATTGAAGTTTAGTGGCAAGACTTCTTTACGGAAATGCACATTGTCCTTGAATTGTTGGGACTGTTTACAGAGGACACCATATTGAATGTGCTTTTCAAGCTGGTTAAATAGTAGGCAGTTGTGTTGGATAAAGCCAGAACACAAAGAAATAGCCTCTTCCATTTGACTTGGTATTTTTGTAGTTTAAGTTGACAGGTGTTGAATGCGTATCAGAATTTTTGCTTTCAAGCTTTAGTGAAACAGGCATGTATCCTGTTGAGATGCGTATAAAAAAGATGAATGCCTGGAGATGTCTGCTTTTGTGTAGTATTTCTGTACTCTCAGGGCGTACTATAACGTCCCCTCTCATCTCTTCACCATGGTAACTGCTGTTTTCTTGTGGTTTATTTACCGACGTATTCAGGGGTCAAAATAACTACATATCACCATGAGGCTGCTGATTAAATGGCCAGTTGCTCTCAACACTTCCAGTCCGCTAATGTGTCGCTCTCAAAAACTCTCCTCCACATCCTTGCCCACAATTAAATGCCATTACATAGATAATTCTGTGCAGCTGTGCCATTTTCATATGGCTTTTATGGATCAATCAGTGTGCCTTAGGGACTAAATGACGCTTCCACAGATACAGCTTTGGAATGCGACTCTATGTAGACTATATTTATGTGTTTTTACCTTGTGTGATACACATTTGAAGTGTATGAGTTATGTTGTTATGGTGACCTTGTGTTAATGGTTTGTATCATTTACCATCTGGAACTCCAGACCAACTGTCACTTTTTTTATTGAGTTTGACAAGCTAAAATTCAAAGCTAGTATGATTTTTTTTCCCTACATCCTTCAAATGGTAACGTCTAGATTTAATGAGAATGTTGTATCGTTTTACTGACTACGATGGTTGAGATCAAGAGTGATTAATTTGTATTTGAAAAGCAATGGAGAGTGACACATAGAGCTTGGTGTCAACTCATTGAAAGGTTGTCTGTTTTTACTCAACGATTGTATTATCATCTTCAAGACTCATACTAAATGATTAGCCCTTCTCTGAGACAAATTCTTGATTACCCTCCCAATCCACTAAACAATGACCGAATGCTTCTAATCAGTTGATGCAATTATCAAAAGCACCCAGATGCTAAAGTTTATGACTTGATGGCATTTGGCAACATGACTTGTTGTTGGAGATTAACTCATATAGTCGAGCAAACAGGGGTTACATGAATACTTCATACTTAAGGAATGTTGTGTCCCAGGATTTTTTTTTTTTTTTTTTTTATTTTATTTTTTATATATATATATATATATATATATATATCATTACATTAAATGCAAAATGTTTTCCCAAAAATTTCAAACTATGAAAATCTTTAGCAAACAATGATGAGCAAAACAAAGTTTGAAATAAACATAAACAATTTCTATATTTAGATTTTGAATATATATATATATATATATATATATATATATATATATATATATATATATATATATATATATATATATATATATATATATATATATATATATATATTTACATACACACACACACACACACACACACACATTTATTTATTTATTTTTACAGACATATTCTAGAAATTATGACTGTCCCACACAATGTTATTCCCAGCACTCTGAACATTTCTGGCCAATATAAAGTTGTTTTTCTGAGATCAGTTATATCAGTTAAAATCAGTCTACTTGTTCGCAAAGGAGACAACAGTGAGTGAAGAGCATTTTCCAAAATAAATAAATAAAATAAATAATGTGAATATTTGTGATTAACACAGGGAATTAAAGAAATGCTGTTTAATTGTTTATTTAAGCTGTATAAATATATACATTTATCCACAATAATATATGATGTAATGGAGATTATGTGTTAGGTATTTGTTAATAACATGAAACATAAAAAAAAAAAAAAAAATGTATGGGGTGATGATAGAGGGAAGTGAGACCTTTAGTGGACACCCAGGGGATACACAAACCAGACACTGTGACACTACCTCATTCAGCATTGACACTTTAACCAGACTAAATAAACTACAATAATTGTATCTGCACGGTTTACTTCACTGGTTTGCACTCTATCTGCCATGTGCCTTGTACTGCTTTACTTATATTTATTTTTTTGCATTACTTTTTTGTATATTTGTATAGTTGTACTTTATATTTTATTATTTTATTATCTGTATTTAATGTTCTACTCTTAGTGTTATCTGTATGCACCAAGGGTCTGTTTATACTCTTTTCATTTATGTATGCTCTTTAATATTCATGATTTATTTATTTATTTATTTTTAACTATTGCTGTTTCTATAGACATTCTCCACTGTCTATAGTGACCCTTGACATTTGGAAAGTAAGCATTATTCCTGACCTTGAGCCTAAGAGCCGGTTTCATGCTAATTTCAACTCTAAATCCACGCTGTGACCTGCTAAACCTTGAGACCTTTGAGCAGAGTTTGTATCCATTTCTATCAGTTAGGGAAAGAACTGCCAAGTGGGATTGTGCCTCACCTCTTGTTTCAGAAACCAGACTCATTACTGGGCACATTTCAACCCCAGTCACTGTCGCAGCCACCCCTCCCTGGCAACCTCCCCCTCCACCAGCCAAGTGATTCCTGTTTCCATCAGAATTACTTGTTTGGTTTCACCTTGAGTTCACACGGTGTGCAGCACTGGCGGTCCTGTCTGTCACCTCTGTGCCTAAACCCTGCTGTCACGTAGACCTTCAGTGAGAATAAACTCAATGAAATCATCATGATTTCCATTTTCTACCTAACCTTAAGAGGAAAACACAGCTTGACTTCACATTTAGTGCAGGGGTTACGTGTGCCTCCTCAAACTCGCGTTTTGCTAATTATTCATATTAAGCTGTAGTGTGTAAATGCAGGAAACAAAGTGGAATGTCCTTGGTCTCAGGCAGAAATAGTCTTATCTATTGAACTGCTCATAGTCATGTCCCTTTTACGCTCTTATAATGGTAAATACTGGGGGCATAACATTATGAATCATGCTACATTTTTTATGGTTATGCCTTAGGAATCCATATTTATGAACAGGACAGACTAAGTTGTGCATTCATCTTGTAATTATTGTACATCTATCAGGTGATTAAAATATGTATTTAAAGTAAATCTTTTTTTTTTTTTATTCTGTTTTTTTGAAGTTATGAAGATATTAAATGACAGTTCTATTAGTTTTGGCAATTTTTGTGGATGACGTAAATTTATACAAAATGTGGTTACCCTGCTCTCTTTATACCAGAATGCATCAGATGCATAGGAAATAAGAAATAATTCAATAATGAAATGTTTAGTAAGCTAAATGTTCCTCCAGCTGTTTTTTTTTAACACTTACTTTTACTTAAAATTGTACATTGTACATGTGATATGTTTTCCATGTTCTATTGTGTATAAAATATGGATTTATGAAATTTCCAAATCATTGCATTCTGTTTTAATCTACCTTTTACACAGTGTTCTACGGTGCGCGGGAGATGATATGGTCGGTTCACTTAGTTTTGTCGTGGCCACAACATAACAACTCGTAGGAACATATTAATTTGTGGGATCGTGATATTATGTCGTGGCCACAAAATCATTTTGTCGAAGCAACAACATGCTTATATCATGGCCACGACTTCTTATGTTGAGGTAACAGCATATTTTTTCTCATGGCCACGAGTTTAATGCGTAAACAAACCGTGACCATTGCAACCCAGGATTATCAAAAATGTATAATTTTTTATTTATTTATTAAGATTAAAAATTTAATTTCATATTTGTATATTATTATTATTATTATTATTATTATTATTATTATTAATATGACATTAACTTATTAGGGCTATATTTTTATATTTATTGTTAAATATGCTTATTTCCCTTTCAATTTGTGTATGGCTTTACCTAATTATTTTTTTTATAATTATGCTAGCATTTGCTAGCCTACCATATATTTTGCAAATAAATGCCTGATAATTAAAGTTTTGACTTTATGATTGCATTTATGCCCATATGTGATTGGTTACAAATGATCATTACTTACCTATAAGGCCCTAAATGGTTTAGCTCCTGCGTACCTAACTAGCCTTCTACCACGCTACAACCCATCACGCACCCTAAGGTCACAAAACACTGGACTTTTGGTAGTTCTTAGGATAGCAAAGTCCACTAAAGGAGGTAGAGCTTTCTCACATTTGGCTCCAAAACTCTGGAATAGCCTTCCTGATAATGTTTGGGGTTCAGACACTCTCTCTCTGTTTAAATCTAGATTAAAAACTCATCTCTTTCGCCAAGCATTTGAAAAATGTATCTTAAATTGTGAGTGTAGTTGCATCTGATCATATCTGCATTTTTATTCTTTAACTTGGGTTAAACTAATTAATTTTAATTTGTTGGAACAGCAGTTATGCTAAAGATGTCTCTGTTTGTTTCTAGGATTTACACAAGCGTCTGGATCCAGAACACCTGAGAAGAGATGATGCTGACCCTCAGAGGACCTTAGATGATGCTAACCCTGAATCAACAAACAGAACTAACAAATATTCCCTTACGAAAATTAACCATGGTTTTACTACAAATAAAACCAAAAAACCATGGTTACTATAGTTAAACCATGGTAACCACAAATTAACCATGGTTTTGCTAAATTAACCATAGTATAACCATGGTATTTGTAGTAAATCTGCGGTTATACAAATGGTAGTCAACACGCCAAAAAACCATGGGTTACTACAGTTTTACTATAATAAAACCATGGTTATTTTTCGTAAGGGTTGCTACAAATGAACTTCAATTGAATTGAATTGTGGTGATAAATGACCGTGTTGTGTTTTCATTTACAAATTAAACTACATGAATGATTAATTCCTCAATGAAACACTATATTATTTATAAGTTTGGTCTATTAATTAGCCGAAATAAAATAAAATATATTAAATTTAAACTGCATGCCAGCAAAAATTCCAATCAGAAAAAGCAAAACTTTATTGGTGTGTCGAACATTTACTGTAGGCTATTATGTACAAAAACGTTCAGAACATTAAGTAAAGAGATTGAAATGAAGGGAAAAATTAATAAACAAATATATAAATATAAACAAATAATAGTATTCATGATAAACTTAATTTGAATGCTGACTATTGCACGAAATACAGTGCGGTAGCCAAGGCTTATGGTCAATATAATAATTTAATAATGTAATAATTTCTATAATAAATAATAATATAATCATTTCTTAATTCAAAATCAAATATTAATGAATCCATCTCGGATAATCCCAGGTTGCTATGGTCACGCAGATTTGTTTACACAGAAACTCATGACCATGAGAAAAATATGTTGTTCCCTCAACATAGGAAGTCGTGGCCACGACATCAAATGATGTTCCCTTGAGTTAATATGAAGTTCCCATGAATTAATATCTCGTGGCCATGACATATTATCACATTTCCATGAGTTATTATGCCGTGGCCATTGCAAAACTAAGTGAACCAACCATGTCATCTTCCGGGCACCATAGCGTCTCATTTTTTTTTATTTTATTTTTTTAGAATTGTGGTCATGTTCTGTATACAGCTGAAGTATAGTTTAGTTGTGATTTCTTGGAGTTTATTCATGGTATAGTAGGTTTTTTACATACTTACTGGTCGAGGTTTGATACAAGCTTATTATCCGGTATTTAAAGACATTGAAAAAGCTTCTTTTTTTATCCTCTAGGTTATTATTGCGGTGCAGTGTGGTTTTATTCAGTCTTGTGTTGTCTTTTGACTTAAGAGATGCTCCAGGTTGACAGTTTGGACCGAGATCTTCCTACATTTACCTCTCAAATCGCCTCTATAGAACAGCTCATGGGTTGAATTATGTGCCCCACTGCTTCGTAGATGGGCAACACTGGATGCCTACGAACCGACAAACCAGTCTATCCTGTGCCCCCATGGAATAGTTGAATCTACTGCTGTAAAGCTCCATTTACAAAAATCACTTTTTGACAGCACAGCAGATCTGCCTGATTGAAATGACCTGGCGAAAGGACAAGGAGTTTGGTAAATGTATGTGGGTGATTCTTCAGCTGTGAGCTCTGACATTCACTCAGTCAGTCAATCAGTCAATAAATATAAAATAAAATAAAACCAAAAAATAATGGCAGAAATAATTTATGATAGTGGAAATGTTGCCACAACTAATGTATAATTCATAATTCGTTAGGTTATTTTTTATAATAATAATTTCATGATGTTTTTTTTTCAATGTCTATTGTGCATAGCCAAAAAGATAACATATTACAAACAAGAAAGAAAGAAATCTGTTTTATAAAAATTAACCATGTGTGATAAAAGTGCCTGTAGCTAAAGAAACAGCAGTACACAAATGTATTGTATGTCAATAATTTAACATAGGCTTTGTGCCCTGTATTAGATATTTGTGAAATGTATTAAGCCTGTTTAAGATGCATAGGTGTTAATGATATATGGGTTTGCACACATACTTTATGGGTCCTCAAGGGAAATTCAGGCCGTTCTTTTCAAAGCTATTGTTATTCAATTATTCATAATACCAGGAATCTTAAGAATAAAAATAATGCATAAAAAATATCCCTCCATGACAAAACTAAGTGAACATACACACAATGCATGTGTGTATGTTCTGTCAAAAATAAAAAGATTATCTTTAAAAACCGTCATTATAATTTTTATCTTATTGCATAAAACTTGTTCTGTTCCAAATCTTTGTTGTGGTAGTTGACACAGGTTTATTTTTTTATTTTATTTTTCTCTTAGCTTTCTCCTAAGCTGTCTCCTTTTGTCTGGCCAGACACTTTAATGTAGATACTGCAAAACTCTTTTCATTGACAGACTCTGAATAGTTAAAAACACACTTGTCAGAAATGTTCTTCTCATATTTTTCATATTTTTATGCTAGATTAGACAAATGCATTCTGTCCACTAATAAAAAAGCACACATTTCACACATTACTTGTGAATCTTAACATTTACACTTCAAGTTGTCAGTGTAGGTCACTCTCGTCAAATTTCACAGGCATACTTGTGTGTATGAAAGGTTAGCCGACATGTGTTTAAAAATGTTAGATTGTGAACATCAAGATTGTTTCATGAACCATTATTATAATTCTATAGTATTATACAATTTATTACAAATTATATACATACTCACTGGCCACTTAATTAGGTACACCTTGATAGTACCGGGTTGGACTCACCTTTGCCTTTAGAACTGCCTTAATTCTTCATGGTATAGATTCAAAAAGGTGTTGGAAACATTCCTCAGTGATCACACAGTTGCTGCAGATTTGTTGGCTGCACATCCATGATGTGAATCTCTCGTTCCACCACATCCCAAATATACTCTATTGGATCGAGATCTGGTGACTGTGGAGACCATTTGAGTAAAGTGAATTCATTGTCATGTTCAAGAAACCAGTCTGAGATTATTTGAGCTTTGTGTCATGGTGCATTATCCTGCTGGAAGTAGCCATCAGAAGATGGGAACACTGTAGTCATAAAGGGATGGACATGGTCAGCAACAACTCAGGTTTAATGATTGTTACTCATTTAAATTATGCTCATTCGGTACTAAGGGGCCCAAAGTGTGCCAAGAAAATATCCCCCACACCATTACACCACCACCAGCCTGAACCATTGAGACAAGGCAGGGTAGATCCATGCTTTCATGTTCTTTATACCAAATTCTGACCCTACCATCTGAATGTCGCAGCAGAAATTGAGACATTTTCCAATCTTCTATTGTCCAATTTTGGTGAGCCTATGTGAATTGTGGCCTCTGTTTCCTGTTCTTGGCTAACAGGAGTGACACCTGCTGTGGTCTTCTGCTGCTGTAGCTCATCTGCTTCGGTTCGACGTGTTGTGCATTCAGAGACAGTATTCTGTATACCTTGGTTGTAACAAGTGGTTATTTGAGTTACTGTTGCCTATCTATCATCCCTAACCAGTCTGCCCATTCTCCTCTACCCTGTGACATTAACAAGGCATTTTCGTCCATAAAACTGCCACTCACTGGATATTTTCTCTTTTTCTGACCATTTTCTGTAAACCCTAGAGATGGTTGTGCGTGAAAATCCCAGTAAATCAGCAATTTTTTTTGAAATACTCCAGGCCGTCTGGCACCAACACCCATTCCACCCCTTTTCTTCCCCATTCCTATGCTCGGTTTGAACTTCAGCAAGTTGTCTTCACTACATCTAGATGCCTAAATGCATTGAGTTGCTGCCATGTGATTGGCTGAATATCAATTTGTGTTACAAATTAATTGAACAGGTGTACCTAATAAAGTGGCTCGTATATATACACTTATTTTTGACAAGGACATGTCTGTTCACTGTGTAACTTGTTAGAAACCTGTTAATCCCTTCAGCATATAGCAATTCTTCCACACCTCACAAACCATTATGTTCATAAATCGTGCCATTTAATTTGTATCAGTTGGCGCTTTAAGGATTGCTCCTTTCCTTGTAGGCTTTCCTTGTAGGCTTTACTTTATGAATGAAAGGCTAGTCGTGCAATTCAAAGCCATGAAAGCTGGAAAAAACAGAAGTGAGAAACAATATATTCTTCTATATGCATTTCTCAAAAGAAAGTGATATATGATGGTCCACCTTGGCATGTATTAATGGAATTATGATTGGAGGTGTAAGCATTCAGTACACTGCTGTATCTTTCCAGTGTGCATACTCATTAATTTTCATAATTCATTTATATGATAATGAAAATATTTACTTGATAGTGTAGAGTATGTCTGTCTATATGTTTATTTTATGAAGGACAGGCACAGAGAAGGGCCACAGGTTCATAAAACATGTCTGATTAAACAGATTGCTTGTCCTCTGGCTCATTTATCAATTAGGTTATTTATTTTTTATTTTTTCTAAACTAGAGCAAAAACTGGGATGGAAGCAGGCAGCATTACATGGCAGTTGTTTAACACTAGTGTTTACAGTAGGGTTGCTTTTCAAGGGCACTTTTAATATTTTCTATGATATGCTGTCATTTTGATTTTGTATGCAATATTTTGCGGACAGCTGCAGCAGTTTTAGGTATTTCGATGCATGATGAGGATTGGCCAATGTAGTTTTGAGTAGAGGATGATGAATTTGTCTTTGTGGGCTCTCTGACATAAAACGAATGCTGAGATGGTCAGGCAAATGCAGGAGGAATGATGTATTGTGTAGTGTTTGATTCAGTTGCAGAGAGGTGTGAGGTGACCTTCTACAGAGATTATGTTCTTTCTTGTCAAGGTTATCGGAGGAGTTGTCCGATCACAGGAACTTGGTGCTCCGGCACCTCAGTCAGTTGGGGCATCAGGTCAACTGAGAAAAGAGCGAGCTCTTCCTGGTGGAGAGAATCTCTTATCTCAGTGTGGAGTTAGACTCAGTGAGTATGACGGCATGGCTCACCAGAGAGCGTGCCCAGTGCAGAAGAGGGGAACAGCTGTCCAAAGCCTCACAAGACTGCCCATCATGATTGAAGCAGTGGGCAGAGCAGTCAGCATTGAGACTGAGACTATTAACCACACAATATGGATAACATCACGGTGAAGCTCTCGGCTTTGGAAAGGAAATTGGTGGATTTGGAGACCGAAAAAGACAATCATAGTGACCGTTAAATTGGAATGCGGCTACTAGACCAAAAAAAAACTGGTATCTTATCTTCTTTCGGCTTCACTCCCAGCTTGGCCTTGGCTGGATAACAAATTTTCCCCTTGGCAAACATGGCAACGAGACACTCTGCGTTCCTCAACCCGTTTCCCACAAGACACCTGCTGACTGTTGTTGACTCTGTCTAGGACCTGACCAAGGCTGTCTCCATGGCAACTTGCTGTGACACTGTATAATCTGCGGACTGAGGCATCTAGAGAGAATCGCAACTCTCCAGGCCTACTAATACACAAACTCTTACACATATACAGATATGCACTCACCTCCCCACCCCCATCCCTCGCCTTCGCTGCTTTGTACCGGCAGTCTGTCAAGCGGGTCCGTGACCAGCGCTTTCTAGATGCAGGGTAGGATGGCTGCTGCCTGCACTGGATTACATCGACCCCCCAAATTTCCATCCCCAGTTGCAAAGTCGTGTGTTTCTGGTGTATGTGCTTTTGCTGCTGAGGTGTTTTTTTTCATGTTCTCATACTGTACTCCCAAAAGGAGCATAGTATGGGTGTTGTTTTTTTTTCTCCTCACTTTCCTAATGTTATGCTGTATTTTTTTCTTCAATTCCCTGTCTTCCTGTTCTGTCTACCCCATTGTATGTATGTTGTGTATGTATGGACAGGTTGATGGATAATTTTGCTGGTACTTGTGACTAGTGACAATAAAGGGCTACTACTACTACTACTACTACTATATGAGGCCACTTCAGCACTGGTTGCACTCCCGAGTCCCGAGATGGGCATGGCACCACGGTAAACATCGTGTTTCACACCGATGTGTCATGGCCTATTCAGCCCCTGGTCGGACCTTGACCTTGTCGAACTGGAGTCGATTCAGGGAAGCCCAGGTAGACCTGTTTGCTTACCATGAGTCCTCCCACTGCCAGCTGTACTGTTCCCTGTCCCAGGCCCCCTTGGCACGGATGCACTGGCAGACAGCTGGCCTCTGGCGAAATATGAATTTCCCCCCAGTGAGCCAGCTCGCACAGAGGCTGTGCAAGGTCAGGGAGCACGAGGAACAGGACCTGTTGGTTGCGCCTTACTGGCCCACCCGGACCTGGTTTTCGGAACTCATGCTCCTCGTGACAGATCCTCCCTGGCTCATCCCACTGAGGAGGGACCTACTCAGTGGTTGGGCACCATTTGGCACCCGCGTCCAGATCTTTAGAACCTCTGTGTGTGGCTTCTGTACAGGACGCATCAGACCTAAATTATCTGTCACCGGCGGTAGTAGACATTACCACTCAAGCTAGAGCCCCCTCTATGAAGCAGGCCTATGCTCTGAAGTGGAGTCTGTTCACAAATTGGTGTTCTTCTCACTGAGAAAACCCCCGGAGATGCTCAGTCAGAGTCATGCTTTCTTTCCTTCAAGGAAGGTTGGAGCATAGACTGTCACCCTCCACCCTGAAAGTGTATGTGGCTGCCATTACAGCCCATCACGATGCAGTGGACGGTCGGTCCCTGGGGAGGCATGACCTGATCGTTAGGTTCCTGAGGAGTGCCAGAAGGTTAAATCCTCCTAGGACACCCCATGTTCCTTCCTGGGACCTCTCTGTTTTTCTGGCGGGACTTCATAGGGTTCCCTTTGAGCCGCTGGATTCAGTCCTCCTATGCTCTGGCAGATATTTGTCGAGCTGCGGGCTGGGCTAAACCTAACACCTTCGCGAGGTTCTACAACCTTCGTGTAGAGCCAGTTTCTTCCTGTGTGTTGGGGAACAGGTAATTGGCGGTAAGGGCTGGTTGGGTGTCACACTTGCTGCACCATTCCCAAACACGGGAATGTGAGCGCCTTTCTTCTCCCAGTAGAGTTCCCCAGTTGGCGTACCCTGTTTGAGCATCCTCCAGCACCCTCGGCAGTCACATTTGGCAAAGCAGTCTGTCACCAGGCCCAGTACTGGCATTAGCATGGGCTAGATGTCCATATGGCTTGATTCCCTACAGGTAATCCCATACGTGTTTTCTTCCTCTGTAAGGTTTGCCTCTTGGCAAACCCGTGTCTTCCCTTGACGGACCCGTTCTGTCAGTCTCTTCTGGCTGCTGTTCCATCCCTACTCTATGGTAAGACCTGCCTCAGAGACCCTTTCCATATGTAGTACTGCCCCCTGGTTCAGTCCATATCAGTATCTCCACATGTCACCTCCCTACGGGTAGTATGTGGTTTCCATAGTGGCCTGTTCCTAGGCTTGCTTCCCCATTGTCTTGCCAAGCTGAAAGAACAAATAGGGAATATTTGAAGCAATCTTTCACCGAAGGTTGAAATCCCTTCCACTAACTTTGTGTGGACGGAACAGCAGCATGGCCTTCTCCAGCAGCGATGTACTCACCCTTTAACCCCTTCAGTACCAAAGTCAATGCTTTGGGCTTTGGGAAGATTACGACCTTAAGCGTAGCTTTTGGGGCACGCCACGGCTTGCCGACAAATGCAGCGCCACAGGGTTGTGATGGTGTTCAGGTTGTGGCATTTTCCATAGGACCCGACATAACTTCAAGTGACTGACAGATAGGGAATGTCTCGGGAAAGTACGTAACCCTCGTTCCCTGATGGAGGGAACGGAGACGTTATGTCTCTATGCCACAACCTTGAACTGGTCACTGTTGCCGGGACACGTTCTCGGCTCCTCAGCGTAAAACCTGCACGATCGGGTCATGCCTCCCCAGGTACCGACCATAAACTGTTATACCCATTGGCACCGGGAGTGGCTCATGTATGTTAAATCCAATAGCCAATTTTTATTGCAGTTTTCTCTTAAACTTAGAGATGATTGGCCTCCCAAATGAGACCCCATATGTCGTTCGACATAACATATCCATTCCCTCCATCAGGGAGCATGGGCTACGTACGTAACCAAGACGTTCCCTGAGAAAGGGGAATGGGTACTGCGCCTTGCTAGACGCATATTGGAAAAAGCCATTTTTCTCCTGAACTAAAACCTTTTTCATTCACGCAGTGAAACTACATGGCCTTCGGTTCGTGCAGTATATTAGAAAACTAACCATTGGCCACGCAGCGGACCTGCATGAGCCTATGGCGACAAAGCCGTAACTGAGTACGTTCCTCGATACTACACTCATACTGTATCTTGCTAGAAGCATATGGGAACATCGAACAATCATGCCATGCTAATGTGGTGGAAAAGGACTAAAAGTTTCAAACATCCATAAGCATCCAGTGCCCATAGAGAAGTTAACAGCTACCCAAGGCTAAGATGGGCTGAGCTCCCTGATTACTCCTGTAACATCGACACCCAGCTTTCCAAGGTTGGAACTAAGCAGCTGATTAACGGGGTATTTGAGCGAACTGCAGTGAATAACCTTGTTTTATTGTCTCCAACACCCAGTTTGACATTACAGGGATGGTCTGCCAGGCTGCTCATAGCAAATGGGGGGAGGGGTGGGGCCATCTTCATTAAAGAACGCAAGCCAAGAGAAAAGGATAGCGAGACATCAACTCTCGTAGTAAGAACAGTCTGTCTCAGTAGTGTAGCCTCAGTGTTGATGTGGCCCAGGCAAGAGGCTCGTTTAATTCAAAGGTGTTAGTGATATTAAATCAATGATGACAGTGCTCTGCACCAAACCACCAAGGAGGATTGAGCCACTCGACAATTAGGGACACTGATCTTCACTTGTAAACATATACCGCCAGATCAAAGAGCTGCCTGGAGAGTGATACAACTGAGGGCTTTGCCGGTATTAAAATCACCCAAGCCTGATCGTTCATACCCATTTCTACCTCAGAGTAACTGGGAGGAGAGAAACACAAGAGCAGGGGAGGTGGAGCTCAGCGCACACACAAATGCGAAGGAGAAACGTGAAAGCAGGTCTGCCTTAAGTGGAGGTGGTCCGGGAGTGGAGAAGAGCTAGTCTCAGTGAGCTAGCAGTCTCTGCATGGGGGCTGCCCAGACAGGTGACACACTAGCTGTTCTTGTGCATCGTGCAAGATTCTCTGCATGAGCCACAGTCGTAGCCTGACATTTGCAACAACCTTGCTAGATTTTGCTCTCTTAGGGCTTACCTGCTAGAAATAAGCTCTTTCAGAATCACCGGATTGCAGCAGAGGAACAGAACCGGAACTGCTACAACACTGAGGTGCAAAAAGAGCCAGCAGCTGAGCAGGGAGGTCTCAGTCCAGCTGCGAGGTGTGTCAATGATGAGCAGGCTTTCAGGATCTGTGATGAGCCTGTAGTCGTTGCTGGAGAAGAAATCAGAAAATCCTGTGGCGAACGCCCGCTTATGTTGAAAGATGCCCCGGCCATTCTGGCGGGCTTTGGCAGGCTTTGGTGAGATTCATCACCATAGGTTCATGCAGCTCTGCTGCGTGGCCATTGGTTTGTTTTGTTATACACTGCACAAACCAATACAGTGTCACTGCATCAATGAAAAAGGCTTCAGTTCAGGAGAAAAAAGGCTTTTTTCCTATATGAGTCTAGCAGTACGAGTGTAGTCTGAATTGACAGTGAAACATTTGAAAAAAAGGGGATGTGTTCTGAAGAGCTCAGTGAATACAAGCATGGCACAGTGATAGGATATCATCTTTGCAATAAGTCAATTTGTGAAATTTCATCCCTGCTAGATAATTCATGGACAACTTTAAGTGGTATCATTGGAAAGTAGAACCATTTAGAAACAGCAGCCACAAAGTGGAAGACTGTGTAAAGTCACCAACGATCTGCAGATTTCATAGCTGAAAAGTTCCAAACTTTCACAGGGATTAATCAGATGAAGAGTGTAAAACACAGTGTTTCTGGACTCTGCAGCAGTGGAAAAGTACTATGGAGATAACCCATAATATGTGACAGATCAGAGCAATCTTTAATTTAACATGAAATCATCAAAATTGCTACTCTATATCAATACATTCACTTATAACAAAAATACTGTATAATAAGAACAATCATTAACAAGTAATAAATAACAAAATGTCAAATCTATACACATTTTTACCAGAACATTCTTGTGAACCGCTAGCAACTATGCTAGGCCCATTTCTATTAATGACAGTACCCCAGTGCATGAAGTAAGGTCCATAAAGACAGTTGCATGAGTTTGGTTTCAGAAGAACCAAAGCCTTGACCTAAACTCCATTGAATACCTTTGGGATGTACTGAAATGGATATTTCTAGTCTATTATAGCTTCAAAACTTGGGGTTTAAAGCTATTAGCATGAAGCTTTGAACCAATACTTTTATCCATGTTTATTATCAACAATTTTGTGAGAGAAGGTGAACACGAAGGTTCTTGGTGGAACACTTGTGGATGTAAAGTACACATAGAGTAATAATAAAGCAGAAAAAAACATCATAAAATACCACAGGAGTTCATTGGTCAAAAGTTGATGGAGGACTGCACCCACAATCAATTTCTAAATGAGATTACAGAAGCGTCTTGAATCTTAGAGGCTGCATGATTTGATTTGGTTTATTATGGTGAACTGAAGACAGAGACCATTGAGCGATGAATAGTATCTTCATTCAATATTTACAGAAGTTCAGTGATTATGACCTATGACATCACAATCAATTCTCATGTCCCTGATAAAAAATCTTGTTCCTCTTAAATCAATTATCGCATGTGTCTGGCACATGTGCTACATCTCAAGTGTCACCTTCAAAACACACACACAGGAGTCTAAAGTCTGCTGTTAATTCATTTGTTTGATGAAGGACTATGTGTATTCCTGTTGTCATGGCCTTGAATTATGAATCATGAAAGCACTGTATTTTTCACAGGAAAGGAGACTGCTGGCTGGGTATTAGTGCTGCCATTGAAATGTGTGTAGTATCCTACAAGCCCTCCATCACGTGAAAGGTCATAGCGACAAAGTCATCAATAGGGTGTTTGGGGCCCCTTTGGGAGCCCTGTAGGCTTGAAAACAGCTGTCCGGCCATTGGTCTAATCCTTTCTGTGCTCCTTTAGATGGCCCTTATCCATCTCTGCTTGTTCACCTAATCTCATTTTGGCAACTAATGCCTTGCCCCTGAAAAGTATGCTGACAGATCACTTGGAAATAATGACTTGCATACACCAACAAATTGGATCTCTTGAGTTCTTTAACCCTGACTCTTATTTACTAGTCTGCACTAAGTAACAATTGTATTTTAAGTCTGAGTAAGATGTATTGGGGCTGGAGTTTGAGATTCATGAATTGGCTGGCCTTCTGTTACAGGTGCATTTGAGTATCTCATTCTGCATTTTGCATTTTGCATTTATGCTATGGCATTTGTAACACATTGTGCATTTTAATATCTAAATGGTATAAGATATTCAATAAGATATTCAGAAAACAAAATGTAATAGAGGGACATGGTCTGCAATGATGTAGTTAATCAGAGATTCTGCTTTAAATATATTTAAAAAATATAATAAAATACTTATTTACTCTCCGCTCAGAGTTCAGATGAGGTAATTTGGCATCTGTGCCCCATTGTCAGTGTTTTAATAGTTTTTAATCCGTGCTCATAGGGCTGTAGTACTCAAGTCCGGTCTTGGACTCGAGTCCGGACTTGAGACATTTTTCAAAGCACTCAGCAGCCTGCAATCTATGCTCGTGATCCCGTGGAGTCTACTGTTGCTATGCAACCATGACAGAAGCATTATAATGTAAATAAAATGTAAATAAAGTACATAAAATAATTTGACCATACAGCTCCAAACTTGGTCCTAGAAGGCCAGTGTCCTTTAGAGTATAGCTCCCACCCTAATTAAACCACTTGAACCAGCTAATGAAGCTCTTACTAGAAACACTAGCGTCTTCCAGATAGTGTTAAGGCCAGCTGGAGCTAAACTCTGCAGGGCACTGGATCTAGTTTGGAGACCCCTGTCTTACAGGGTTGTTTCATGCTTTTTGATCATTAGAAAATAATATTGTAAAATTATTTTCCTAGAATAGGAGATATGCTGTCTCTCTGATCACATACAATATCAGTAGTTAAGTATGTGCTCTTGAAGAAGAAGATGAGAAGTTGAGGAAGACTCATTTGGACTCGGTCTTGACTTGGACTTGAAACTTTTGGACTTGGACTTGACTTGAACTCGAACATCTTTGGACTCGGTCTCGACTAGTCCTGGGCTTAGACTTGACTTGGACTCGACAAAGCTGGACTTGACTACAGCTCTACGTGCTCATTGCAAACTGAATCCTTGTATGGCCTTTGAAGCTAATGAGCTTGTTTGTCTTGCTGACATTAAGGGCAGTTAAACGTATCTGCTGCCTTACTATTTTAAGCTGTTTCTTTGCTGTTAAGTAACTCAGTATTTATGGGGACACCAAGAAATGTATGGTCGTTCATGAGTTTTGCTTTCATTTGTTAATGGTGAGTGCATTTTGATGATTTGACAAGTACTACATCCTCCTTCCTTTTTCAGATGTCTACATTTCTAAGATGGATCCTTTGATAATGTATGTGACTGACAGATCTACATGTCCTGCACTGATATATCCAAACCTTCAGCAGAAGATGGATAGGAGGACATGATCACACAAAGTGCCTTTTCAAGACTTGTGTGAAGTGCTTTTGCTTTCAAGTTATTTACAGCAAAATGCCTCATCAAGCTGTTTCTGCTATTCCTTGGAAAAAACTCACAAATACTGTCAAGAACAGGTTGGGACCATATTTTACTCCAAATTTGATGAAACAAAATGAAAAATTGTATGTGGGGGAAAATCAATCAATCAATCAATCAATCAATCAGTCAATCAAATATATTACTGTATTATACATTAAATAGTTATTAAAAATTAATTTCAGTTAAAAAAATAATTTAGCCATTTTTATCGTAATAGTACTGAAAACAACAGGTTGGGACCATATTTTACTCCAAATTTGATGAAACAAAATGAAAAATTGTATGTGGGGGAAAATCAATCAATCAATCAATCAATCAGTCAATCAAATATATTACTGTATTATACATTAAATAGTTATTAAAAATTAATTTCAGTTAAAAAAATAATTTAGCCATTTTTATCGTAATAGTACTGAAAACAACAGGTTGGGACCATATTTTACTCCAAATTTGATGAAACAAAATGAAAAATTGTATGTGGGGGAAAATCAATCAATCAATCAAACAATCAATCAGTCAATCAAATATATTACTGTATTATACATTAAATAGTTATTAAAAATTAATTTCAGTTAAAAAAATAATTTAGCCATTTTTATCGTAATAGTAATGAATACAAGCTTCATTTTTTTTACTGCAGATTTATGGCAAATTATAGAAATAATTTATTTTGAATAATGTGAAATGTGAATATGATATATTTTTATGAAATCCACTTTCTTATATCTTTCTTTGTTGTGAGTCAAAACAGTTTTAGATTACATTTAAAATTGTAGAACAAAGAAAAAAATGTATGTCAAGTCATGACCATCCTCACTTGGCTTTTATAAAATGTATGTGTCTTATTTGTTTGCATACAAGCTAGTGTTCAAGATGCAATCATGACACTGGTACCACGGGTCAACCTTTATGACTATCTGCAGGTCAAAGGTCAGCATGTGATACATTGGCCCCATGAGCAGTTATTCCATATACAGGTTTGGGTGATTGTTGATGTGATAACTCTTTGTAGTCTGTGAGCCTTCATGCTTTTGACCTTTAAGTCAGCAGAGTTGACACTCGTTCATAGAATCCAAGATCAGAATTCCCACATGCTGCAGATAGGCTGTAAGCATTATCTGTGAACAGGCTCCATGCAAAATACTAAATTTAAAAGAACTGCAGAACACTGCAGACACTCAAGCCAAGTCATCTCAGTGCTGCATTGACCAGCTGATTGATTTTGTCATAGGCCTAAATGCCCATATATGCAACCATATTCTTTATTATCTTCCTAGCTACCCATCAGGAGAAAGCTGCTTAGATCTCGAGGGTGCATTTAGAGGCTGCAAGACACTTGGCTTTTGATGCGCCTTTGTGCACAAATCAGAGTACATTTCAATCAAAAACATGTTCCATTTAAAGTCTATGCTTAAAAGAGGACTATATCAGGGCTCCGTCCTTTGATAGTTTCTCTAGATGATAATTCTTATGGCTGTGAATGAGATGATG
This sequence comes from Carassius auratus, assembly GCF_003368295.1. NCBI lineage: Eukaryota > Metazoa > Chordata > Actinopteri > Cypriniformes > Cyprinidae > Carassius > Carassius auratus. The sequence goes on along the minus strand of NC_039278.1, from coordinate 8,116,584 downwards.
GTGTGATAACTTTAGAGCATCCTTAAACTTTTACCGGTAAGCCAGTGCTGATCAGAAAATTGAATCTAAATAAGATTTCTATATAGACACAGGTGATCTAAGCTACATTGTAAGAGTTTTTCAAATTAAAACAAGCTTAAATACAATGCCCCCCTCTTCCAACAGCACCTGCTTATCAGGCGTTTTCTTTTGTTGTGGCAGACTGGATGAGCCTCACCTAAGGGTAAGTTCACCTAACAATTTAAATTATGTCATGAATGACTCACCCTCATGATGTTCCAAACCCGTAAGACCTCCATTCGTCTTCGGAACACAGTTTAAGATATTTTAGATTTATTCCGAGAGCTTTTTGTCCCTCCATTGAAAATAAATGTACGGTATACTGTCCATGTTCAGAAAGGTAATACAAACATAATCAAAGTAGTCCATGTGACATCAGAGGGTCAGTTAGAATTTCTTGAAGCATAAAACACATTTTATCCGATTGCTCGATTAATCGATGGAATTTTTCGGTAGAATACTCGATTACTAAAATATTCGATAGCTACAATCGTAGAATGTACCGCCTTACAGAGTTGAAAGAAAAAAAATAATAATAACTTGTTTGTCCAACTAACTGTATTCACAATTCACAATCACCATTGTTTGAGTTTTCGTAAAAAAAAAAAAAAAAAAAAAAAAAAAACTGTCATTTCATGCTGTCTGGACATTTTGCTTCACAGGTTCAGTTGTTTATACACATTCATTACATAGATCTCACAACTGCTTGGTTGGACAGTGACTTTGTGTAAGCTGTGCTTCATAAATTGCTACTCTATTGAACATAGACAATGGTGCTTTCACTATTATTCCTGCATCTGTACAAATAAGACCCATTTTATTCGATTAAATTGATTAGTTAGGACTTAAACATGCTAATTTCCATAACTGATTTTAATATTGTTTTGTTACTTATGAGGTTTTTCAGCTAAGATTAAAATAATTATTAAACAGCAGCAGTTCCGGTGCACTCAGTGTCTAAATTCACCAATCTGCTTTGTGAGGCTTCTGGTGCAGGAATTCAATTCATTTCAAAGCAGCTTTAAAGAAAATAAATGTTTCAACATTACAGTTAAATACTTAATACAGTTAAAATTATCATAATTTACATACCCTCATTTTGTTCAAAGCCTGTATGAGTTGTTTTTTTTTTGATGCAAGATGCAAGAGACAACATCAACAAATCATGCACTTATTTAGTGTCACATATTTACTAAGCAGAAACAAAGAACACATTAAATCAATGATGTAATGATGTAATGATGAATATTACAATATAAGAAAAATGTGTAAGTTTTTCCATAAGAGTCTGGATCCAGTCTTGACACACTTGTTCCAGGGGAGTGACAACATAATTAGTTGTTAAACGAATGCAGAAATGTTGTTCCTTTTAAGGGTTTAAAATGTCTTGCTTATCGTTATGTATTCTTCTAAACGAGGTGGCAGCAGAAATCACATAGAACAGAATGACATATTTCATATTAAGTAAATAAGTAAACTTCATTTAATAATGCAATTGAAAGCATAATGTTAATTATGATACACAATTTAACAATAAAATGGTAATGCCACAGTCTCCATATTCATAAGGATTCATTTGCAAATTTATTTCTAAGTTTGTAAAGTCAATCATACATAGATCATTTTCGTATTAGTTGTCGTCAATACGTCGGTATTGTACATTTAGATGCCATAAATACGGCAGTATTTTATGTTTTAGTTTATGTGCAAATGTAAGTAAATGTACATTTTGACTTTATTCTCATTGGATCATGTTGTTTAGTCGGTAAATAAGTTAACTGTCACATCTCCCAGATACTCGTTGGATGGCCGTAAATGGTTTATGGCAACGTTTTGGACAGGACCTCAGTGCACCTTTAGTCTAGAAATAACTAAGATGGCTTGGTTGCTTGAATTTAAAATGGTAAAACTTTTTTTTATCTGTACAACAGTATTCTGCTGAATTTGAGAAAAGGTTTTAAGGTCATTTACAGTACATTTATAGCACATTCAAACATGAATCTGTTTTTTTTTATGTAGTTATAAATGGTTATGAATACTCTAATTAACAAAGCAGCATGTTACATCCAGATGCCTTGCCTTTCCCTTTGTGTATCTCACAGGTTCTTGATGTGAACACATTTAATTAGTCATTATTATAATAACACATAGACTCAAATGTGCCCACGTGCACATGCACGCACGTCTGATTCTATCACTGTCAGCGCACCCATGAGAGATCGGCAGTCAGCATTAAACTGGTGATGAAATCTTTCATCACTGCCTTATTGATGTAGCTGTACTTGTGGGATCCTATTTGCTACCAAACCACTCCTGCAAACAAACTTAATGAGACAACATTTCAACACTTGCATTGCTTCTGATAGCATTTGAAAACACAGGAACTCCCTCTAGCCCTCAGTCTGGATGCATCTGCTCCCTGAATAAGCTCTAGTTATCGGCAAGCTAAACTGACAGCTGAAGCCCACTGTTCTCTGGGTGTGTTTTGGAGCTGTTTTTCCTCTCTTCTCAGGTAGATGAAACGCAGTATGCCAAAGGCCATGTTTGGATGGAAAATGAAATTAAAGTGTGTGTTTTTCACCTTGAGGTGGTTTCTGTGTGGTAAATCATTGGTTATTCATCATACTTAACTTTATGCAATACCACACTCCATCAGGAGTCTGCTGTTAGTTCATTCATCACTGCCATAGTGCAACAGCTTTGTTATTACATTGTAATATAATGTTAACAAGCTTCTTTTCATTACAATCGGTCTTGTCCTTGACAAAGGTGGTGCAAATTTTAAGCCAGTGATTAAAGATACTACTTTACACAATCAGTGCTCCTCATATGCACCACATGAGAGACTCGACTTACTCCTCCAGTTTAGTATGATGTTAACCTATAGCTAAACAAATCACATAATAAGCACAACAAAAATTTAACACTTTTATATCAGTATATTTCACTGCTGATTAAATATATAATCCAATATATTATGCACACATACTGTACATTTTCCTCTGTTTCATCCATCATTTAGAATGGAACTTTTTGCTCAAATGCAATTATCTTTAAAGGAAACGTGGAATTATAAATTCTGATATCATATGATACATCTTAGGGTGTACTCACACTAGGCACGCGATTCGCATGCAGTGTGAGCGCTAACTGTGCTGGAGCACGGAAAAGGACACGTTGCGTCACGGTTTTGCGACGCTCCAAAACCAACATGGCAGGGAAAGGGTCGCTTTGGTCTACGGCAGAGGTGCCATGAACCGGGCCCGAGTACGATTGTCCCCCCTCCCCACTCCCCCTCTGGCCTGCACTCACATATAGGGTTTCAGCATTCGTGCCGGAGCACGCTTACGTCATTATGGTGCGACGGTTTCGGGATAAACAGGAAGAGCGGCGCTCTCTGAACACAATGGAGTGCATCGCTCTGTTTTCTTTGTGGATAATTTTGTGTTGTTTGGTCCACAGCCTGTTGTTAAACAGTTGTGCCGCCTTAGTGGCGCGAAAATTTTCACGTAATCGTGCTGCTCATATGAGGATGTTTGCAAGGTACCAGCTGAAGTGCAGCAAGGACTTTGCAGTTTTTAGTTTTTATGCGTTTTGCACCTCTGCCGTAGACCAAAGCGACCCTTTCCCTGCCATGTTGGTTTTGGAGCGTCGCAAAACCGTGACGCAACGTGTCCTTTTCCGTGCTCCAGCACAGTTAGCGCTCACACTGCATGCGAATCGCGCCCGAGTCCAACTGAACCGTGCCCTGGCCCACCTCTTCCAAGCAGGCCAGGGCCGGCCAATCGATCCACGCCCGGGCAAGGCTCGGAGCACTCACACTAGTCAAACTTTGGTGGTCAAACGCACTCGGGCACGGTTCAAACTGGCTAGTGTGAGTACACCCTTAGAGGGCAGTCTAGCATAATTAGCAGTGTTGGTTGCTAAGCATCACTATTATTTTCAACCTCATGTGCCTGTGGTGACATTTCTGCAAAATAATGTTACAGTATGTTGCTTCTTAACAATTTTGCAACGCTTTAAATGAGAAATGTCCCATGTCCCAAAAAAACATGTTCAGTTTTATCTGACACAGGTTAACATGAATCTGGCAAAGTTTTATTATGTTGCTTGTTGTTAGTTTTGTACCGCAGCAGTTTGGAACTGAAATATCCAGTTCTTGGATCCAACCATACCATTTTAGCTTTTTTACGAGTCTTAAAAATTCTCTTTTATGATGACTTACATTTCATGAGACTTAGCACTCTGCATCACAACGTTGTAGCAGGTGCACTACTGAGCAAGTTTACTAAGTAATAGCTATATATGAAGCTGGTTATGTGATTCAAATGTCAAAATGTATTGGTTTACAATGGTAAAAGTGTTTTGAGGTCATAACGCTGTATTGTGCAGGGAACTGAATGAAAACAAGTATTTATTAACTTCCATTAGTGTTGATTTAAGTGCCATCACATTAGTGAAAAGGGGTCTACTGTCAGTAGTGTAATGATGAAAGTGTAGCAATGAAAATGACACAGAAGGTATTTACAAACCATGAAGCATGGTGGATCCTTGTGACCAGCTTGAACCCATTGTGAAATCCACTTATATAAATATTTTACCCTTGTGCAAAATTTTATGAATTTGTATTGAAATGACTGGATTTTCCAAAAACAGTTTAATGTGACGCCATTTTCCTACTGGGCCATTACTGTAAAAATATTTACATTGCATACTATTTTTTTTTTAGAACCATCCAGAGAGTAATAAATACACAGAATGGAAGAGCTACCCTAGCCATACTGCTACAGTATTTGTACACTCTGTACCCTTACTGATAAAGAAGAGACATTTCTGTGTTTGTACACTGAGCCAGACTAGATTAGTCTGTTGTTTCACTGACATCACCTAAGGATATGAATGCAAAATGCCATAAGAAATCTCAAAAAACTTTTGACTGCTGGGCCTCAACGAGATATTCTTTTTCCAATGGACTAGCCAAAGACAAGTATTATATATTATATTACAAGTATTTTATATATATATAAAACAGGGTACATCTCAGCCTCGAGTGGCTTATTGTTGCCTTTGTGCTCAAACTGGACATGAGGTCAGATCTCACATGGATGTAGCCTAAGGTCTGCTTTTGAAACATGTTATTGCAATGCATGAAATTAATTTGGCTCTTTGGAATTTCATAACATAATTCAAATTACATATGTGTATGTGATGGCAATATATATATATATATATATATATATATATATATATATATATATATATATATATATATATATAGAGAGAGAGAGAGAGAGAGAGAGAGAGAGAGAGAGAGAGAGAGAGAGAGAGAGAGAGAGAGAGACCTTCTCTAATGCATAGCTCTAATATAATATTATACATAAGATGTTCCCCTTCAGAAACTTCCGGCTCTGAAGCCCATGTGTAATCAGTCCAATGGATGTGTGAGATGTCATAGGCAGGGTGACGTAGCAACCAGGAAACTATAACTCAGTCTCCTGGATGTGGTTCTAGAAGCTCTTTGTAAGACTCCATTCGAGCCTATTGAAGAAGTTTATGATCACTATCTCATTTAAGACTGCCTTTCTACTGGCTATTAATTCTCTAGAGAGAGTTGGGGATCTTCTGGCCCTCTCGGTGGCCCCTTCCTATCTTGACTTTATGCCAGGCATGGCAAAAGTGTTTTTCTACCCTCATGCAAGGTATAATCCTAGTGTCCACTCTGTTACACCACAGCCTATCATGCTACATGCCTTCTTTCCATCTCCTTTCAAGGAGGCTGACCAGCAGAAGCTTAACTGGATGTGTCCAGTGTGAGCACATGCGATTCAGAGTCAGTCATGCGGAAGGGCGTTCACATAGCGAATTGGATAACACTGGGAAAACGTACCCGTTCCACTTGGAATAGGGACGCTGCGGAAGCCCCATCCTTCCCAAAGGAGTGAGAAGGCTCACTGGGGGAAACCTATATTTGCATAGGTCCCTCAGCTAGCTAAGTGCCAGGTGGCTGTGGGACCAGGTGGCTGTCAGGGAGTAGAACAACTGGCAGTGAGAGGTCTCTGGAGAAGCAAACATGTAAAGCGACTCCGAACTGACTCCAAATCAGCTGGACCATCAGGGGATGGAGTTGCCATTCTCCCAGGAGCATTGCTCGAGACAGCTCGTGGCTGTATGATTGAGCAGGCCTGAAATGTGAATGGCACAAAGTGACCTCAGATCCTTCTGACTCCAAAGAAAAAGGTGGCGGGGGAGTTGCGGCATGTGACAGGAGAGCAGACCACCTTGTCGGTTGATGTATGCAACGGTCGATGTGTTGTCCATTGGGACCAGTACATGCTTGCCTCATAAGTGACCTTTGAGACGGTTTAAGGCAAGGTGCACTGCTAACAACTCTAGGCAATTGATGTGCCACTCTAGCTGAGCTTGCCATCTCTGGATCTGACTCAGGCTTTCCCACTGTCCTGGAGGGCGGCAGCACGGCCGAATCTTCATCAGACAGCTCTCCCTCCGATGCTGAGATTGACATCTGGTCGGGGGGAGGCCCACTGGATACTGCTGGTATGCTCTTTAAAGAGAGCCAAGCACGTTCTGTGGGTCTGGATCGGAGGTGCAAGAGGAGTGATGGTCCCCAGAGGGTTGGTTCAAACCACACGCGCTACTGTCGGAAATGGTTCTCATCTGTCGGCCACCAGAACGAGCCCCAGATTGCAGCATCGGCAACGGGACTTCAGCCCCCTGAAGGTATCAGAGCCTGGTTCACACCTCTGAGATGGTTATCTTCGCGCAGTAGAACGCAAACTGAGATTTTCAGCGTTGCAGTCTCTCGGTCTTATAATGTAAGTAGATGGGAATCACAGCTAAAACATACAATAAAACAAACAAAACCAAATTAATCCCTGCAGATCGTGACGATATATTGATTTGTACAGACACAAAATGATGGGTCTGTACAAGAAACTGAATAGTATTTATATTGTTTTTTACCTTACGCACAGTCCAAACTGTTAGAACTCTCCAGAGCTTGTCCTCACGCAGGCGCATGAGGAGCAGGCTCATAAGTGCATTATCGCCACCTATCTCTCAAATGGACCATTGACACGCTATCTATAATCTCAATTAGGAGTGTTAATGGTCCACTTGAGAGATAGGTGGCGGTAATGCACTTTTAAGTCTGCAATAAAGAAGAAGTAGTCTCCTCACCTGTCTGCTTGAGAACACCGATAGGAGGACGTGCTCAGGAGAGTTCTAACCGTTCAGACATTGCATGAACCAGAGGTAAATATTTTTTATAAATATTGTTCAGTTTCTTGCACAGATCGTTTTGTGTCTTTACACATCAATTTATCATCAAGACCCACAGGGTTTTATTTGGTTTTGTTTGTGTATGTTTTTTTTTTTTTATATATATTTTTTATTGTATGTTTTAGCCATGATTCCCATCAACTTACTTTATAAGAGTGATAGACTGCAACGGTTTGAATTAAAAATCCTGGTTTGTGTTCTACTGAAGAAACAAAGTCACCTATATATTGAATGCACTGGTGGTAAGCAGATAAACATAAACATTTTTGGGTGAATTATCCCTTTACTTGTAAAATGATATGTTTAATTGCAGCCCTTGTAAACATACATTTGAATACAAGTAAAAAGTAGCTGTAGAGAAAATGTCCAGTGCTTGCACATAATTAGAATTTTGTTTTGTGCTTATGAGGCCAGAGCTGAGTGTAAAGTTAGATTTTAAGACCTTTATTTTGTGTGTTGTGTTGTGATAGAATATATAATGTTTCCTGTATGTGTTTCATGCTGTCACAGGGATTTCAGTGGTTTTGCAGTTATGAACACCTGAGCCCAATTCCACAGGGTGGAAGTGGTCGATATCTCTTTACAGGCCACTGTGGAAAACAAGGAGGTGTTGCGATGCAGTCAACCTTTTGTTTTAAGGGGTCATGACATGTTGGGGCTGCAAGCAAAGCTCTGACATATAAAGAGCTTTAGGATTGTCTGATATTTACAGACAGAAGAAATGCACTTTCACAGCGAATTTGTGAGTACTGGTATCTGAATGTACGTTTTGATTAAAGAAAAAGAGGACAATTGAATCCAAAAAAATAGACCAATAAATAAATAAAACTGCAAATAAGCTTTGCATGAATATGAGTGTGATTTAAAATATACAGTAGTGATTGATTTAAAACAACACAGGAGCACTCTATTTAATGGAGCAATTTTTGGACAATTGTTGTTTTTGGACAATTTCTTTGCGGTGCTACATGCGCTTCTCATTGAATGGAAGTCTGTGAGGGCATCGGGAGTGCTTTTTGCATTGGGGAAAATAAAATGTTTGATTGCTTACTGATTGCTTTTATTGATTTTTGTCCTCCTTTATATGCTTTAGCCCGAATCTCATGCAGTTGTTTTATCTGACGACTTGAACTCATTTTTAGTTTTATGTGTTGTTTATTACTTCTAGTTTATTAGATTAATTCAAATCTAGAAGCCTGAATTTACAAAAGATTATTAAAGGGGTCATATGAACTTGCTAAAAATAACATTTTTTTTGTGTATGTGGTGTAATGCAATGCGGTTTAAAACTCATTCCACTCCGGTGTGTCGCACGTGGTAAACTCCATACTTTCAGTGTTATTGTATGTCTGCACTATGCTTTCTCCGGAAGCTCCTGTCATAAAGTCAAATTCCTTCCAGGTTGCCCTGGTTTTATCCTTGGTAATAAAACTCTTCTGATTCTGATTCGGTCATGTCTGTGTTTCATGATTTGAGGTGTCCCTGCTAACTTCTGTTGTGTGTGTTTTGCTTTTTAAAAGCTTTGCTTCTTACTTTTTAAGTATTTAAGAAATTAAGTATTTAAGAAAAATAACCATTTTATTTTAGAGTACACCTGAAAAATTTCACTCCTAATATTTAAGTTTACATTTTTGTTTCGAGATGTTATAGGTAGTGTCCATAAAATGAAATAAAATGTCTGGCTCACTCCAGTGAACTGTAATCTGCGCTGCTGTGTTTTAATTCAGAAAATGCATTTACGATTCTTCTGTGTGTGTGTTGGCGAAAACGGATGTCGCCAGTGTTCCATGAGATGACTGGATTATACCACCTGCTGGTTCTGGAGGAATCCACCGCTGACGTCATCCTAGGGCGCCCGTAGTTTGAACAGCATAATCCAGTCATCTCATGGAAGACGGGCAAAGTCCTGAAGTGGGGCGACTCCTGTTTCCAGGGCTGCATCACTGGTTGTCCTATCCCAGCCAAACTTTCCCCGGCATCTCTTTCTGTATGTACCACCTCCATCGAGATCCCGGTAGAATGAATCATAGAGGCATCAAAATTCTCTGTCCTGTGTGGGTCATATAAATTCTTGTCCTGTTTCAAATGTTTAAATAAAGCAGCTATTTGGTACTTTGGTTTTGCAGTACTTTGTTATGTGTTTATAACCATTTAGGTTTCCTTTTTTTTCCTTCATTTTTTGCTGCACAGCCCATTCTGCCTTCTTCATTGGCCCTTCCTTGTGCTGCTTTCCAATTGGTCCATATGATGTGTCATTTAACTGTATTTATAGTGTATAACCCTAGTAATTATTTAAAAAGCCAAAATAATAGTAATTATGATCTAATGGATTTTAGTTTGATTAATTGCACAGCCTTAATGAGAATAAATTAAAAATTAAGTACATGAAGAAAACAAATGACATAAAATACCATAATTATTTGTTCTCATTAATGTTTACCATGTCGATATATTTAAAAATATATATTTCATCTGAATTTAAACGGATGAACCTTACATTGTGACTGTGTGTGTGTGTTTGAATTAGTTTAGGGATTATTGTATCTGCCGGTAAATGATGTCTCAGTGGCGGTGAGCAGGCTTCTGGATTTCACCGATTACATGCTGGAGCAGCAATCTGTGCAGTCAAGGTTACAGATAAGGATTAAACATGTAACCCAGCGCAATAACGCCACATGAATGCAGGCTGAGCGCACGTCCAGTGAATCATGCGTGACCGTCACTGCTGCGAGCAGAGTCACAAGCACATTTGATGAAAATGTTGATATCAGATCACAGCTGAGTAGCAACATGCGACCGTTTCTTGCACAACAACATACTTAAATCCACGCACGTGTGTATTACCGTACCTGACATGGAACAAAATGCCAAATACGTGTCGTTAAGCACACGGGAGATGCACATTAATTAGATCATTGCAAACTGTGGAATGCTAATTGCTGCATTGTGATTCTTAATTGTGGAATTATTGGAATCTGTTTAGGAGGCTAATGCCCAAGACAGCTGGTATGCACACATTTTCTGCATTATTTCCCCCCAACCCCCTTTTTATTTTCATTTTTTTTTTCATTTTTTTTGTTTTTTTTTGGATTTTGTCCTCTGGGACACCATCCAATGCACAGTATGGGTCCTTTTCGCCATTGTTTTCTGAAATGTATGTGTTTTGTATGAATGTGTGTGTTAGGAAGGAAAGAAAATAGGATTTTCTTTTGTATGCCTGTGAATAAATCTTCATGTGTGCGTGTGTGTTACAATGATTCATGCCCATAAAAAACCCCAACTCCTTTTGGTTATTATATATAATTACATTTATGAGTAACTTTTATGGCGTTATTTATTTTAATTTTTTTATCATGTTGAATGCAGCACTGATTGATTTACATTTATTTCACTTGGTAAATAGGACAGATCATGTATTCACAAGCAGTTTACAACAATAGCTCAGATAAAAATGACAGCTCTGTCATCAACTATGAGAGAAAGAAAACCAAATAGATTTGGAAGGACGTGAGGGTGAGTAAATTATGACAAACTGTTACTTTAAGTCCACCTGGGATAGATAATGTGAATAAATTTTTTTAGCTGATCAATGCAAACTGAAATTCCCTGGAGAAGATGTCTAAATTTAGCAAGAGGACGCTGATCTTGGTGGATACTTGTTTGTAATGGTGGCCATCGAAAAGCCCTCCCAGCGTGACAAGATCCCTGTTTTTTGCTTTATGGATTGTTCTTTGTTTGAACTCTTGCTGTTTTCAGCAAGTTATCATTGACATCTGTTCTAAAATAGCTCACCATCAGTTTTGTCTGCTATATGAGAGGCCTTCACCTGCACTTAAAGGAGAGCAGAAGCTTTATAGAAAGGATCAATGTTGTCTCAGCCAATTAAAAGCAAAAAGAAAAACTTCACTTAACAGGAGGTGTGATTATATTAGTTTGCTAATATATAACAGTATATAACTTTAACTATTGGGTCGTTAACACAATGCTCATTTATTTGTCTGGATCTGTTAATGTGTTCAAAAATACATTATATGAACAACTCATAAATATACTGTACATTTTTCAGTAGTTAAAACTCAAATTAATATGATTGGAGCATGTTTTACAGGAGAGATAGAAAAAACTATAAATATAGTCAACTAATATATATATATATATATATATATATATATATATATATATATATATATATATATATATATATATATATATATATATATATATATATATTGTGAACACTGTTATTTATCATTGACCATTAAGCTTAAGCTCTGTCTTTGGCTCTGGTTTTTATTTTTACAGGAATTAATGTCCACTATTTCTACGTTACGCTTTGGGCAGCACATCATAAAGTCCTCGGCTGTGTATTTGAAGATGGAGTTGTCTTTCGCACCAGCCAACCAAAAGCCAGTCGTGTCTGGTCGTATCCCTTTTTTAGGTTTACCGTCGTGACTGGGGTATCACATTTAGGTGGAACGAGAGCAGGTAGGATTTTCAGTCTGTCTGTGTTTACTGTAAAATATAGTGCACTCTGAAGAGTTGCTCAGCAACAGTTTGCTCTTTATAAAGTTTGGCCTGATCTTCATATTAGGACCATATCACCAGATGTTTACCATGTAGCTCTATGCAAGATCTTCTTTGATGGTTGGCAAAAAAATATATTCAATCACAGCCACAAATCCAAATTTGAGGAACATATATATATATATATATATATATATATATATATATATATATATATATATATATATATATATATATATGTTCCTCAAATTTGTATATACACACACAAACAGATTTTTTTTTTAACAAGTGCTACTTTGAATGATTAGGTTTATACATTTTTGAAATGTTGATGATGAAGATGATGATGATGATTATCATTATTATTATTATTATTATTATTATTATTATTATTATTCAAATAATTAAACAAAAAACATTAAGCACAGATAATCATGTGCCTGATTAATTCACTTTTTTAATACCATCAAAGCAATTCAAAGTTAGCACCTACATGAATTTGCAAGTTTGCATAAAACAAAAATAAGAAGATACTGACTTCTAAAGCCATTTTTTTGTCACAATAATGTCATGAATTATCTACATTTGACAGGTTTTTCCTCATCATAAATTTATATACACAATAATGTCGTGAATTATCTACATTTGACAGGTTTTTCGGTTACACTTTATTTCGATAGTCCACTTTAGACATTATACTGACTATAAGTAACTTTGTAGCTACATGTCAACTACATATCAACTAAATCTCAGAAATTTGGAACTACATGTCTACTAACTCTCAGAGTAGACTGTTAGGGTAGGTTTAGGGTTAGTGTTAGGGGTAGGTTTAGGCTTAGTATAAGTTGACAGTTAGTTGACAAAGAAAGTGTTAGAAGATATTAAGCAGACAGTCTGCTAAGACTCTACTAACTGCTAGTTGACATGTAGTTGCAAAGTTACTTACTGCTAGTAGAATGTCTAAAGTGGACTATCAAAATAAAGTGTTACCGGTTTTTCCTCAGCTTATATTTATATATGGAATTAACTGCAATACTGTGTAGGTTAACTGCCATATTATGCAATTCATTTTATGAACATTTTCCAATCAGTTGACAGCCTACATTAACACTTTCAATATTCAATTCGCAAAACATTTGCTTTGTTTTGTGCACTTCTTTAAATGTTGCAGGCGCAAATTGTGCTCTTTCAAAAATCCAAATGCCATGAATCATCATCAGATGCTCCATAACGCATCCTCTGCTTTATATGCTTTGCTTAAAAAAGAAAGCAGATACTTCTTTGTCTATTAATCTTACTGCTCGGTGTGGAAATGCAGTTGTTGCATACATTTGCATGATTTCCATTGCTGATTTGTATGAATAATGTCCTTATTCTTTTTTCGAATAGCAATAAGTCCTTGGCTTTGCGGCAAAAAGATCTTCAAGTGCTGCTCTGTCTTACATAAGCTTCTATGTTTAGATTAACTTTTGATGGAAAGCCATTATTCACAGCATTATAGGCCACTGCAGCACAATCCTAAAATCCTGCTTTAGGCAGCAGTGTTTGGAGGGCATAAGCAATGCATTAGCATTATTTAATTATAACTCCCACAGTCAGAGCAGCATGAAACATTATGATGCTTCCAGGAAGTAGCAACGGCAGGAGAGCTAAAGGATAAAGCTGCTCTTGTGTATAAGAGAGACATATAGAGTTAATATTTCATCAGAGCAGTGACATCTTTATCAGTGTAATTAACTATCTGTTGCCTTATCAACAATATTCTCATAGACTCCAGTCTAGAGTCTGTTACAGATGTGGTTTCATATTGTGTATTAATGAAGTGATACTTAAGCGTTTTAGTTTAGTTTAGACTTAAAAGTCTATTCCAGATTCAATACAAGTTAAGCTCAATCAACAGAATAGGTGGCTTAATGTTGATTAATGTCTGCCTTGGGTTGATTCATAAAGTGCATAGTGCAAATGCAGATATGGTGTATATAGTCAACAAATTGGAATTGGGCATCAAGACCTGACCATAGTGAATGTGCTGAGGAAGTCTGTGCTGTTTCCTGAGCTCTCTACACCTTTCAGTGGGCTAGCAGAATTTGTTTCGTACCAAAGCTGTTCACTTTGTACATGCATCAGTTCAGAAGAGTTTGGAGAGGTAGACAGTACTTTGCAAAGATCTTAAAGCTCCCCCACATCTCTTGAACACGAGTATCACACCTGAAACACATAGTGAGGGGTGAAGGGGCTTTATGTGGGGAGTGGGTCCCTGGGGCAATGCTTCTAAATCCCAGTGGCTTTAGCTGGTGTGTTTTAAGTTAGTCCACATCCCAACACATCACCACATGAAAGAGCTCTGTTCCTCCACACACACTCATCTTCTTCTATAGATATGTGGAACAATTTCCCACAAGATTTCTGTCTTATTTTATCATGGGTAGGGTTTGATATGGGGATGGGGGATTGTTCTTACTGTACAGTAGTTTGTTGCCAATTTCCATATTGAATATCATTGACCAAACCTACACAGAATCAGAATCACCTGCTTGTAAATTTGCCTACAACAAATTGAACAGTGACTGAACTACTGGTCATTTGTCAATCAGACTGTGTCTTCCTGTCTTAGTGGGTGTTTTTTTTTTTTTTGCTAGAATAAGTCTTGTTGTGTGAGGCTAATTGAGGTTTTTTGTTTGTTTGTTTTTTTTTGCATATAAATGATGAAAAAGTAATAATAAATAAATAAATGTACTTTCCATGTACAATACATGTACTATTAATTAATTTGCGGTTTTTGTTTGTTTTTTACCCTTTTTCTGCAAGATTACAAAGTTTATTTTGTGTGTTTATTTATTTATTGGCATCTGAAATCACTGATAAATAAGTCATATAAAAATAGTTCCCTTTCAAGGGAACTTCGCACTGCATCCTTTAGGTGTCGCTATGGGGAACACCATGTTGTGACCCGTGTCTGAAGCATACATTGAAAAAACAATCAAATCAAAATCAAATCTCCCTCAACAGAGATCTTTCATAAATGTAGAAAAAAAAAGATCTGATTTTGATAGCAGAATTCTTTAATATAGAGTTAGTAAAAGAAGATAATTAATTAAAGGATTATAAGGATTATTTAGAAAAAAAGGAAATTAAGGATTATTTGTTTGAACAGCTCGTATACAGTTGTATTTTACCAGAAGTTGGCAAACAGCCTGCGGTTGCGACAAATGCGGTGGCTGAAGAGCTTGCTTCTGGTGTAAATACTATTGAAAGTGCGAGCTTTGATCCAGCCTTATCCATTCGTCTAAAGGAATTAGACCTTGAAGTTAAAAAGCAGGAGAATGAGAATTTACGGTTAAAACTCAGAGTGGTAGAGGCAGAAACTGATAGAGAGGTTAAACTCCGTACTATAGCAGTACGGTCGGTGGAGGTGAGCAGGAAACCTATTCTCACTGTATATATATCGTGAATATATTATTTACCTTATATAAGACGCATTTGGTTTTGAGTCAATCGCTTCATTGTAGTACTACCGTGATATCTCTTCAGAGTACGAGCAGGTCAAACAATGCAGAATATTAATAACTATGACTGG
Source organism: Carassius auratus (assembly GCF_003368295.1). Lineage (NCBI taxonomy): Eukaryota > Metazoa > Chordata > Actinopteri > Cypriniformes > Cyprinidae > Carassius > Carassius auratus. Next base: position 8,101,124 of record NC_039278.1, on the reverse strand, counting down.
ACTGTCACACTCATACCATTATAATGAAAACACCATTATAATAAAATGCTGTGAATGTTTAGAGTTTAGCTGCTGTGTTTCTGCACATTGTTTCGTGAAGAATGAGTCCACAAAATTTGCATTCAGAGCCACGCAGACACGTTCATTTGCATTCGGCTCTTTTTGCAGATAACCTATAAGTCCTAATATTAATGTTATGTTGTATAAATAACAAAGCGTATTCTACATGAAATTATTAGTTTAATCCCAATGATTAAAAACTAGCTATCAAATGTGTCACTCTACTGCTCATCTTCAGCGCGCAGCTCAAAACAGACATGCAGAACATTAATAACTACTGTCATATAGGCTAACGTTATAATGACAGCACTATTGTAAACATTTTTAATTGTTAGGATTTCAACTACACTTAGTGTTAACTATCATTTAATCAAAACATAAAAACATTATTTACCCCGTTTGTATCTACAAGGCATTTGTTACACATTTTCCCTGCGTGTTAACATCAGGAATTATGGCTGTCGAATGTCTGACTTGACTCAATGTGTTTCCACAATTCCTCCCTTCCACAAGTCAGAGGTTGATGCCTACTTTGTCGCTTTAAAGCGCATCGTGGGTAATCTTAAATGGCCGAGTGATATGTGGGCATTATTGCTGCAATTTAGCTTAACAGGTAAAGCTCAGATTTGCGTGTTGTTACCAATTGAGCAGTCTCTCGATTATGATATCCTTAAAACCGCTGTTCTCAGAGGCTATGAACTAGTTCCTGAAGCCTATCGCCAAAAGTTTCAAATGCATGCAAAGTCAGAGAGACAGATGCATGTAGAATTTGCGAGAGAGAAAAGAGTAATGTTTGAAAAATGGTGTCTCTCCAGTAAGACCATTACTTTTGAGCAATTACAAGAATTTATCTTACTGGGGGACTTTAAAACCTGTCTTACCAAAGGTGTTGTCGTTAATTTAAATGAACAAAAAGTAAATTTGTTGTTGAATGCTGCTGTGTTAGCAGATCTATATATATATAGATAAATATATACAGTCTGTTTTGACGCACCACAATGTGTTTCCGTCTGCCGATCCTCAAACATGCCGTTTGCTATTAAAAACGAGGAATCGCGGGTCAAAGGAAGATAGGTAAAGGGAGGTAATCCACACAAGGCATCATCACTTTCATCCAGATCAGAGCGATACTTGAGTATGTACTCACTCACTTTGGGGGTTTTACATCTGCCCTTATCTTCCCCTTCCTAACTCCCCTATAAGCACCAGCACTCCACCTGACTGAGGTTAGGTTCTCCTCTTGAGCGGGCTCCAGCGCGGGAACCAGGGTGGCTGAGTATGATCCATACTATATATACTTATTATTATATTAAATTGCTGGTGTTATGTGTGTGAGTTTTCTTTGCAGTGCTCAATCAAAGAGTTTACTAAACACTCATCAGCATTATGTCCAGCCGGTATGATAGCTCTGTTTCGGCTTTATGCTTCCGGTATCAGGCAGCCAGATCATAGGTTTCTGTGGGAGCCTTCTTGATCATCAGTCCCAGCACAGCACTGCAAGGAAATTCCTGGATGTCTGGCCAGATCACCCTGAGGGGCTTCTTGGTCGCATGGATATCCCTTATTGCTGATGCATCAAGTGACAAATGGAGGTGGCTAACCTGACACACTACCCAGACAGCTCCCTCTGCTCGTTCTATCTAGCTGGACTTAATAACACTACACAAGCGCAGTTGTCCAGTGATGGTCCCCGAGAGAGCATCGATGTCTTCATCGGACAATGACACCAGCCCCAATCTGGACCCAGAGCCCAGTCAAGGACCACTCGAGCTCACCTAAGACGGAGTACCTGAGCCTGCCGCAGGGAGCCAGAGCAATCGCCATCAGGAGCAACAGAGCTGATGATCGCCCTGGAGCCTGAGCCCCAAATGAACAGGTGCAAGAGCCGGTAGCACAAGCGACTGTGGCTAGAGCTGGCAATGGAAAGCCCCGCCCATGGCACCATCACTGGGGGTGAGCACAAACTGAACCTGGGAGATTTAATAGACTTGCATTCAGAGATACCCGTCCTTTAGTTTTCACCTGACCTGTTTACCTGGAAAAATATCGCACCCAACCTCCCTTTCCCACCTCCTCATGGACTTGTTCCCTTTCTCAACACCCTCTCCATTGGATCCAGTCAGCCTCTCTGCTCACCCTCAGCTCACTATCTGTGGTGTGGACTCGCTGTTGGTCTGCCTATCTCCTGCTCCACTGGTTTTAAGTTTGGAGGATTCCTCATCTCCGATTCCAGCCTTCGAATCATGGACTCCACCGCGTTCCTTCAATCCATTGGCTTCAACTTGGCTCCTAGTTCCCTCGTCTCCAGGTCCACCAGCTCCACTGGGCTCCATCGTCCCTCCAGCTCCATCTTGGTGAGACGTCAACCATCCGCCGTCCTTGGACTACACTCCTCTGGCTTCGCCTTGTTCCTCAGGCTCTGTCTGGCTCCTCCTTCCCTGCGGCTCCACCTCTGTCACTCCGGCTTCACCACGGCCTTCCGGATTCCCATCTCCACCTCAGTCACCAGAACTATCTGCTTCGCCGTGGCCCTCTGGATCCTCTGTGTCGCCCCCGGCTCATCAGCTCTTCATCTCCGCCTTGGGATCCTCCACCAATCATCTTCCTGATTCAATTCACCATTTTTTGTCTCCATTGCTCCTTAATTTTTCCATGTGTCTGATTGTGTCATTATGTCCACCTGAGTTTGATTAATTATCCTCATTTATATCTGTACAGTTATGTTTTGTCGAGTATTGTGAATGTTACCGTTATCTATTGCGGATTATTAAAGCGATTATTGGACTTATGACATCTTCATAGTCCTGCCTGTTTCCACACACCTTGCTTGTAACAAATACATTTTAATTTATTTAAAACTTTAATTCATTAATTCTACATTTTTATCTAGTTAGCTGCTATATGCATTTTGAAAAACACTATACAAATAAATGTGAATTTAATTTAATTCAAAATAATTAGTTATTTGACTAATGAATACTTACATAATAAAAATACAGTAAAAAATAAATAAGTAAAAAATATTGTGAAATATAATTACAATTAAAAGCAACCTATTTATATATTAACATATTTTAAGATTTAATTTGTTACCTGTGATGCAAAGCTGAATTTTTAGCAGCCACTACTCCAGTCTGACCCCACCCTTTTAGAAGTATTGGTTTAACATCTATTATTGGATACAGAAACAACAATTCCAGCCAAGGAGATTAGCTTCATTATTTGATTTCAGACATAAAATGATTGTGCAACTCTAACTCTAAAACTAATAAAGCACTAAAGGATAACAGTCATCAAATCAATTGCTTAATGAACTATAAGCCAGGCAAGCTGGTCTTAATGGGTTTGCTGACACACTGGTGGATTTCACTTTTAATCAAAGGTAAAGACCACTCTCCAGGTAATTCACTGAATGCAGTTTTGTTAATCTTTTGAAGCATGTATCAGGGTTTTTTTTTCATCCCCTGCATTTGTCAGTCATTATGTCTATATTAAGCTAAAATTGCCTTGAGTTTTTGTCCCAGTTGATTTCTCAGGGAAAAAAAGAGCGCTCTATCCCTCATTATCCAGCAGACTCAGTCTACTCACCTGCCAAATAATGTTGCTTTAGGTAAATATTTGCTGAACATGTACAGTAAACATAAGCATCAAAGTAAAGTGGATTAGTATGATAATGTATATATATACCTGTAAAATAAAGCATTTGGTAAGGGTTGTAAAGCATTTATTTTTAGCATTGTTCCCTTGAGAAGTTAGAGTGTAATTTCCTATATTACATAATATCTATTCAAGTACATCTTACCTGTGACTTTGTAGACCTTCTTGCCTATATCTATTTCATTTTCAAATAGCTGTATCTCTTACAAATAGCATCTGTATGTTGAATCTTCTGAGCGCTGCTGTAAAATATTAATTATTCTGAACAAGAGTTTTTTCACTAGCCGATGTGAAGGTCGAACTTGCATCTAATGGCCTTTCATATTATACATTCCACCGCAGGTTCGCAAATGACATTATTTGAATAAAATGAGCCGGGCTATGAATTCTGAGAAACTTTATGAAGCAGAACACTCACAAGTCACATCACTTGATTAATCGTCTCTCTGCTGAATGAATTAGGCTCCACAATACTCAGAAGAGATGATGGCAACAGATCCCCTAATCCTATTAAAATTCATAATTAGCTATATTCTTGCCAGTTTCCTAAGGTAGTAAATGAAAGAGATAATTAATAAAATAAATAGAAGATTTGAAAGTGATGCTAGAACAATACATGGCATTATCGTCAGATCTGCAGTCACAGCTTCAGCCTCACACTGAGAGATTAACGTTTTATTGAAATGCTCCTCAGTCTGCAGCTGTAGCATGTTTGAGTCGATGATCGGCGTTTCAACTATATGCTTTTGTTCCCTTTGTATTTATGAGATTTCTACTCCAAATATGTAAACAGGCATCAGAGACCAGCAATGAGGTAACCGTTCTCCGCTCTTGACGGCACAAATCATTGACGCCCAGTTGTGACATGCGGTGAAGATTCTCGCATAACATTTGATTTCTTTTCTCACTTTCTAGTTCTATGGATACATGCTCCATCTGTTTCACTTCCTGCCTGGCAGGACATTTTCTTTCAGCTCTGTTAGAAAAGCACGCTTCCTTCAAGGCACATTCTGAGTGTTATTTTGTGTGTTTTCTATAGCATTTGGTATCCTGTGGAGCTATTTTGATTATCTTACTGCTGTAAATATTTACTGTAATTTTTAATCTTTATTCTTTACTGTAAAATTTACTTCAAATAAATACAATAGATTATTTAGGTGAATTAGGTATATATATATATATATATATATATATATATATATATATATATATATACACACACACACACATTTATTATTGCATTTCTAAATGAATAATATACAAGACATGCACGTACATCGATTAAGTACAACAACAACAATAATAATAATAATAATAACATTTACTTTATTTTATTGTACCGTCCATCCCTCCCCCTGAGCCTCCACCTGAAGGACTCCGTCACGCAGAGATCCAGTATGTCGGTTAACGCTTCTTCCCCAACCACCGAGTGGGAGAGAAGCGATCGGTTTGAGGGCCTGGTCGTGTTTCGCGGGACCAGGGGAGGGCGCCGAGGAGGAGATGGGCGAGAGGAAGCTCAGCATCGCTCTCCACCATGGCCCCCCTTCGACTCGGGGCTCACGTGGGAGGGACCAGAGCCGCCGTCTCACCAGGGCAAAAGAAGAAAGCCAGCGACACTGCCCATGATGGCCGCAGGTCCAGCGCCACAGCACAAGATGGCCGTCAACCCAGCGCCGCTGCGGTGCATGGCCACCAACCCTGCACCACGAGGCAAGATGGAAGCCAGCCTCACACCACAGTGCAACTGCCAGCTCAGCACCAACGCCCAAGATGGCCGCTGACACCTTTCTCGATTACTTCGAGATGTTATCTAAGATCCTAGAGATTCCCAAGACGGTTCACATCATGGCTGCTGAGCCAGCGCCTCAGCACAAGATGGCCGCCAGACCAGCGCCACAGCACAAGATGGCCACCAGGAGGACGTTCCCGTGCAGGCCGCTGCCGTCCAGGAGGTCGGGGCCCGTTGCTGTTCCGCAGGCCGAGGCGGTGCCCGATGCTGTTCCGGAGGCCGAGGTGGTGCCCAATGCTGTTCCGGAGGCCGAGGCGGTGCACGAGGCTGCTCCCAAAGCCGTGTCTGAGGCGGTGCCCGAGGCTTTTCCAGAGGCGGTGCCCGAAGCCGAGGCACCTCACGTCTCCACAGGCAGTCCAGAGTCGAGTCAGGTGCCAGTTGACCCTCCAGAGTCAAGTCAGGTTCTGGTGAACTCTCCAGAGTCGAGTCAGGTTCCGGTGAACTCTCCAGAGTCGAGTCAGGTGTTCGCGAACTCTCCAGAGTCGAGTCAGGTTCCGGTGAACTCTCCAGAGTCGAGTCAGGTGTTCGTGGACCTTCCAGAGTCAGAGCTAGTCACCGATGACCTTCCAGAGTCAGGGCTAGTCACCGATGACTTTCCAGAGTCAGGGCTAGTCACTGATGACCTTCCAGAGTCAGGGCTAGTCACAGATGACCTTCCAGAGTCAGGGCTAGGTACCATGGACTTTCCAGAGACAAGGCTGGTCACCGTTGACCTTTCAGAGTCAAGTCAAGTCACCTGTGATGGTCAAGGACTTAGTCAAGTCACCGGTGATGGTCAAGGACTGAGTCAAGTCACCGGTGATCTTCATGAACAAGTGCCAATCACCATTGATCTTTGCGAACAGAGTCAGGCCAGCACCGATCTTCTGGAATCCAGTAAGAACACCAGAGGATTACCAGAGCCTTGTCGTTCTGCTGGTCCAGCCGCACGGAGGTCTGATCCACCCTGGAGGGCTTCCTCCTTGACCACATGGCAGTGGTGGTCTTCTGCTCCGCCCTGGGGGACTCCGGCCTCAACCACAGGGGTGTAGTGGTCTTCTGCTCCGCCCTGGGGGACTCCGACGTCGACCACAAGGATGTGGTGGTCATCTGCTCCGCCCTTGGGGGGGCTTCATGTTATTGTTTGTTTTTTGTTTTGTGTCTTCACTCCTGTCCCTGTTCCCCTCTGTTAGTCTGTCCCTCCGTCCCTCCCCCTGAGCCTCCACCTGTCCTCCTCCCTCCTGGTCTCCCTGTGTTGTGTTTTCATTCTGGTACTTGTTCCCCATGCTTTTCTTTTCTGGCCGTCCGTCCCTCCCCCTGAGCCTCCACCTGTCCACCTCCCTCCTGGTCTCTGTTTTGTCTATCATAGAGCGTCTGGGAGCCGCTCCGTTGAGGGGGGTGGGGGGGTGGGGGTTCTGTCACAGTGTCTGGGTTGTGTTCCCTGGGTTTCCACTAGGTGTCCTCCGTTCCCACGGTGTCTGTCACCTTATCACTTCCTGTTCCCTTATTTGGTCACCTTCCTCCTTGTTTTAGTTAATTGATTATTCCCCACCTGTCCTCACCTGTTTCCCCATTTTCCTTCTGTGTATTTATACCCAGTCTGTCTGAGTCTGTGCCACGGAGTCCATGTCTTACTTGTAATACCTTCCAGAGTCTGCTCTTCCCATGTGTTCTTGTTTTGTTTTTATGTTTATTGGATTTTCTGGTTTCGACCCTGCCTGGACTGTTTACCCTTTTGGATTGCTCCTCAATAAACCTTTTACCTGCATTTGGATCTCTCCCGTGTTTCTTGTATCACCGTACGTGACATCTTTACATTAAATTTGAAGTCATGGTAACACTTTACAATAAGGTTAAAATTGTTAAATTTAGTTCAACAGCATTTAAAGTTCATTCATGGTTATCATAATATATCAGAATCAGAATCAGAATGAGCTTTATTGCCAGGTATGTTTACACATACGAGGAATTTGTTTTCGTGACAGAAGCTCCACAGTACAACAGAATGACAGCGACAGAACATAAAACACATAACAAAAAGAATAAAAAATACAAATAAGTAGATAGTGAATGACAATATACAAATTGACAATTATAGGCAGGTATATTACAAAATGCAGATATGTATGTACATGTGTATTATGTGCAAAATTTAAGTGTATACTAAGTATGTGTGTTAGATAAATAAGTGTATGTGTATATAAATATAAAGTGTAGTGTGTTCGCAGTTATTATCAGCTGTTCATAAGATGGATTGCCTGGGGGAAGAAACTGGTCCTGTGTCTGGTCGTTCTAGTGCTCAGTGCTCTGTAGCGTCGACCAGATGGCAACAGTTCAAAGAGGGAGTGTGCTGGATGTGAGGGGTCCAGAGTGATTTTGACAGCCCTTTTTCTCACTCTGGATAAGTACAGTTTTTGAATAGATGGGAGGGTTGTACCAATGATTCGCTCAGCAGTCCGGACTACCCTCTGTAGTCTTCTGAGGTCAGATTTAGAAGCTGAGCTGAACCAGACAGTTACTGAAGTACAGAGGACAGAGATGTATAAAGTACTAGAGACCCATACTTGAGTAAAAGTACAAGTGCTCTATCAAAAAAGTGACTTGAGTAGAAGTTGAAGTGCTCTTTAAGCACCATACTTAAGTAGAAGTACTAAAGTATTCAACATTTTTTGTACTTAAGTATTGCAAGTAGTCTATTTTAAAATTAACTACTTAAGTACTGAAAGTAAAAGTAGAAGTATTGTGTTATGTAGTTATTAAAGAAAGTAGTCAAAAGTTTGAACATATTGTTTTTACTATTTCAAATGATTAACCTAAAGGACAATCACAATTCCTTTGACTGTAACTTCTTGTAAACAAAAAACGGTTACTAGGGTTAGTTAGCTCAATTTGCTAAATATTTTCATTAATAACTTACCCTCATGTTGTTTCAAACCCGTAAGACATCAGAGGGTCATTTAGAATTTTTTGAAGTATCGAAAATACATTTTGGTCCAAAAATAGCAAAAAACTACGACTTTATTCAGCATTGTCTTCTCTTCAGTGTCTGTTGTAAGACAGTTCAAAACAAAGCAGTTTGTGATATCCGGTTTGCGAACGAATCATTTGATGTAAACCGGATCTTTTTGAAACAGTTCACCAAATCGAACTGAATCGTTTTAAATGGTTCGCGTCTCCAATACGCATTAATCCACAAATGGATTAAGCTGTTAACTTGTTTAATGTGTCTGACACTCCCTCTGAGTTAAAACAAACCAATATCCCGGAGTAATTCATTGACTCAAACAGTACACTGACTGAACTGCTGTGAAGAGAGAACTGAAGATGAACACCGAGCCGAGCCAGATAATGACTCGTTCACGAGTCAAGAACCGTTTCTGTCAGACGCATCCGATTCGTGAACCGAGGAGCTGATGATACTGCACATGTGTGATTTAGCGTAAAGCAAACCGATACACAGAAGAAAACAGAAGAACTGTTTTCTTCAACTGGTTTATTGAATCGAACTGTCAGAAAGAACTAACGTTACTGGTCATCCGAGAACCGATGCAACCGGTTCTTGACTCGTGAACGAGTCATTATCTGGCTCGGCTCGGTGTTCATTTCTCTCTTCACAGCAGTTCAGTCAGCATGCGCAGTCTTCTCAATCGCTTGATTCGCTCAATGATGTGCCAGCTTCATCAAACCTGCCATCTACAGTTCTGGCAGTGGTTTGTAATGGAATGATTCGTAACATTTTTATAATTGTAACGAGTAACGATGCAGCACATAAAAAAAATATCGGAGTAAAAGTATTAAACTCAGCGAAAATATGTACTGAAGTAAAAGTGGAAGTAGGAGAAAAAAATTATACTCTAGTAAAGTACAGATACTGCCTTTTATTACTTAAGTACAGTAGTGAAGTAGTTCTACTTCGTTACTATACATCTCTGGCAGAGGATGGATTCGATGATGGTGGAGTAGAACTGTTTCAGCAGCTCCTGTGGCAGGTTAAACTTCCTCAGCTGGCGAAGGAAGTACAACCTCTGCTGGGCCTTTTTCACAATGGAGTCAATGTGATTGTCCCACTTCAGGTCTTGAGAGATAGTGGTGCCCAGGAACCTGAATGACTCCACTGCAGTCACAGTGCTGTTCATGATGGTGAGTGGGGGGAGTGCAGGGGGGTTTCTCCTGAAGTCCACAATCATCTCCACTGTTTTGAGCGTGTTAAGCTCCAGGTTGTTGAGAGTGCACCAGACAGCCAGCTTTTTTTTACCTCCTGTCTGTAAGCAGACTCGTCACCATCCTGAATGAGGCCGATGAGTGTGGTGTCGTCTGCAAACTTCAGGAGCTTGACAGAGGGGTCCTTAGACGTGCAATCATTAGTGTACAGGGAGAAGAGCAGTGGGGAGAGAACACAGCCCTGGGGAGCTCCGGTGCTGATTGTACGGGTGCTGGATGTTTATTTTCCCAGCCTCACTAGCTGCTGCCTGTCCGTCAGGAAGCTGTTGATCCACTGACAGATGGAGGTGGGCACGGAGAGATGATTTAGTTTGGGCAGGAGGAGGTTTGGGATGATCGTGTTGAAGGCCGAGCTGAAGTCCACAAACAGGATCCTCACATAAGTCCCCGGTCTGTCTAGGTGTTGCAGAACATAATGCAGTCCGATGTTTACTGCATCGTCCACAGACCTGTTTGCTCTGTAGGCAAACTGAAGAGGATCCAGCAAGGGCCCAGTGATGTCCTTCAGGTGGGCCAGCACCAGTTTCTCAAATGACTTCATGACTACAGACGTTAGAGCCACAGGCCTGTAGTCATTTAGTCCTGTAATTTTGTTTTTCTTAGGGATGGGGATGATGGTGGAGCGTTTGAAGCATGAAGGGACTTCGCACAGCTCCAGCGATCTGTTGAAGATCTTTGTGAAGATGGGGGCCAGCTGTTCAGCACAGGATTTTAGACTGGTGTAACACAATCTGGGCCCGGTGCTTTTTTCCTTTTCTGCTTCTGGAAGACCTGGCGCACCGCATCCTCGCTGATCTGAATTGCAGGTGTGGGGGAGAGGGGGGATGCAGGAGGTGTGAATGGTGAGAGTGCTTGATTGGAGAGGTGTTCAGGATGGGTTGCAGGAGCTGCTAATGGTGTGAACGTTTGTTTGGAGAGGCATTCAGGGCTGGATGCAGGAGTTGTGAATGGTGTGAATGGTTGTATATTAACTAATATGACTATATATGGCTACTTTTTTTTTACAATGTTTTTTTTTTTTTTTTTTTTTTAATAGGCATATTTTGCTCACCAGGGCTGCAATTGTTTATTTAAAAATACAGTAAAAAAAATAATAATAATAATATTATGAAACACTACCCTTTTTTATTTAAAATAACCATTTTCTGACCTATCATTCAGAAATCGTTCTAATATGTTAACTTTGCTGCTCAAGGAACAGAAACAGTGTTGACACTTTGATGATTAGAAAGTAAAAAAAGTTTCCAAAGTGTTATTTATCTATCTGTTTTTATATATCTGTCCGTTTCACCTTCTTAAGCATCTGTGTGCTGGTGTTGTAGCTTTGCATGCCATACGGGCCCGTCATTAAACTCTACAGCCGTTCACTCTGATGATGGGTCAGTATAAGACAGACCCTCGGGCTGGATCTGCTCCACTCGTTTTGCTTCAGCCAGATGCTTGTCTGCTGCATGGATCACTGTGTTTCTGCTCCAGCAAGCAGGAAGGGAAACCAGGTCATTGTGTATGCAGAACCGAGGAATCAACCTTTTCATCAGTGTTTATGTCCAAGGAAAACTCCAGCAAGTGGGAGAGTGATGTTGGTAGCAAACCCCACCGGGCTTTTGCGTGACCCACTCAAAGTATCCCGTCAGAGGGGAAGGTCAGGCCCAGTCGAGGCCATCGCTGCTGGTAATGGAGAAAGCAAAGTGCTTCCAAGCAGATGAGCCTTGTCCAGCAGTGTCAAGGTTTCTTCCCGTTTGATTTCGTTCCAAGTGTGTTATGCTTAACAGACCTTTTTCTAACATATATCATATTCAGTAAGCCAAGTATTAATCATACTTACGGCAGATCACTAACTCAGAGTATTATAATACAATACAATTTTAACTTTTTAATATTTATTATAAGAAGAATATGGATAGATAATAATTGGCTTCTCGAAAATATACTGCATTTTAAGATATAAATTGAAATAATATTTCACAATATTACTTCTTCTACTCTATTTTTAATGTGATTGTGTTATTTCTTTTTCACATAAATTAATGGATCACACGTTTCAGAAGGAGCTCAAAGCTTCAATGGTGTCTTAAATAGTGCCTGTGAAAACAAAGGCATTCTCAGAAATGTGTCTCTTTGAAACTAATGTGAGCACAAAAGCAGAAAAAGCAGGATAATTTCACTGATTTAAATTTTTCTGAATATTTTAAGAAGCAGCAGCACATATCCAATTAAAAGTTTGTATTCATAGTGTTTTTCTTTTTGAGCTGCTTTGAAGATTTTTATACATCTCTCTCTCTCTCTCTCTCTCTCTCTCTCTTTGTGTGTGTGTGTGTGTAAGTGAAAGTTTCCTCACTAAATAATTATTTGTGCTGTATTTCCTTGTCTTTCATATATTCACTCTCAGTAAATGCTATTTTGTGTGATGTCTTATCTCATATTAGGGACAGAGACTATAGTTTCTATCCCTGCCTTCATCAAGTAAAGCATAATTGTGTGTATGTTTTTGTGACATATCAGGACACAACTCTGTATAATGACATGGGTATGATACCGGTATTAAAAGGAGAGGGTGACTTATGAGGATATAACCCATGTCCCCATTTTTCAAAATGCTTTTAAACCAAACATAGCCGCACACTGCCCCTCTTCCCTCTCTTCCACAGTTTCCGTGTTTTAAATCCATCATTGTTCATGGTAACATCTTCCATAAAGCCGCCATGATTCACAAGATGTTCTGATCTTATAAAAATCCACTGGGTATCGAACAAAATAAGACCGGTGCCACTGAAGCAGAAATTCACGGCTATACTGAAGCCTCGCGGTAGATCTCACAGGTGTTATGTGAAGACATGCGATAAGCAGTAAAATCCATGTTAGGGTTATTACAGACTCCATATTCACTTACCGCAGAACGATAGAGAAAACAACTTGCATGTATAACTGCAACTTCAACTACCAAACAAACATTAAAACACACAACTAAAACATGAGCTTACAAACTCTGCTGTATTGTATTATTGCATATTATTATAAATATGTACTTCTTAGCTTCTGTACAGTACCATAGGGCACCATACCTGTGACAGCTTTGTGCCTGCAAATCTTTAAAGATTTGTTGCCGCAAACCGATGTTAAATCCGGTGATTACCGTCATTGGGGCTCAGATGCACTCAGTGCATCAGGCCAGTACATTGTAAACATTAGTTTGTGATAAAACCACATGTACCCTCACTCTTGCAAGCTGCACAAAACCCAGGCAGTTATATTAAAATGGACTATTTCATCTGGCTGTCGCCAATTTTGTGCACAATATCTGCGGCCTTACCACCTGAGACCGGATGCCATTCACAACAAGAAGCCAACGTTTCATAACTCAGAAATATTCCTGATGAAATTATAGACCTCTCAGCCTTTAGTAGACACCTGCACATTACACAACCTCTGTAGCTAGAAAGTTTTTTTTATTTTTTTTATTTTGGTAGTTTGAGCTGTGAAATTAACTAAGGTGCCTTTAAGCTGCTTACTTGCAAATATTTGACCTCTGCTGACAGTGAGTGATTACTGATAGCACAGGCATCGGCGGTGTACCAGGGCACCATTAGCATGTCATTACGCATAATTACTCTGCATGGCAGAGGGGAAGTGAACTCAGCTGTGCATTTAAGCAGAAAGAGCTTGTGTAATGAGACACAGTCCTGTCAGGGAGTCTGTGTTTCAGGAGCGCTGGTAGAGCCTGTGTGGTTACACTGGTTGCCTATTGACCGTGGTTTGGTGTTAGCTTTGTTAGTGGTTATGAGAAGTGTGTGCATGTGTGAGTGCATGTGTGTGTGTGTACCTGGTATTCCTTATGTTTTGGGAACCAAATGTCACCACATGGAGAGTTAGCATCAATCAATCAAAGACTATAGTTTACCAATGAGAAAAATGTTTTAATGGTTTAAATTTATACTGTTTCAGAATTAATTTGTATGATTTAAACCATTGTGACTTTACTGCATTTTATGACAAATTTTAACATAGGACAATTTGTTTGTTACATAATAGAAGAATAAATATATGAATGATGCAGTTCAATATAAAGTATACATTTTCACAGTTTAAATAAAATTGTTGGTCGGTCACTAGGTATGGTGGGTGGCTGGTTGTTTTCCAGTATGTAGAAAGAGAGGGGAATCAATAATTGTTCAGCTTTTTCTCGGCTGAATAAGTCGTAGCAACGAGAGTGGTGTCAAAGCAAAGGACTGTTTGATCCTGATCTGAAGGCTACGTTTGTGACACCCGGTTTCAAGGATCTGTTTTGAAAAGAGTTTTTCTTTTTTCTTATTTTGTCGGTAGGAACTTTTTTCTAAAGAAAAAAAAAAACATTAGGTGGAATTACTTTTATCTTAACTTCACAGTGTCAGATTAATGTGGACTATTATGTATTATTATTATAACTAATATTTATTTTTAAATAAATGCATTTGGATATGTACTCGTAATAAAATTAAAATTAACTGTTATTACTTCTCACTTGATGGTTACACCATATAACATTTTTTTTTTTTTTTTTTTTTAACTGAAGCTGTTCTTAAAATCATTGTAATTTTATTTTAAGGAAATCATGCTATGTACCATACTGTGATCCAAATAGCAAATTATTGATTAAAATTCACATTTTAGTCTATTTACACGGTGCATTCAAACAATAACTACAATTATCAGTTTGTGACATTATGCGGGGAAAATCTTTCTATCACTCAGTGTGAATTAAAGCCGGGAATCAGGAGCAGCCGCTCTTTGATTGCGTAGAGAGTTGAATAAGAATTGCTGATTTGAGGAATTATTGCATTTTAGTGCTAATCACATGCCTTTGTGATGGCTGTGTGTGACTTGGCCCTAGAAAGGCCAGCAATTTGTTTTGAAAATGGACTGGAGTGAAAGAACCATTTCATGGGTCATTTCAGATTTTAGGATTTATTTTACCCACCTCCTCCAACAATATCCAGAGTTAATTCGATATGCAAAGACAGTTCTGGTAATGTGCTCCGGCGCTCACTTGGAAACATTGTTAGAAAGCACACATGTGATTAGATTGGGTGAAACATCTAGAACTGCAGCATAATGATCGCTCCTCTGAAATCTCTTGGCACATACTGAAAGACCCAACATGCTTCAAATTATTACCCAATTCATCATTTATATAGAACATCATGCACTCTTCATATATTTAAATGGTTTAGTGTGTATGTATAGTATATCATGTACTGTGTGTATATATGGTACACCTTTCACCCTCACTGATTGTGAAAGTTTTCAACCGTACATGAAGCTATACTGTATATTTATAAAGGTTGTTTACATGTAAGACATCATACAGGATGTTACCAGCATGGCTATTCTTATGAAAGTTTCATAGCATATGGAAGTACAGTATGTGCAATTCTGTATTTCTGTGAAAGACAGGAGGGTTGAAAGAACATCTTACTATCTCTCATCGCCTCTCCATCTCTTGTGAACATCTGGACTCATCCGTCTTCACTTGAAGTTCCACGTTATCTGTAGAAACATGCAGACATCAGATTTTGTGGGACCAAGTTAAATACAAGCCTGTTTTGAAAGTCTATTTTAAAAGCATTATTTAGTTTATAATCAGCCTTATGCTGCTTACAAATTATGGAATAATAATAATATGGCATAACCCTAAGGTCTATAATAGGTCTATGATGTCACACAGATGGTGCAGTAAAAACTTCTGCTAATTAATCAGTTCAAAACTAATACAATGTCAAATTATTACTGTAAACAATTAACAAGGGATCTGATGATGGAGGATGCTAATTGTCTTTTCCAGTGTTTTTCTTTATTTCCATGTGTTTCATAAAATCATGGGTTCCTTCTATTGTCGTTTTATGGAATTTCCCAGGGCTTGAGCACATATTGACTTGTGCACTCTTCAAAAACAACACATTCTTACCTAAAGAAATAAAATGAAATTTGTGTGTGTGTGTGTGTGTGTGCTCCTGTTTTTGTGACATATCAGGACACAACTGTGTATAATGACATTGGTATGACACAGGTATTACAAGGAGAGGGTGACTTATGAGGACATAACCCATGTCCCCATTTTTCAAAACGCTTACGAATCATACAGAATTAGTTTTTTTTTTTTTTAAAGTAAAAATGCACAAAGTTTCCTGTGAGGGTTAGGTTTAGGTCCATAGAATATACAGTTTGTACAGAATAAAAACCATTACGACTATGGGATGTCCCCACTTTTCACAAAAACAAACATCTCTTTTGATGTCTTTTGCTCACTTAGCCTTACCTGTTACTTGAGACTTTTGGCAGCAAGTGGATTACTCTCAAGAATAGCAGCAATATTATTTCTCTAGATATTCATTAACTTCACAATCAACAGGATACATTTTTTTATTGAATTAATTCAATGCAATTCTTAATACAATTTCTAATTTTATTAAGTGGGCACCTTAAACGTTTTCTCCATTGCTCCTCACTAATGAATCTGAGACAAGACAATCTCAGACAATGAACTGGTTCTTTTCTTTTTATTCAGCTCTACTGATTAACTTGGTGCGTTCCTTATAATCAGATCTCAGAGACAGTCAAACAATGAAGAGTTCAATCTCTTAATGCAATGAGGAAATTTCATGAGCAGTTTTTGTGCTGTAAACACATCTGACACCGACATTCAGAAATAGTCTGAAGCTATTACCTGACTTGAGTGAGTTAATTCAGTTTCTGAATAAGTCTAAGTATATCAATGGATTGGCATGGACACTGAGTATTGTAAACTCTCAGTACAACACGTCTTGCTACTGCTTGTAATGGAAATACAGTGCAAATTGTAATTTCTTTAAGGGGTCATATGATGCAATTAAAATTTTCCCTTTCTCTTTGGAGTGTTACAGGCTCTGTAAAGTTGCGAAGACTATAGTCTCGAAATCCAGAGAGATATTCTTTACAAAAAGTTCAACCACTCCCTCCTAAAACAGCTTGTTCTAACATGCCCCCACATATCTACGTCATCATGTGGTGCGTAACATTTTCGTCACACGCTTGAGGCATTCGGCCAATCACAACGCACTGGATGTTATGTTATGACAGCCTAGCACATGTACAGCAGCCTTGAATGATATTTGGACATTTAAAGGGACAGTTTGCCCCAAAATAAAATTGATGTCATCGTTTTCTCAAGCTGATGTTTTCCAAACTTGTATGATTTGCTTTCTTCAGTTAAATCTATGAGAAAGGAATTATAGAATTTATGCAGTGTCCAAATTTGAAACTAATCACAGCTATCATTACAATCATTTAAGCATGCCTTTACATCAAATGGATTTTAAAATCAAAAGCTAGATCAATTCAGTCAAGTGTGTTTTTCAACATTTTGACTGGTATTGTAGATAAACATAGACCGACTGACTAAATAGTTTTATGTGCTTAACAAACAGAGAACGATTTAAGAATAATGAAGTTAATTAACATGTTATGCAAATGAGTTGTTACCAAACTGGAGTTTTTTCAGTTGGACCGCGTCACCCTGAGTAGTTTGGTTGTGTTTTGGTGAGTTTGTGTCTGGAAGCGGGCTGATCTCACCACACCTACACACCACATGCTAGCGCTCCCATCACAAACTCACACGGCCCAAATCAGCCCATTCTCAGTGCCAAAAACAGGAAAACCCTCGCTGTTGGAAAGCTACTTATCTCATAAATTTAATTAGTTCAACTACAGTCAAGGTATTTTTTTTTTAATATATTTAACACTAAACATCACAAAGTAGCTTACTTTTTTCTGATAACTTTCTGGTAAGCAGTTTCTATCTATCTATCTATCTATCTATCTATCTATCTATCTATCTATCTATCTATCTATTGTTGCATTTTTTATGTATTATTTTATTGATGTATTTTATTTGACTGTGAAGTCATACTAAACAAAACCTACACATACCTAAACAAAAGTTTTATCTGAATTTGTTTAATATGAGTCAGCAGGAGAGTACCATTCACCTAAAACTAACTAAACCACTGAACAAACAAACAAGTAGTGCAATTCAGTGTGAATATTTCTCCTTGCATTGTTCGCGAGTCAAGCAGGTGTACAGGAAGTACACATTTTAGTAAAAAAAAAAAAAAAGGCAGCATCTGAGGGCATGTTTGTGAGGACTGTGAATAAGTGTGGATGTGGTGCGAGGGGAGAAGATACAAAGTAAGAGACAAACTATGGACAGGGTGATGGGACAGCATGGCGGGGAGGGGTGTTGTGGTCCCGCGGCTTGTCTTTTAAAGAGGTTATGGCTGCGGTTAATCAGGAGCGGCTGGTGTAATGTGTGCCTGCTGTGAGGGCTGTCCATGGGGGGTGAACTCCTCTGATTGCCCCTCTTTCATTAGGCTGTCAGAACACACCAGAAGACCACAAACACACAGCTCCACCTCGACCACAGAGGTCAAAGGCTCGCACACATGCACATATACACACAGTCATCCATCTCAACGCACACATGGGGTCCGACAGCTCCTCTCAACCCCGTCAATAGCTGTCGTCAGCTCAAGTTTATTTCGTCTTGGAACTCTACAACCTGTTTCGAGTCCATTTTTCCTCCTCGGTTGTGCTCGCTGTATCTGTTGAGACAAATCGATCACTCTTCTACCTCACAGTTGTCACTCATACATGACTTGAGTGACTTTTGTCTAATGCAAGACACTTTAGAACTTGGGAAAAAGGAATGTTTATTAGATGAAGACTGACGATGCCTGTCCACAGAGATATATATATGAGTTGAGTATCCAGGTAAGTTCTACCAGAAGGATAATTTTGTCAGTATTTTACCCAAGGACATTCAAATGGCATTTTTAATGAGGCATAGCTAAAAGATATGCAGATAGCTTCTTGCGTAGTTTTGTTGTTATACTAGATTTCACTAGTTGACCTATTGCACCATTTATCATGCAAGGATAATCAACGGAAAATTCAATCTAAAATGGGGAGGGGGCGAAACTGATAAACGCAAGGTCTGTGGAAATAATCTCACAGATTTCCACCCAAAACAACATAACATGCCACTGTTTTATCCACTGCTCTCAGCCTGGTCATTAGAATCATAAAGAGATCCATGGAAACTCAGGTGGTATTACGATTAGTTACTATAATCAGTAAGTTGGCAGAGTGTTGGTTGTTTGGATCCATGTTTGTTGGCATGTTGGTGATGTAGTGTGTCTCCGATGTAGAATCATCTTGCTCAATAATTAATGGGCCATTATTGTTCACTTCATGAGTTTGTCTACTTGTGCACTTGATTGCAACCTCCATTACGCCTGTCCACACTGATCTTCCCTGCAGTCCAGCTGAACTGGTGTTTAGGAAATAACTGGCCCTGACAATCTAACTGATTTTTAATTGTGTTATTCTGGCAAGCATTTCAATTTTGTGTACTTACTTCTGACACCCTGTAACTTGCCGTATCTGTGGCCCTAAGTGCACAACTGAAAAAAAAAAAAGAATACTGAAATGTACAATTTTTTAAATGTACAGTAAGTGCTTGTTTGGAAGAAAAAAAACAACAATTGCAATTCTGGATATTAAGCCTTTTTTCGCATTCCTTTTTCTGTTTATTGTTGTTTCTTTTTTGCAGAGTGTTTTTCTCAACTATGGGCCAATCAATAACCAATCAGAGCTCATTGCATAATTCTGAGGGAGGGGCTTCATAGAACAAGAAACTCAACAGTGGTGTATAGACTGAACACTTTAAATAAATAAATAAATGAATAAATAAATAAAGAATCACCTGCAAGTGAGTGTGCGGTCTTATGCTTCTTTATGCTACACGGCTCCCCATAAACACAATCAACTAACCACCACATTAACAAATACATTTCACAAAAATATTTGCATTCTTATGGAGTATAGCATTTATGAATATATGTATTCTCACATAATACTCTATTAAATAATTTTAATTAAATACAAAAATAAAATTGCAAAATTATTTGCAAACAATTAAATGATCAAAATTAAGTATACATTATATATATATATATATATATATATATATATATATATATATATATATATATATATATATATATATTTAAACAACATTTGTATCACTTTTCCATCATAGCCAATATTTTACCACTATTAAACTTTTCTTTAAAATTTGTATGGCGTTTGCTTACCAAGAGGACCAAAGTCATGCAGAAGAGCATTTTTGAGATGAACTAAAGAAAAAAACAAAGAATATATTCAGAATATAAGTATAAATGTAGAATGTTAGCTATAAAAATAGCTACTTAAAATGTTGTAGTTTAGTTATTTGATTGATTTATTGATTGGTTGAATGATTTATTGATTTATTGAATGATTGAAAGAATGGTTGAAAGAATGATTGAATGATTGATTGATTGGTTGATTGATTGATTGATTGATAGATTGATTGATTGATTGATTGATTGATTGATTGATTGATTGATTGAACAATAACTTTCAACTTCACCCCAAACTTTTTAAGTTTTCTGTGGTTTTAACATTAAAAAGAAATGTTTCTTGAGCACAAAATCAGCATATCACAATGATTTCTGGAACCTCATGAATAAAATAAATGAAAATGGAAAACATATAATAATACAAGTTTGCAATATTACTGGTGTACTCTATTTTGTCAACGCAAATAAATGCAGCCTTTATATATAAAGCGGTTTTCTGCCTCCTCAATGCGATCAATTGATATTATGACTTCAAACTCTCAAATACTATAATAAACACAAATGCTTTCAGTCCCAAATGTGCTGTGAGATGATTGTGCATGGAACACAAAGGGCCTCTGTCATTGCTTTTGCCTGAGGGGGGTTTGAAAGTCAGTTTGTAGAGATCTGAAGAGAAAAGCTGAATATGTCTTCCATCTACCGTTTCATCTGTATTCGTCTCAGCAGACAAGATGCATTACATGTGCTACTGAATCATGCACAATATTTGATCAGAAATTGCAGGCAGTGGATTTTACTTCTTGGCAGTGGTCTCTGCAAGCCTAAATGATTCTTGAAGTAGCTTGTGATCAAAGCGAGTGTGGCCCGGGCTGAATGGAAGGCTTTTGTGTGGCAGAAGGACGTCGGTGGCGTACGATAAAGGCCACGGTGAATGACGCTGAATCCACTGATCAGGCTCCATTTGAGCCTCATCACTACGAGTGCTGCACAATTCTCCTCTCTGAAATTTGCCTCCCCATAATAATGCCAAATGCACTAAAGTTGCATTTGTTCTCAAGGCTTCATATGAATTTCAATATTTTATCCGGCTATGCTAGAGTAGTTTTTTTTTTTTTTTTTTGATAACTGTTATTGATGTCAAAGGAGGTGGTCTGGACTTACAATGAACTTCCATCTGATCATGGGAGAGATGTTTGCCCTTGAGAAAAATGGGGTTGTTGACATATCCAACCCTAGTGCAAATAAAAGTAAGAAATGAAGAAACATGTCTCTGAATTGAAATTAGGCTGTGACCTAGTGGTTCGCTCATACTGCTCTGCTCATAAAAGAAACATTTCTACATCTGGAATGATTATTTTCTATTTTAATTTTCTAACCCTTCTCTACAGTTGAAAATCTGCGTTTTTGGGTCCATAAGAAAAAATAATAATAAAATAAACAATCCTAATCGAAGTGCAACACTGTCTTTTACACATGAACAGCACATGGTCTGGTGTCTTGGAGTGAACTTGTGCTTATTATAACATTCATTAATAAATGCAACATGCATGAAACAACTTCCATACATTTGTAACGAGAAGGGTTTATAAATCTGTTGTCACAAAACAGAAGCTAAGATCTGTAATGGCGCGGAGGCGGCATTAGAATCCATGTGCAGTTTAATAACATCCACAGCAGACAAATCCAAACAGTAGGCAGTGGGCAAATCCAAAGACAGAAACAGGGAAACCAGGCAAAGATCATACACAAGAAGGCAAACAATGGCAATGGGAAAAACACTCGGTAAGGCAGACAGGCTGGCAATACTTCGCAATGTGATAGAGGTTGCGGCCATGCTTAAATATCTAACAAACAGGAAGTACAGGTGAATCAGAGGGAGCGGAACACAGTCAGTCCTCGGGAGAGGGCTCCCTCTGCTGGCGTGGCGTTACAAGATCTTTCTAAAGTTTTCACCAAAATAAAAGATCTATGGTTTTATGTAAATAATAATATTAAAAATAATAAATAAATAAATAAATAAATAAATAAATAAATAAATGGTTAATGTTATTATAGGAATTTATTTCAGATTAAAATTATTATAGTTAAAGCTTTCTTTGTTGATGTGTTTAATATTTCTAACATTCTAAATTACTTTTTCTTGTGTAGACATTGAATTGGGAAAAAGTAAAGAGACATTGAATGAATAAATTAATGAATTAATAAATGTATTAATATACTACTACTACTAATAAACTATATAGATACCTTTATTGTACCATAATCAAATAAGAATTTGCATATTCTTTGAAATCAAGGTCTACACTGTTGTTGGTAACAAATATGAGTAAATATGTTCTTATGGACAGGAAAATCAGAGAAAAAATACAGTAATATTTTACATTAAAAATTATTTGGGTAAATACATCTAAATTTTAGTTAGTGTATTACTTTGGTTATACACTGAGGAAGACACTTGGGGGGCAAAACCTTCCCACGTCTTTATCATTATATATACACACACTTTATGCCACATTAGAGGGCAACAAGTCCCAGTTCTTATTAAGAGCTCATCTTAGAGTCATCAAGTTATGTAATGTCATAGATTTTATTGCATGTTGGATTTCTTGGTTGGCTTTCCTTTCTAGTTCTGTTCACTCTTTATAGCCATTGCCTTCTGTAATACCGTTTATGATGTTCCAGAGCAATACAATCCATTTATGGTACCTGGATATGGAGAAAAAACGGTCAGAAGATGTGCACAATGTTTTCAGTTGTAAAGCGACGTGATTGACAGAAATGCAGACAAAACCGGAATGTTATACAGATAGAGGAGTTAGTCAAGCAAATGATTGGGGATCATGTCACAGTCATCGTGGATGATAACCGCCATCTCCTTCAGAGACCTTTCTTATGCTAAAGTCTCTCTCTCTTACCTAACAGAGCAGTAACTTTAATGTGTGATGCTGAGAATATTTGGATATGGATGAACAAAAGGAAAAGGCACTTGTTCGGACTTGGTGCAACCATTGGAACTGCACACATGCTCAGAATGAGAGAGAGCCAAAGAAATCAAAATCAATCTGTGCATCTTTTTCTGGTCCAGAAGGCCTGGCCTTTCCTCTCCTCTCCCAAGAGACATTGCCAATTCACTTTTGAGATACTTTACTTTCCCTTGCTGCTTTAATTTAATCTGTGCCAAATTTATTCACCTATCCTTCGTGAAAGTGGTGGAAGACATTTTAGATGGATTACAGTTACTTGGCTCCTTCCTGCATTTTTGACAAAAACTATTATATATATATATATATATATATATATATATATATATATATATATATATATATATATATATATATATATATATATATATATATATATATATATATTATGATAGTTCTTTTGCCATTTGAAAATGTTATGTCACTTATACACTACTTAATTCTGAACTGCTGTATACTGGATACTACTAACAAAGCAATCTATATGAATTTTGTTCTTAAGGAAGAAAGCCTTTTTGGCTCGAGGTACTTTACACTTGGCCTAAATTGAATAATTGGATATAAAGTCTCATAAATCTTGTTTTATGGTGAATCGATTATGTTTTTAACTTTGATTTAGTAATAATTCATTCAGATATTGGATTATGCAAGAAAACAACATCTATGCAATACACCCAGAATAGGGTTTTATAAATTGATGTTTTTTTTTTTTTTTTTGTCTCTCCTTTGAAAGTTAATTCTACCAAAAACTTCCATGCATTAAAAAAAAAAAAATACATAAAGTAATCCATATGAATTAAGCTGGTTCATATTAACAGATTTAATATAGTCATTTATTTACATATAATCACTGATCAATGCATATGGTAAAATGAACTTGGAAAGAAGTTTCCTTTAAGGTACTTTAATAAAACCTTACTTTAAGGTTTTATTAAATAGGTCATATGACGTTTCATATAAGGAATATCAGTTTGTGTATTTGGTGAAATGCAATGTGTTTATGCGGTTTAAGGTAAAAAAAAAAATATATATATATATATTCCATATAATGTACATCATTGTTTAATAACTCTGGATATTGGTTTATTTTGCATCAGAGGAAGTGTCAGGCACGTTTATAAAGCAAATAACTTAAGTAATTTTTGGATTAGTGCATACTGGAGATGCGAACCATTTCAAATGATTCAGTTCGATTTGGTGAACTGATTCAACTGGTTCAAAAAGAAGATCTGGTTAAATAGATTCATTCGATAATTGGATGAGACAAAACCAATAAAACCTATTACAAAATTTGTTAAAACATTGTTGCAGTGACAACTATTTATTAATTTATGTTAGGAGTGCAAAATAATAAATCCGTATTATGCTACATTTTGAATAGAAATTCACCAACCATTCATATTCAGTCACGTCAAGAGCGGTTTATTTGTGTTCACATAGACTCACTGAACAGCGTCAATAAGGATTTACAGACCAAATATGCATATCTACTGAGATACTTTACTTCTTATTTCTTCAGACAGAATCGTAATTTGTATTCATTTTCTACTGATTGACGTGATCTGATGATAAATAGCCTCCCAGCGATCTGTGTGAGTGTGCAGTCCTGTGTGCTCGTGCTGTGTGTCAGACAGAGTCTGATTGGTCCTTCGCCTTTCAATCTTTAGAGTGTCATAACCGGACACCGCCACATCGTGTCACATGCTTCCTGCACACTTCCTGGTAGTTATCTGCCCATAAAAACACTGATACACCTCTGTACACATGAAATATCCGAATAATAAACCCGCGATTATGATAGTAAAGCTTGGTATGAGATTTTCTTGAGATCTGGGGCATTTTCATAAAAAAAGAAATAATAATCAATTTAAAAAATGTACATCTGAAATGCTAACTTGTGCAGTTATGTAAAAGGCTATAAATAGCATAGTTTTACAATAGTAAACGACAAAATTCCACCCGTGCTTGCAAAAGGATGTTATTACAAACACTCGATCGTGTTCAAAGTGAGTTTTGAGTAAAAGTGTACTAATAATTTCATAAATTGTCTGATGTAGCTTGATGCTAACATTAGCTCTAATACTATTAATAGCAGGTGCATTTCTTCTTTATAATGCATTTCTGTCACAATAATTCACGTAAGTCGTAAGAAAATGTTTTGTTGTTTTTTTATACTTTTGATAAATAAGGGCTAAATGCATACTGAGACTGAAGCGAGATTGCTGCTTGGTGGCTTTGTAAAGCTTGAAATACCACAACAAAGGCTAACAAAGGTGGAATAAAAACAAAATAATAACAATAAAAGAATAATGCGGATGATGTGTCATACCTGGCGGAGGTGTGAAAGACTCTTGGTGAGAACAATAGAACCATGAAAACAGGGAGTTTTCAAAGCCGACACACATAGAGAGAGCACAGGAATGTTTACATGTGAGATCTTATAGAGATGACAAGTGCTATAAATGAATCAGATTAGCCTGCTCCAAAAACACACATGACATGACCTTAGAAAATATTTCATAAAATTCAGTTTTACAGATTGGATTATGAAATTTCAAATGAAGCTTTGGTAGACTTGTGGCTTTAGCTACACTGTGTTTATAAACTCATATCCTACAGTAAATCAACAATTTTTTTTACTACAAAATTAAAATAAGTTTTTAATATTTTTATTTTTGTTTTTATGTTTGAGCTTATATATCTCTATTATCATAACAGTCGGAGTAATTCGGATTCCTGAACAATAAACTTTGAAGTGTCAGCTTTGTGAACAAATGTTGATTATGTATCTAGTCAGAAAGAATCATGACCAGAAACCTTTTTATTTTGGGTATGTCATTTCTGTCTCCATGCCAAAAAATGGGGGGTGAGACTGGTAAGGGGTTAAATGTTAACGGATGGTGTAGTTTAGGAAAAATGTCTGCTCTTTTTAATTTTTTAACTTTAAAGATGACAGGTGTAATATATATATTTTTTATTTATTTATTTTTTTTTTTTTTTTGCAGGAAACTCACACTGATAAATATAACCAGATAGATTGGCTAAGTGAGTGGAAAGGGCAAGTTTTTCTTAGCCATGGGTCAAATGTTAGTGCTGGTGTAGCAATTCTGATATCTGCTTAACTTCAAGGACAAGCTTTCAATATGATAGATATTATACCCAGTAGAATGCAGCAAGTAGATATTATTTTGCAAGGTTTATCTTTTTCATTTATTAATGTTTATGCCCCTATGTCGGATCTGACAGAATTTAATACTTTAGAAAATTAAAGAAGTGATTAATGGAATTTCCCAAGAAAGAGTAATAGTTGTAGCCGGAGATTTTAATTGCACTATTGATCAAACAGTTGATAGGAACCATGATGAGCCTCAACCAAAATCATCAGAAGTGCTTATAAATGTTTTGATATATCATGCACTTGATGTTGTGGAGAGAATCCTTTCCTAAAGAAAAACAATATACATGGTTAAAAATGGGTTAAAAAATGATATCTGGAGCCAAGTTTGATAGAATTTGTGACGATCGTGCACCAGGGAAACACAAGCAGAGGGAGAGATCCCATTGCTGGTACGTTTATTTAACAAAAAGGTAATTCAAAACAAACAGTCCAAGGAGACAAACAAAACAAAAGAGGGAACCGGATGGAATGGACAGGGACCTCGGAGGACGAGAAGGCAAGGGTAAGTCTCGGGAGATGAGAAGTTTAGTACACAAAGGGCAAGGACTCCATGCAAACAACAGGGAAAGACAGGTAATTATAAGGAAACTAATGACAATAGATTGCCTTCACCTGTGCGATTAACTGGAGTGCAATTACTGTGAAGACAGGACCAGACTAGAGGAATTATAGTGCCTATGGTGAAGTGCCTAAGGAGAAGTGAGCTCACTAATGGACACCCAGGAAAACATAGACTGACAGCGTGACATTACCCCCTCCTCCACGGAGCAGCTGCCAGATGCTCCACCTGAAACCAAGGGAAACCCAACAGATAAAGAAGCTAGGAGGGAGGGGGAGCGGCGGAAGACTAGGGGGAGGGACGGAGGACCAGAAAACAGTACACAGAGACAGGAGAACCAGGTAAAATGGAAAAACAGAGACAAAACAACCAGGTAAAATGGGGAAACAGAGACAAGACAACCAGGTAGAATGGGGAAACAGAGACAAGACAACCAGTTAAATTGTAAAGACAGAGACAAGAGAAGTGTAACACAAAACAAGGAGTCTAGGAGGGTGGTGGACCGGCGGAGGATCAGGGGGAGGGATGGAGGGTCAGGTCCAAAGAAGGAAACAGACAGAAAAACAAAATAAAACAAAAACACAATAACAAAAGTCCATGAAGGACATCACGTGATGCCCACCAGGGCGGAACAGAAGACCACCACAACCGTGTGGTCAGGGCGGAAGCCTCCCAGGGCGGAGCAGAAGACCACCACATCCGTGTGGCCAGACCAATGGGAGGACGAACCTCTGGTAATCCTATGGTGTTTCTACTGGATTCCAGAAGATCGGTGCTGACTTGAATCTGCTCATGAAGATTATTGGTGACTTTCATTTGTTCATGAACATCCCTGGTGACTTGACTCAGTCCTTGAAGATCACCAGTGACTTGACTCAGTCCTTGATGATCACCAGTGACTTGACTCTGTCCTTGAAGATTACCAGTGACTTGACTTGACTCTGAAAGGTCAACGGTGACTAGCCTTGTCTCTGTAAAGTACATGGTAGCTAATCCTGACTCTAGAAGGTCAGAGGTGACTAACCCTGACTCCGGAAGGTAAACGGTGACTAACCCTGACTCTGGAAGGTCAACGGCAACTAACCCTGACTCTGGAGGGTCGACAGTGACTAACCCTGACTCTGGAGGGTCGACAGTGACTAACCCTGACTCTGGAGGGTCCACGAACACCTGACTCGACTCTGGAGGGTCAACTGAAACTAGCCCTGACTCTGGAAGGTCAACGGTGACTAACCCTGACTCTGGAGGGTCGATGGTGACTAACCCTGACTCTGGAGGGTCGATGGTGACTAACCCTGACTCTGGAGGGTCGATGGTGACTAACCCTGACTCTGGAGGGTCGACGGTGACTAACCCTGACTCTGGAGGGTCAACGGTGACTAACCCTGTCTCTGGAGGGTCCACAAGCACCTGACTCGACTCTGGAGGGTCAACCGGAACCTGACTCGACTCTGGAAAGTCAATGGACACTTGACTCGACTCTGGAAGGTTAACAAGAGCCTGACTTGACTCTGGACAGTCAACTGCAATTTGACTCAACTCTGGAATGTCAACAGGAACTAGCCCTGACTCTGGAGGGTCAACGGTAACTAACCCTGACTCTGGAATGTCGACGGTGACTAACCCTGACTCTGGAGGGTCCATGAACACCTGACTCGACTCTGGAGGGTCAACCGGAAACTGACTCAACTCTGGAAAGTCAACTGGCACCTGAATCCACTCTGGAAAGTCAACAGGAATCTGACTCAACTTAGGAAAGTCCACAGTAACTGCCTTCCTCTGCAGTGGCTCCGGGCTGGCGGTCATCTTGTGCAGTGGTGCTGGCTCCGTATAAGTGACGTGAACAGTATTGGGAATCTCTAGGATTTTTGACAGCCTGGAGAAATAATCCAAAAATGTCTCTGCTGCCATCTTGGGCGTTGGCGCTGAGCTGGCGGCCATCTTGCACTGTGGCGCTGGACTGGTGGCCACTTTGTGCTTTGGCGCTATGCTGGCTTCCATCCTGGACGGTGGCGCTGGACTGGTGGCCACTTTGTGCTTTGGCGCTGTGCTGGCGTCCATCTTGCTCCTTGGCGCTGGGTTGGCAGCCATCTTGTGCTGTGGCACTGGACTGGCGGCTATCTTGTGCGTTGGCGGCCATGCCGCGGAGTGGCGCTGGGTTGGCGGCCATTTTGTGCAGCGACACAGGACTGGCGGCCATCTTGCACAGCGGAGCTCAAAAGTTAAGAAAATGAGATTGCAAATAGCTCAAAGACTGCTTTATGATCGAAACCCCCAGCCATGGATTATGTTCAGTTTAGCCATTTTACGGAGCACTGGTGGAAGAGGACTTGACAGACAATTATTGCTGATGTCAAATGAAATGTTTAAAATTTATCTTTTACTAGTTTCTATAAGAATGTTCTACTGTAAGTGTCTGGAATCAATTTAAAACAGACAGAGAAGAGCATTTTGGGTTTGACGAACCACTTTTTTTTAATAATTCATGGTTTTGTCAAAAAGATAATATGTCAGATACTGAAATTAAGAATTTTGTTTCAGCAGGTATTTCAAAATTTGAATAATGAATTGATTATGAGAAAGAAAATCTAATTCAGTGACATTTGTAGACAAGTTGAGGGAAAATCTGAGAGAACTGTTGGGAACATCTTAAATAAGCTTAAAGAATCCTTACCGGTGTCACTTAGACAGTTTATTGAAAGGTTTCTGTCTACTGGTTTAAAGCAATGCCTCTTTCCTGAGGTGTTTATTACTCCACAGAATTATCAAGATGATAAAGAAGAAAGACAGCTCCTTTCCTTTCGAGAGCTAGAACAGGAATCATTTCTGGAAATAAATAAAAGACAATTGTATATTGTATGTGATAAAATGACATTTTCTAAACAACTAAATTAAGTTTCATTAATAGGATATGTTCGAGATTTGCAACACTTGGGTATAAATACAGCTGACTTACCTGTCTCCATTGATGGTTGATCAGCATCCCCCCTCCTACCCATCGCCTCCACTTAGAGTTAATTTTACACTTTTATATATGGGGGGTTACTCTAGGTTCGGGCCATTCCCGAGCTCACACAGCACACCAGAAATGCATTATAATACTTCAGCTAATCATATGTAAGTGTGAACTCGTGAATACAGAAGAAAGATACAAAATGGAGAAGTTTCTTATCTGTATCTCACAAACAGTCACCTTCATGGCGGTTGTTTTAGAAAAGTCAGTTAAACAGTTAGGAGACCTTCAGTGGCGTATTTTACATTGTGCAATGCCAACAAAAATCTTTCTGTTTAAATGTACTCCTGATATATTACCAGTTTGTAGTTTTTGCAATGTATTAGAAACTGTGTTTCATACTTTTTTGTGAATGTCAAAGACTGCGCTCTTTAGAGGGTATGTTATCAAGTCTTGGGTTGGGTTTTTTCTAGACACTGTTTATTTTTGGGTGTAAATATTCACGTTCTCAAAGAGAACATTGTAAATGTTTTGATTGTTCAAGCAAAATTATCTGTTTGGAAGGCATATACAATTCAAAATGAAAGAAAGCTGCTAATATACTGTGTTAGCCTTGTTTAAAGCTTTGGTAAAATCTAGAATTAAATTAGAATATGAATATTATAAAATGAATGATGATATGTTAAGTTTTGAAATAAAGTTGTGATTAAGCACAAGTTTGTTTTCTTTGATGGAGGATGAAAAGTACATTTTCCATGGCAGTTATGGGAAAGTTATAAAGTTATATGAAACACCTTTTTTGTTTAATGTTACAATGTCAAATAAAAAGGGGTTTTAAAAATAAAATAATCTCTCTCTCTCTCTCTCTCATAAATAAACACTTGGAAAATTATACTTTTCTGAGAATAGAATAGTGGAGATCGCTGAACTGCAAGCTAACTAGTGTGTTCAGAAAGCAAGCGCATTTATCCACAGTGGAGAGAGTGTGTGTGCACATTAGAGGTGGGAATCGAAGGGTACCTCATGATATGATACGAATCATAATAGATGGCTCATGATAGTATATAATATGATTAATACAGCGATTCTGCAAAATATATATATATATATATATATATATATATATATATATATACACACACACACACACACACACACACACACACACATATATATACATATGTATATATATATATATATATATATATATATATATATATATATATATATATATATATGTATGTATGTATAGCTAGACAATCCTAAAATGATACATCACGATATCTAACAATAAAAACAAAATGCCTGTGAAAAGGTTAAGTGCAAGTTTTCTTTCTTTATTCAAATCTAAACTGATAGAAAACAGCACAAAAAGTTTTGTAAATCAGATTTAACATTAAGTAATTTTTTTTTTATTTTTATTCTTGGTCTTCCTAAAAGCTTACACATTTATTTTTGTGTAAAACAACACATTTAACTTCTTATCAACTTATCAAACATCTTACATCGCTCATGTTTGTTATTTCGAAATATTATACACTTCTTTGACGCATTATGTAACACACATAGAAGCTCTGTTTTGGGGATTGCATATCTTTATATCTGGCAACCCCGGCCATGTTTCTCTGCGGCCAAATAAAACCTTGTTGTAGCCTCTATTCATTATTTTTTAGAAACTTTGACCTTTTCTACTCTGTTTAAAGGCTGCTCTTGTATTCAAATTAAGCGTGGTCCACTGCAGCATATGTGCAGTGATATCGATACATTTTAGTATTGATGTATCAAAGACAGCACTACATTATGGGTAGGGGACTTGTATTTTAGCTGGAGACAATGGTTTGAAGTTAAAATGCCTTTTTTTTTTTTTTGTACTACAAATATGCAGATTTTGCTTCTCAACGCGTTAATTGTTAGAATTAAGTCATGTTGTGTGCTTGTGGATTATTGTGATGATATTTCCAGCTGTTTGGACTCACTCCTCATCACTGCCTAGGATCCATTGGTGAACAAGTGATGTAATGCAAAAACAAACTCATCTACAACTAGGATGGCCTGAGGGTACATTTTCAGGAAATGTAAATTTTTTGTTGAACTATTCCTTTAACCAGCATTATAGAATTGTGCACTTGTGGATGTGTTGAAGTATTAGCTCAAAAAACCCCAAGAAGTACTTTCAGTAATTATTTTAGGTCAAAGGGGTTCGGCTGACAAAAAAGTTTGGGAATCCCCATTGAGCATCTGGGAAATTGGACAAGAACAAAAACTTACTTGAAATTCTCGTCCCTTTGAAATAGTTTCTCACAAGCTAACCCTTTGAAAATTGATGCAAGTTCCACCGCGAGGCCACTGGGACAGACGGCGACAAAGAATGTACCAAATGGTGGGATACAGGACCTACGGAGTGATGTAGACGAAGTGGGTTATCTAACCCGTCTGGAGGACGAGCACAAAGCATCCAGACGGCAGCGGCAGGCAGTCACAGAGGCACCAGGGCAGATTGCCTTTGCATGGGGAGACGTTAATGCTTGAGTTGTGCCAAATAAATTCCGGGAGTATTAAGCCTCCACTGTGTGTGTATGCCTCAGATAAGCCGATCATAAATGGAGGGATTTATGATAGTGTATTAGGCAGCTGCATTTGTTCATTCAACTATTATTTAAGATACGAAGGGAAGGCTGGGCATAAAGCAAGGAAATGGGTTTGAGGTTTTTTTTTTTTTTTAATGTAGCTCTACAGCAGTAGGAGGTAACGTTTAACATCATAGGGGATAGAAATACAACAGTTGAAAGAAAATGGATAGAAATACAACAATTGAAAGAAAATGGAAGATCTCAAATGATCCAGATTTCCGTTTCAGATTTGTAAGCAGCCTGACAATCGGTATAATGAAAATCAACATGTAATCTCCAAACGTATTACCACCTCAGGCTAACAGGAAGTGTAGAGACTCTTTCGTTTTTTTTTATTGTGTGCTACAGGGAATGAAGAGACTGGGCCGGTTTAGGTTTTTGTTGTTTTGCGCCATTTATTTTGGCCTTCCTGAATGTGGGTGGGGAGTTGTGGGTTCATGGAGAGGAAGGGGAAGCTGATTTCTATGCTGAATGCTAAGGAATGCTAAGGTACCAGAACATATATTGGAACTATAGAATGCCCTTTGTACAACCCATCTTGATTTAGTATCTGTTTTGGTATGGGAATAAATTATCTGAGAATAAATCATGTATTAATGTTAATTTTATTTTATTTTTTTATTTATTTTATTTTTTACTGATAGAAAAGACAACTTATCTAAACATAACTTAGTGTTTATGCTGCAAGCCATATTAATATATATATATATATATATATATATATATATATATATATATATATATATATATATATATATATATATATACAATTTTATGAAGTGCTCGTTATTATAAATCATTCTTAGAGAAAAGGTTCTTAGAGAAAGATTTTTTTTTCTTTCTTTCTTTTTTTTTTTTTTTTTACTTACATAAAAGTGTCAATTTGAACAGATAGAGACAAAAGACCCAGATGTGATGAAAGAAGTACTGGGTTACTTTTGTAAAATGTTTTATGCCAGATGTGTGCGTAATTGTTATTGCTTCCTGTCTAACATTGTTAAAGTGAAAGGTAATTAATTTTTTTTATTTATTTTTTTGACAAATGATCCTTTCACACCTGACAAATTAATACTAGATGTCCATGTAGATTTCCCCACCTTTGATGAGATCTTATTAAGAGAGCGTTTAAGAATTTCATATATTCAAGAATGTCATATTAAAGTACTTTCTTAAATCACACTAACAATCACGTGCTATAAAATCTAATTTCTACAAGAACGAATAATTACTGTATACCAAGATATCAAGAAAGAAATACTGTTGTATTCATGTAAATAAGAAACATAGTCATAGAATAGTAACTAATGCTGAATTTGTTGTTTTCCTCTTCAGGAGGAATGCTTGAATTCCATAGTAATAGGCCGTTGTTATTGTTCAAATAGCACAGTTTTGTAACCTGACATGTCCCCTTCAGTGCTCTCATTATCTCTGACAAACACACAATTCCAGAATTGATCTGTGAATGCTTGGGTTGAAACCATAATAAAGGGCTACAAGTGTCAACACAAATATATCAACAGTGTCAATGTTACACTGCCTCTTATCCAGTCAGGATGCAAAAAGCTGGGCGAGTGATTCTATTTTCACACTTAATTTTGAAATTGTAATATAGGATTTTCTCTTTTAAAAAATCCATATGTAGCCAGCACACATTGAATATAGTTTGGCCCATGAAGCATACATTTGTTGTATCCTTTGTGACCAGGGAAACAAAGGACACATTTCGAGGCCACATTTGAAAGTGCCTTTGAAATGGGACAGCCTTCAACATGCTACTTTGGGCATTTAGCTAAAATGTGTGCCAACTACATAAAATAGGTTGATCATGAATAGAATTTTGCTTAAATGCATGTGATTGGTTGGCAGACTCATTCACTCATTCACTCATTCACTCGTTGTAAAGCAATTCACACTTAATGCTTTAGAAGACTCAAAATATGGCACATAAAGGCTGGAATATGCTAGATGATTTTTAAATTTGTAAACTTACCGACTTCATAATTTTAATTTGTAAATGTTTGTACAGGAAAAACTGGACATTAAACACTAAAAGACTGAGGATCAGATTACAGGTTGTTCCAAACACAGCAAACTTTCTAGGACACGTATAACAGATGAAAACTAAATGTGTTCGAATGAAAATATTAAACATGCTTATTATAGTGAAAGTACAAAACTACTTATTTTTTTAATGTTTTTTTATTTATTTATTTTTTTGATTGCTTCTGTTGTCCACATTTGTCAGTCGCTTTGGATAAAAGCATCTGCTAAATGACTTAAAGGGGGGGTGAAATGCTATTTCATGCATACTGAGTTTTTTACACTGTTAAAGAGTTGGATTCCCATGCTAAACATGGACAAAGTTTCAAACATTAAGTTGTACGTTTGAAGGAGTATTTCTGTTCCAAAAATACTCCTTCCGGTTTGTCACAAGTTTCGGAAAGTTTTTTTCGAGTATGGCTCTGTGTGACGTTAGATGGAGCGGAATTTCCTTATATGGGTCCTGAGAGCACGTTTGCCGGAAGAGTGCGCGCTCCCATATAGCAGAGCAGAGAAAGGCTGTGCACAGACAATCTGTACTGATCAGAGCGAGAGCGTCGCGAAATGTCACAAAAGGAGTGTTTTTGGTTGCCAGGGCAAGCCAACCCTGCACAGATTACCAAAGAAAAAACAGAATTAAGGGACCAGTGGATGGAGTTTATTTTTACAGAGCATCAACGGAGTTGTGCAAGTGTTTGTGTTTGTTCCCTGCATTTCTAAAATGCTTGTTTTACAAACAAGGCCCAGTTTGACGACGGATTTGCGTATCGTTTATTTCTTAAGGATGATGCAATTCCAACGAAAAAGGGTCACGATCGTGTGTTGGAACCGCAGGCGGTGAGTAAAACTGCTTAAAATATCTCTGCCTCCTTGTTAGTGCGTCCGCCTCCCATCGGAGACCCGGGTTCGAGCACCGCTTGGAGCGAGTCGTTGCTGCTGCTGCTCTCCTTCGGTTTCAGCCTTCACAGCTGTCACAGCTTCCAAACGCTCTCAACTTAACTGGCGCTCGTGATTCTTTAGCTCCGCCCACACGTAACGCCTCCAGGCGTTTTTCCGGGAAAAATCGGTAAAGACTATCTTTCTCTTATGAATATAATAAAACTAAATACTTTTTGGAGTTATGAAGGATGCAGTACTACTCTATAGGTACTCAAGATTAACAGGATATTGAGTGAAAACGAGCATTTCACCCCCCCTTTAATGTAAATGTTTATTTTGCAGTTTTATTTAGACTACTTGTATCATTTAATTTTATAAAAGCCAATTTTTTTTTTTTTTTTATAGTCCTATGACTCAAAATACCTGGAATTTGCTCAAAATAACCAATAAGGAAATAATGAATATAATAGGGAAAATAAAATAAGATATTCAACATGATTTTTTTTCTTCTCAAACCTTGTGGTGTAAAAACACCCCTGGTCAAATGCAACCAGAGGGCAACAGTTCCTACTTTGATAATTACTGTAAAATGTTCTGAACATCGGTTGAATATCACATGCTTTCTTCTATCTAGGAGGTTGAATAAACATATTTAGACTTTACTGCTAACGTTCCAGCAGCTGGTAAGATGTCTTGTGAAAAGTGTCCATTCGTGAGTGAATGAATCATTTGGTCAGGTTTGTGAACCGATTTAATGGGTTAAATCGAGTTCATTAGTTTGTTCATGAAACCGCTTCTGCATTTCAGAGCATGTGATATATTATAAAGATTAACAAATAAGTTTAAAAAATATAGTTAAGTTTTTTGCTTTGGAATGTAGTGAAGTAAAAGTTAGTAAAAATAAAACTACTCCAGTAAAGTACAGAGATATTTGAAAAATATTCTTAAGTACAGTTACTCTCCACCACTGGTCCCTCACAGTTTTTAGGTTGAAGGTTGTACTATTGCTGAGATATTCTTATAACCCTTGGTGTTCGTAAAACTCTTTATGAATCTTTCATCACTTAATATTTGATAACGAGAGCCATGTGGCTTTGACCTGCGTAATTACTGGCTGAATAAACGGAACTGCCATCAGCCATCCCAATGGCACTGACGGCTCTGGTTAGGAGTGTTTTATGTTTGCAGAGGCGCACAGGCGCAGATGGCCACTAGGTCGAGAATGAGTCCCCCATGGGGAATGGGAATGGGGCAGAGGGCCAGTCATTAGGATGGTCAACAGCTGTTGGCGTCTTGGCACGCTGTCAGGTCGGGGCAACCTTTTGACCCCAGCCACACAGGGAGCATGCAAATAAGAGCGATGGCTTCTTACCGTATTCCACATTCGGTTTCTGTTTTCCTTCCCTTCCTTCTGTGTGAACATGAGGTCAGTGTGGCATAATTACTAACATGCCAGCAATACTCGCCCCAACAGTGAGCAGCACAGGTCACAATACACAGATGTTGACATCCCTCGCTCACTTTTCTCGTCACTACCACCTGATTGCCTCTTCAGTGAATGATATTGTGTGCAAATCAAGGAGTTCATTTCTGGGGCCTATTAGGCCATTAATTAATATCTGCACTCTAATGAGTGAGTTTCAGTAATGGAGCAGCTCAGCATGTTATGATGCGACGGCCAGCACACAACGCAATTATGTCATCATGGATTAAACCTGTGTTCAACCAATCAATGCCCATGCGCTCGGCCATTTCGGGCTCCCAATAAACAAATAGTCTAGCGCCTGCCAGTTCCAATGAACTATATTAATTCTAAGGCCGGGTCGGCTGTGTGCATGCTTAGAGAGTGTGTACGTCCATATGCTGGTGTATTTTCCAGACCAGGTGTTTTCTTTATCATCTTTAGAGTAATGGGGTAATTGGTATCTTATTATTTCACCTGTTAACCCGCACCTGGACGCCAGAACAGTGAACACACTTTGTTTGCACGTCAATGTTAACGAATGGGATTAAATGAAAAGGGGCATAATTAATCTAGACAAACTATATATCATTATAAATATCTAAGCCTCAAGCAATGACGATAAATTGCTGTTTTTCAATGGAGAGCTTTTAAAGAATGTATTTGCTAAATTTGGGTAAGCAGTACACAACAAAGCATGCATAATCAAAACGAAGTATGTACCGGATTCATCATAATAACGAGCCATAAACACATCCACAGCTGTAAAGCCTGGATTAGTTAGAAAGGTAAGGGTCCACTGAACAACATCTCATAGAGCACTTTTACTCCATTGAAAAAATAATGTTGTAATATGGATGGTAATTACTTAGTTTACTTCTCATTTTTTCTGGAACAGTTATTGTATGTATCTGTTATGGAATAACTTAAACTCAAAAAACTGTATCTTGGCAATAAAAAGCAACATGGATTTGTAGCATACCGTGCCACAAGCAGAATTAGACCATCCCCCCAAAAAATCTGCATGATTACCATCTGTTTAACCGCACATCAGCATGTGATTACTGCCTTAATGATAAGCTATCAGTGTTAAAGATGCATCTTGGAAAATGCTAACTTTAGCTTGATAGCACTAAAAGCGATATTCCTGTAATCGCCATCCAAAGCCACTACCCCTGAACGCATTTACGAGAATAGGCTACATCAGTGGTTCCCAATTCCAGTTCATGTTTCCGAAGTTAAGTAAACTTCAACTGATTTCCCCTGCTCAGGGAGTAGGGAAGTAGGGTTGGGCAATCGATCATATTGGATTGTAATGCACATCTCGTCAGCAAAGCCACTCCTGTGATTAGAAGTAAATTTCCACCACCTGCTTTCAGGTAATGGAAGGTAATATTTTTAGGTAATATCTAAGATTAATTGCATGTAATTTTGAACATGATATTGCCTAGCTTGTCAGTGAATTATGGCTCTGTGTAGTGAATGCCATTCAGTCTGAAAGTATTTGATGATGATTTAATACTAATCATGGGACCGGCTTTACTGATAAAATGTGCATGACAATTGAATGTGATTAACTGCACAACCCTAGTAGGGAGCAGTGAACACTGTGTAGGGATCATATCAATCAGAATACAGTTCATGCGTGTATCTCTCTTCTAACGATCTGGCTATCTGAATCAGGTGTAACTAAGAGAAACATACAAAATATGCAGAGCAGGGGGTGAGAGGACTGGAATTAGGTACCACTAGGCTACTTCATGTGTCATTCACCGGTGAGAAAACTTTTAAAATACTACAATAACAGGAAGGAAGATCGGGTTATTGATGTTTGTCTGCCATTCTCGCTCTCTCTGCACAGTGTCTGTGAACTCGCTGATGATGTATCCTGGGTGCATAGATGTAGGCTAATATATATGTTGACAGAGAGGTCTATACTGAGTGGCAACTTGTCGTTCATTTGAACTTTAGTCAGCAGTTTGGCAGTGGCCTCCTGTCATCAGAGATGTGGTGGTGGTATGTTGCTGAGAACAGGCAGCCAGGGAAGAGGAATAGAACGCAGAGTTCCAGTAATCGTACGCATACAGTAGATGTGTAGAAGACTGGACATCTTCTAGCTTGGTTTGGGATGATCTGGACCAGACTGGTGCACAGTACTCGGCTGTTGAATGACACAGAGCAAGCGCAGTAGTCTTAAATGTCTGGGCTCTTGGACCCCAGCTTAAGGTTACACCTACTGAGGAAGTCCACCATCAGATCCATGACCTTGTTCAGTACGTACTCGACCTTGTCAAATGTCCAGTGTTGGGTCCCAATGCAGATATCATCGGCATAGATGGATTTGCGGGACTATATTAATATAGATGTTGAAGAGACTTGGAGACAGGACAGATCTATGCGGGAGTCTGTTAGCTTGTCTTTTCCAAGAGCTATTTTTGTCTATCATGTGTACTTAAAACGCTTAAAAAAAGCTTGTTAGCTTCAACAGGACACCAGCATGGCAGACCATGTCATAAGCCGCAGTTAGGTCAAGGAGGACGGAACCAGATTTCAGATTTTTCTGGAATCAATTTTCAATGTACAGTACAATTCTCTTGATGAGCTTCAAGAGGTAGTCACCTGAAATGGTCTTCCAACAGTCTTGAAGGAGTTCCCCGAGAGATGCTTAGCACTTGTTGGCCCTTTTGCCTTCACTCTGCAGTCTAGCTCACCCCTAAACCATCTCGACTGGGTTCAGGTCCGGTGACTGTGGAGGCCAGGTCATCTGGCGCAGCACCCCATCACTTTCCTTCTTGGTCTAAACCAACCATCAGTCCAAAGACCATTGCCAGACACGTTCTTCAGGAAAATAAGATGCCACGAGCCTGGTGCAAGGCAAAAGTCGAAAAAAAAAGAAAAAAAGAAAGGTCTCTTATTTTTATTGTCCAGAGCTGTATGTAATATGCACTGCAATCAAATAAATGCTAATTATCAAATAAAATAACTTTTACTGTCACATCACCACATTACATATACTCAGTAAACACAGTATATTATTAGACATACTTACAGTAGGCAATACACAATTATACACAGTATGTACACATTCTGCATTATGTAGGCATAAATTCACATAATATATGCAAAGGTGCAACAGCTCATACATTTACTGG